>NW_006921834.1:4553719-4718672 GCF_000298275.1 Orycteropus afer afer
CAAGGTCGGCAGAGCATAGCAGGCTGCTGAGCAATGACACGGCTACATGCAGGGTCCAAGTGTGCCATAGGCTAGAGACCATTCCCAAGGCTTCTCCTTATATACAGGAAGCAGACCACATCCCACAGGCAGCTACTCAGCTGCTTGTGGTAGATCCCACCATGAAATTGATTATCAATCTCATCATGGGGAATACTACATCCAGCTGCCCAGCCACTCAACCAGGCCCAGCCAAGCTGACACACAAACTGGACTACCACAGTGCCTAAGGCACTTGACTGCTAGCCAGAAGGCTGGCGGTTCAAAGCCACCAGCTGCTCCTCAGAAGGAAGGTTGGGCAAGCTACTTCCGTAATGATACCACCTCAGAAACCCAAGGAGGGTCGCTATGAGTTGGGTCTGACTCGACAGCACATAACAACAACAACATTATGTGTGCCTAATGATTGTGGTTTACATCTATGGTGGTAATATAAAAGTTTTCCCTTTACATGACTGTAAATGTTAAGTGAATCCATTCATAAATAAATATTGAGTAACATAGCACAAGAGAATGGCAATAATCCTGAAGTCAGCCTGTGAAGGCTTAATGTTTGGGGATCACTGTGCTAGTGCAGTCTTTTGCATGTACAGAGAAGAGGAATGAGGCTGGATGAGGGCAAAGGGGACTGCGCAATGACCCACAGATAGTGAGGGCTGAGTGGGACTCCAAACTCTGGCCCTTCCCAGCTCTCCAGGCCCCTTAGGGCAGAGAGTGCAGTTTGGGGCCCAGCTACCTCACTCCCCTCCGGAAGGGGCTGCTCCACCTCAGCAGGCACTGTGCAGCTGAGTGTGCTCACATCCAGAAAAGATGAGCAGGGAGTAGAGTATGGAAAGGCCTGACTCACGGGCAGAGGGCATGGACTCCACGCCTAATTCCTCCTTCACTGTGTGTGCTGGCCATGGCCTCAGTGTTCTCTTCATCAGGGCTTGTTTGCCACAAGGGTTTGTGTGGCTCAGTGTGTGAGCTGGCAATAGCTTTGAAAGGTGAGATGGGGTCCGAGGCTGCCACAAGACCCCTACCTCAGCTGGAGCCCTACCAACTAAGACTGCCCAGAATGATCACATAAAATGCCAGCAGTCTCAGTTGCCCATTTCTGGAAGGACAGCTCCACTCGTAGAGTTAGACGAAAGAATCAAGGGCTATAAGGCAAGGTGACATCTCAATGCCAACTAAAATGAATGAGAAGTGGAAAACCAGAGGCCAATGAGCCCAGTCTCATTACATCCTTTCTGGACAACATAGGGCATTGTTACCATTATTGTCTTTCCAGTATGGGTAATGTTCTTACATGCCTCACTACCCCAGAGTCCTCACCCTCTCTATTTTCTATGACCTTCACCCATTCACATTACCTACCTGGCCTCCAGAGACAAATGAGCACTCAACCTCTGAATTAAGCATGTGAGGTTAGGCTACCTAGAACCACACCCCACCTCCTCCCATCCCGCTTGATGAGAGCTACGCTCTGTTCTCCCCCACCTAGGAAACCAACCATTCAGTTAACCACTCACCAAGCCCTGGGCTGGCCACTGAAGACAGAGATCAATAAGCCAAAGGTCCTGCCTTTGGGAAGCTTTTAGTGGAAAGCTTTCATCCTGCTGTGACCCTCTCAACAATGCTCCACCTTCCTTTCCTCCAGGAAGCCCTCCCTGATTGTCACTACCCCAACCCCTACCTATTTCCCCAGCCTAACTATAACCCATTGCAGCCCTTTAGCCCTTCAGTTTCTCACTCATTATTCCCACCCAGATACACCTTGACAGACCCTCTCTTAGACCCGTACAAGCAGTCATGGGATGAGGAAATCAGTGCTCTGACCAGGAAGTCCCAACAGGGGCCATGACACCCACATTGCCTCTACACATCTTGCTCTTAGTTCTGTCTTAACTGCCTGCTCTTTGAGGAGGGCTGGGGATCCTGGCTCCTCCCACCAACTTTTCCCCACTTCCACACCAGGTGCGCTTCCTGGAGCAGCAGAACAAGCTGCTGGAGACCAAGTGGCAGTTCTTCCAGAACCGCAAGTGCTGCGAGAGCAACCTGGAGCCCCTGTTCGAGGGCTACATTGAGACACTGAGGCGGGAGGCTGAGTGCGTGGAAGCCGACAGTGGGCGGCTGGCCGCAGAGCTCAACCACGTGGAGGAGGTACTGGAGGGCTACAAGAAGAAGTGAGTGCAGGCAGACAGAGGTTCTTCTTTCATATCTGTCTTCAGAGACCAGGAGCAGGATTTGGGGAAAGGAAAGAGGATTGAGTCAAAGCAGGATGGATTTGGACTAGACGACAAGAAGAACTTCCTAATAGGAAAAAGGAAACTTATGGAGAAATTGGAGTTTAAATATTGGAAAGATTCTGAGCTACTCCAGCTGCCTTTCAACATGTGTTTATTTCATTAATTCATCAAACATTCATTGAGGATGTACCGTGTGCCAGCAGCTATCTTAGGCCCTGTATTGGAGTAAAACCAAAAAAAAAAACTCACTGCCAACTCACAGCAGCCCCTCCTTGGGTTTCCAAGGCAACGTCACTAGAAGTAGATTGCCTAATCTTCCTTTTGAGGAGTGGCTGGTGGGTTTGAACCACCAGCCTTCTGGTTAGCAGTCAGATGCCTTAGGCACTATGTCACCAGAGCTCCTATATTGGAGTAGGGAGAAGAAAGTAAGGAGGAGAGGAAAGGTGAGAGTACCAGAGCCAGGACAGGGTTCCTGCTCCGTAGAGAGTTACAGACCAGAAGCAGAAAGGAGGTCTCCATAAACATGCAAAGTACCACCTGACTCACATCAAGAATAAGAGTCCCTGAATCAGGAAGAGCATTGGTTGACATGGGTTGATTTGAGTGGCCAGAGGAAAAGGATGGCCAAGTCTTTTCTGGACAAACACTTTTTCATTCTGTGACCTCCTCCAAAAGACCTAAGTCTTGGAATCTGTTTGTCTTTGTCTTATGTCTCTTTGTTTTTCTCCCCAAATCCCAGCCTCTTAAGGTTCTAGCCACTGAGCCTTGTTCCTTTTGTCCTCAGGTATGAAGAAGAAGTGGTACTAAGGGCTACTGCTGAAAATGAATTTGTGGCCCTGAAGAAGGTGATAGACCCTAAAACACTCGTCACACAACTTGGAACTGAGGGCAGAGGCAGGACACACTCTCCTGTGATTCAGAAAGACTAAGTGACTCGCCCAGAATCACACAACCCCTCTCTCCCCTATGCTGTTGTCCAAATGCTCCAATGCCCCCTGGGTAGCCCCAGACATCAGTGAACACTGCCTGCTTCATGCAGAATAATGGTCTTCCCTCTGGCTTACTCACATCTGGCCACTTACTTCCCACCTCCTTCTGCCCTGTGCCTGGTATAGGGTGGGCACTCGATCAATATTTGCAGATGAAAGGGCCCATGAATGGCAGGGATGGCCACATTCTCAGACTAGTGACAGTTGGGAAACGCTGGCATGAACAGTAACTGTTATTCCTCACCTCTTAGACTTAACTCTTTACAAGCCTCTCATGAGACCCTTATAACCAACTTGATATGAAGAAGGCATGGTTATCCTGAGGAAACTGAGGCACAGAGGTTAAGGGTCTTGTCACGAGTCACACCTAGTTTGAAAGGGGCAGTCAAGCCATGAGACCACTTCTGACCACAGATCCAGGATTTTCTCCATGCAATTCCAAGCCCAGGGACCAGGGAAGAGGAGATATCATTTAAATTGACCTGTTTTACATTACAGTAGTTCCTAAGTTTTGATGATGGTATAAGATGTGGATTCTGGAGGACTCATCTCCATGGGTACCAGAGGAAGTGCCTGGAAGCCTTGGAATCCCCTTCCTTCACCCACACCCACCCCTGACCCCACTAACTTTGCCAACCCCATGATGCCAGGCACTGGGATGAGGATCTAAGGAGGGTTTCAGAGTGTCTTCTCAGTCTGATGAGGTGCCCCACCCTGGTGGGGAGAAAATGAGAGCTCTGTGTTGTCTCCTCAGCAAGACCACTATGTCACCTTCTCCCTTCTAGGACGTGGACTGCGCCTACCTCCAAAAGTCTGACCTGGAAGCCAACGTAGACACCCTGACCCAGGAGATCACTTCCTGTGGTGACTGTATGAGGAGGTGCAGGGCCATGGGACAGTGGGGCAGCAAGGAGGATGTTAGACACTTGAAAGGATTTGCAACCATTTTGGTTACTGAACCCCTGGGAGTGGGGGCAGGCAGTCCAGGAACAGAGCAGAGTTAGAAAACCCTTGCCTGGGGCTTTATCGAAAGCATAACGGTGGGGAGGCAGGTTTACTACGGAGAAGTGAAGGATAAGTGAATCTTGATGTCTGATCTACTGTGCCCCAGACAAGCTGATATTCATGGCTACTCTACTATGGTGACAATTATCACAAAGAGGGAACTCAGATCCTGATCCAAAAGATTAAGGTAGGAAGCCTTGAATGAAATCAGGCTGTGGGCGTCGGACATGAGCTCTCTCTACCTCCTCTCATCCTTCGGACTATAGGTCTGAGGAGCATTGAGAGGTCCCAGGGTTGAGGGACAAGACTGGAATGTGGAAGTGGGGTTTCTGAGGAACCAGGGGAAGGGGACAGGGAAGAGCTGTGAGAGGGCTGTCGAGAGGGAGCTCTGGTCTAAGACACTCTCACCACTTCCCCACCCCCATAGGAGGTCCGTGTTCTCCACTCCCACATCTCAGACACCTCCATCATTGTCCAGATGGACAACAGCCGGGACCTGAACATGGACAGCATCGTTGCTGAGATCAAGGCTCAGTACGATGATATCGCCAGCTGCAGCTGTGCTGAGGCTGAGTCCTGGTACCACAGCAAGGTGAGTGATCCAGACACCTGCCTCCTAAACATGGCAGTGGGAGAGGACAGGGTATATATCAGAAAAGTCTTCCTTTTTTCTGGGAATTCTGATGCCTGGAAATAATTGTTGTTGTTGTTGTTGTTGTTATGTGCCATTGAGTCAGACCCAACTCCTAGCGACCCCTCCTTGGGTTTCCGAGGCAGCATCACTACGGAAGTAGATTGCCCGACCTTCCTTCCCAGGAGTGGCTGGTGGGTTTGAACTGCCAGCCTTCTGGTTAGCAGTCAAGTGCCTTAGGCACTATGCTACTAGAGCTCTTCGGAGATAATTGTAGAGGACCATTTTCTAGGGATAGTAAGAGAAAGGCAGGCAGCTCTCAGGTGGAATGGCCCAGGCAGGGCTGCCGTGTGTGTTTGAGCTGGCTGAGTACCGTACAACCTGCACCATTTTTCATTGTGTCCTGAATGGGGGAGATGCCCCATCCTGCACCTCCTGAGCATCTCTGCTTTCCACAGTGCGAGGAGATGAAGGCCACGGTGATCCGGCACGGGGACACCCTGCGCCGCACCAAGGAGGAGATCAGTGAGCTGAACCGCATGATCCAGAGGCTGACGGCTGAGGTGGAGAATGCCAAGTGCCAGGTACTGCTGGTCTGCCCCTCCTTGTAGGGAGAGGATGGGGTTAGCTGCAGCAGAATGGTTTATGTTAAGTTAGATTTAGGATTCCCCTTGCCACTGTGCAGGAAAAAGGAATAAACATCAAGTATCAGGCAAGTGTCCTCCTTGGAAGACGGGCTCCATTTCCTTCAAAAGGAGGGGGAGCAGTATGGAGGGGAATGGGGAGGTAAAGACTTTCCTGGTCCCAGGGGCAGAATGGGACAGAGGAAGCAGCAGCACTGGTCGGAGGGCCTGGAAACCTCGGCCCTGCCACCAGCTCACCGTGTGATTTGGGACAAAACATTTAACTCTCTGACCTGTGGTTCTAGATCAGTGATCACACACTCAGATGTCAACAGGTTAATAAATGAATGAAGCAGGCTGTACCCAAGGCACTGGGGTGTGTGAGAATAGCAGCAAACTGGAAAGCATATAGCTGTCTGAAGGGAGAGCCGATCAGATCTAGCTGGGCCAGGCCCTGCTGAAATGCAGGTCCAGTGTGGCCAGAGCCTCTGGTTTTTCAAGAGAAACTGGGAAACTATATTTTTATGCTAAATTTCCCAAAATTGAAGACATTGTGCCAACATTCCCTGGGGACACTAATTTTCAGCCCCTGGTCTAACAGATGGGTAAAGGCCCTCCTTCCTCTGACAGCCAATGGTCAGTGGATCCCTGGCCTCTGACCCTGAATCCAAAACAGGGAGCCTAATTCTCCCCCTGGGAGCTCTGGTAGCATAGTGCCTAAGGTTTGAACCACCAGCCACTCCTCGGAAGGAAGATGGAGCAATCTACTTCCGTAGTGATACTGCCTCGGAAACCCAAGGAGGGGTCGCTATGAGTCGGGTCTGACTCGACAGCACATAACAACAACAAAAAAAAACACAATTCTCCCCTGTCTCCCAGAATTCCAAGCTGGAGGCTGCAGTGACCCAGTCTGAGCAGCAGAGTGAGACAGCTCTCAGCGACGCCAAGTGCAAGCTGGCCGGGCTGGAGGAGGCCCTGCAGAAGGCCAAGCAGGACATGGCCTGCCTGCTCAAGGAGTACCAGGAGGTGATGAACCCCAAGCTGGGGCTGGACATCGAGATCGCCACCTACAGGCGCCTGCTGGAGGGCGAGGAGCACAGGTGGGGGCCATACCTGTGGGGAGCATGTCCCTTCTCTCTCCCCCAAACTGTGCTTCAGAGTTTGAGGAGCCAGGAGCACATTTCCATATTATTTGCCTCAAAATTCTTTGGGGGAGGAGATTTACAGGTTACCCTCAGATTTCATCAGCTTTGCTCCCCTTCATTAACTATGGTCTGTTTGTTCTTTCCACAAGGTTGTGTGAGGACATCAGTGCTGTGAATGTTTGTAAGTAAACTATACTTCTGTTTTCTAAAATGAGGGATTTGGTTTGAAGGAAGGGTGAGCAAACTTTTTCCTAAAACACCAGATAGATAGTAAATATTTTAGGTTTGCAGGCCATGCAGTCTCATGTAGTCTCAACTACTCAACTCTGCCTTTTCCTAGTGTGAAAAAGCCATGCCACAATAATACTTAAACGAATGAGTGTGGCTGTGTTCCAATAAAAACTTAATTTATAAAAACAGGAGGGTGGGTGGCTGCTGTAACTTGCCAATCCTAAAAGGAGGGGGGATGTGGGCAATGAGTAGTCAGTTGATTATTTAAATAGTTATTTCTGCCTGTAAGAAGGGCCTGAGCTAACAGTTCATCAAAGGTGACTGAGATTAGACTGTGGAAGAAGTGCCCATGTATGAGGGTGTTCACAGAGAAATAGAAATGGAGGGGAGGGGCTCTGGGCAAGATGAGAGGACTGTAGCTAGTACATTGGGCTGCCAGGACGACCCTGCACAGGGATTAACCCTGTCCTCCTTTCTCAGGTGTCAGCAGCTCCCGAGGCAGGGTTGTCTGCATGTCTGGCTCCCGGCCTGTGACGGGCAGCGCCTGCAGCGCCCCCTGCAGTGGGAACCTGGCGGTGAGCACCAGAACATGCACCCCCTGTACGCCTTGCGGACAGAGCTGTGGTTCCGTTAGGTTTGCATAGTGCTCCTGGCTTTGGAAATACTGGGATTTATGAATGTACGACGTCCCTGCCTCCAACAATAAGTCCTGGGGCCCAGAGACCGAAGAGCTTCAGGAAGCAACAGGCCTGACTCCCAAACTGCTCAGCACATCTTCTTGCATCTATCTACCCACAGCTTCCTCTCATTTGTTCCAGGAAAGGTAAGGCTACTCTCCCACATGCCAGGCAGTTCCCCTTCCATACCCAAGTGTCTAAATGACAAGTTTCCTTGCAGCCCTGGGCTAAGGGCCAATCCAGATATAGGCTGCTCCTGGGAGTTCAGAGGGACTGATTGGCCCCAGAACCCCTGGGGTTTGGATGCGCTCGGTCCCTCTCCCTCGTTTTTACTTAGTCTCCTTGCTTCCAATAAATCTCACAGGTCATGAAATGCACTCTGGGAATCTCTGGTTTGTCCCACACACGCTCCATTCTATCCCAGTTTCACCCCTAGGAGGCAAAAACTCTGTGACCTTGCCATTCTATAGATCTTGCATGATGCCCGCCCCTTTGGTGCACATATGCATCCTGAAGTGTACGGGGTGAGGGGCTGCTGCTAGGACTCTGACTGGCCACAAGGCCCTAAACCCAGATACACAGAGCCAGGAGGACACGAGCTAGAAGGAAAGTGAGAAGGGCAATGCTGAGCAGCCTGCAACCAGGAGGGGAAGGGGTTTGATCCGACACCCTTGTGGGCACCTCATCACCTGCCACTGCTTAGATACCACTGGTCACTTCCTCTATCTTCACCCCAAACTCAGCGCATGAAATTCCCTGACCATGCTCTCAAACATACTGAGCAGACCCCTCCACCCAAACCAACTCTCCTGAACAACCCACACACCACCACCACCACCACCATCACCACCACCACCCCTGGGTCCCAGACCCAGAGATCTCTTAACCTCCTCCTCTTGTACTCATTATATGTGTTACTTCCTTCCCATCAAGAGTGGAGATCCCCAAGCACAGACCCTGACACAAAAACACCCCACATACTCCCACACAGACCCCACGGCAGGGACCCTCCCAAATGGATGCCCCCATCACACATAGACTTAACCCAAAGGTGCTCCCCTCCCTGGATCTAGGATCCAGATTATCCATTTGCCCAAGAACCCAGGTACACAGCCCCCTGTCAGGGATCTAGACTCTGGGACCCCATCACTGTCCCCTCCTCCCATATATACATACACAGAGCTGCCCCGCATCACCTCCACAACATCCAGGCACAGAGAGCCCCTACCCACCCACCCAAGGACCCAAACACTCAAACCATCCAGGGGCCAAGGGCCTGTCCTGTCCCTGAGCTCTGGCCAACCCAGCACCAGGAAGGTCTACAAGTGGCTGAACTGAGAGTTGGCTTGTCCACCCGAAACCCAGCCCTGAGGCAGCTGAATGTTTGTGGTCTTCTTACCACCCAAGGAATGTACTCTGCCAGCACAGGGCAGAGAGGGAGGCTTGTGTCCAGACAGTCCTCCCACTCCCTTAGCAAGAGAGGACTCTGGTGCCCACTTCCTGCCAGAACCAGAATTTCCCTGTGGCATTTCTGGACTTTCTCCGGAGAGCAGTTGGAATGGGTCCCAGTCCTGGGAGGAGGCCAAGAGCTCATACTGGGTAAGAGCCAGTCCCTTAGTGCAACACCTCCTCCCTCATGTCACCAATGTGCTTTCCCTCCTGCACAAGAGGTTCCTAGTCATCAAGGCACAGCCCTGCCCCCTCTAATTCCCCTGCCTTCCCGTAATGAACCAGGACACTAGGCACTATGTTCACCCAGGCCTCAGAAAGACGCTGCTTTATTGGAAGTGATTCTGATGTCATTTTTGCAGACAGTTTTGCAGCCTTGGGATCAGGGATGGGAGGCAGGAATGGGAGTCCTGCTGTGACTATGGAAGGAAGAGGGAAAGGGGTCTCCCCCAACCCAGTGCTTAGTTGTGGGCACTCCTGTGGGTAGTCTTGAGGGAATAGGCCTTCAAGGTCCTAGGCCTCCCACTGCTCGAGAAGCTCAGGGCATTGCTGCCCATGGTTCCCCCAAAGGTCAGCCCACTGCCACCACTGCCAACAGAATTCACCACCGCTAGGAGAGAAGGGAGAAAAGGAAGGAGGGCTATTAGAAGACCCACCACCAAGAACCCCATCCCTCATCCACCCCCATTTTCCTGTTGCAGCTGCCCCTACCTGTTATCTCGGCCTCTTGTCCCACCTCTCTCCATCAGCCAACCCAAAAGGAGCCTCTGGGAGCAAATAGGGGCTGCTCCACAGGTGTGCCCCACCCCACCAGCCCTCTTGCACCTGGTTCCCTGGGAGACTGAGCTTGGCTGGATGTGAGCTCCAGGGGACCTGCCAGTAGCTGGTGAAGGCGGTGGTTTGGAGGAGTTGCCTAAGAGGCAGGACCCTCGGGCCAATCTGCTTGCCATTCTATAGACCTAGCCTAGGCTGGACCACACAGGGCATGCTTCCTCTGGGCCACTGCCAAGGACTTACAGATGTTCACAGCTCCTACTCCATCACTGGCCAACCTGGGGGCAGAGAAGAGACACGTGAGAGCAGCTCTTGGCTCAGTGCCAGAGGGAAGCACTCATAGTCACCCTCCTTCCAGGTCCCAAGTGAGACCTGTGTATTTTCCTCTCTGTCCCCCACTTCCTACCTTCCTCTGGCCTTATTGCAAAACAAGCCTGAAGTAGGGGAGGGGAGGGTGGGTCCACTTTGGCCCTTCCATCTACTGGCTATGTGACCTTAGGCAACATCCCAGAGCCACCGCTGCCTCACCTATAAATTGAGCCTAACTAAGGTACCGACCTCATAGAGCTGTTTGTGAGGGTTAAATAACATAATTTACCTAAAGGCCTGGCACACAGGATTCGGTAAATAGTATTGGCATTATTATTATTTGTGTAGGAGGCTGCCTTCCCTAAACAGATCGTAAAATCCTAAAAGTCAGCTATAGCTTATGGATTCCTATATCTCCCCAAGCTCCTAGCATGAAGCCTGGCACACAGTGGTTACTTCATATGTGTTGAAATAATTAGTGAATTGTTGACTGATTGAATGCAGCTCCAGCCAAGCCTGGGGAGGGAGGGGGTAGGTAGGTGGGGTGCTTTAAACAGCCTGTGGGAATGAAACAGGTCTTGCAGAGAAAATTAAAAATCCATCTGAGACAGCTGGGCGTGTTTGTTTTGTGACTCACTGCCCCATTGTCACCAAGCCTTGGCCTTGGGGATTAGTTTGCTCCGCAGGGTGGGGGGCTCGTAGGTGGAGGGAATGACCTCAGCAGCCCGGAGCCCAAGAAGGAGGCAGAGCAAAGGCCAAGTTTGCTGGGAAGCTTCCAGGCCCCTTGTCCAAATAGCCCCAGCAAGTACTGGGTTACTTGTTGTAGGTGGGGAGGGGGAGCCAGGTTGTGATCAGGGAACAATTGTATGTTACAGTTTTTAATATGATGCCTACAGAAATCTCAAAAAGAAAGGACATGAGTGTCCAAGACTCTAGTGATTTGTGTCATGTTCCTCTTCTAACTCTAAATAAATAATCATTTTGTGCCCGAGCTGATATTTGTAATTGTGTATTCTTAAAGAAGGCTACCCAAATTGTATGAATTTCAGATCCACATTAGGTCTGCCCTTGGGGAAGGCTAGGCAGTTAAGGGATAAAAACAAGTAATGCATCTCCTTGTTTCCAAAGAAGTGGGAAAGGGAGGGTCTTCTTTCAGAAAACCAGAAATCAAGCCCTAATGCCAGCAACCTGGACTGAAATTAGGCTTTCAGAAAGCGGTGTCTCTGCTTGCTGTGTGTCACTTGCTCTCTCTGAGCTTCAGTCCCCTCAGCTGCTCCTTGGGGGGAAGGTGGACCAGGTCCAATCCTAAGGGTCCTCTCCTGCTCTGACTTCCATGAAGAAAAGAGCCCAGAGGAAGTGGGCCCCAGCACCCATGGTGGGACTTCCCTTCAAGAGTGGAGATCCCAAGCACAGACCCTGACACAAAAACACCCCACATACTCCCACACAGACCCCACAGCAGGGACCCTGGCACATGGATGCCCCCATCACACACAGACTTAACCCAAAGGCACTCCCCTCCCAGGGATCTGGGATCCAGATCATCCCTTTGCCCAAGAACCCAGGCACACAGCCCCCTGTCAGGGATCTAGACTCTGGTACTGCTAGGTGGGCTCTGAGACTGCTCTGCACCAAACTCGGCTGCAGTGGCAGAGACCCTTCCCTTCCCACCTCTCATTCCCCACACCCATCCTGCTGCCATGGGCTCCACATGCTGCCCGGGTTCTTCTCTCCTTCCTCCCAGCAGCCACGTATTCTGCCCCCAGGCTCCCTCTTTCTCTAGTTCCTTTCCCTCCACTCCACCCATCCTCCATCCTCTCTCATCCACCCCTCAGGAATGATACAGAAAATGAAATGTTCTTTGTACACTTGGCATTTTACAAATGCAAATTACTGCTCTCTGAGCGCTTCCTGTGCAGAGGTTTTTTCTCAACTACTCTGCAAACACCCTGAGGGAAGAAACATATCTTCTGTGTTATTTATCTCCATGTTGAGTTCCTACAAGCCAAGACGTGACAGTCCTACTTCCAAGCCTTTGCCCACGCTGTTCCCTCTCACCCTCTCCCAATCCTAACCTTCCCCCAAAGAGTAAATAGAAAGCCTGGTCTGTTGACTGAATGAATCACCCAGTCCACCAATGTGAGAATAAAGACCCAAAGTACATCCCATGTCTTTAGTGAAGAGTTCCCTAATAAGACTAACTTACCCTACTCTCCTCTCTGGCTTCAGGTAAGTATGCAAACATCCCTGGGTCAGGTAGAAATTAACCTCCTCCACACCTTCAGTCATTAACACAAGATTTAGCACTTATATATAGTAAGAAGCACCCTGGTATCACTGAAGATGCTTGGACCAGGAATCAGCAGACCTTGACTGCACTCTTAATTAATAACCTGAACCACAGTTCTCCCCTCTGTTTACTGGAGAATCAAAAATACCTGATCTCCCTACCTGAATGTGTTCTCAGGATCAAGTAAGAAGACCCTGCTAATGGCCACACACAATAATGGACTATTAATACTTCAACTTACCCACCAAGTTTTACACCTTATGGTCTTTCCTTCTAGAAAGTCTTCTCATTGAAGGCGAAGAAGTAAACATCAGCTCTACCCTCCTGCACCTCCCACTCCCAATGCCCTTCAGAAGGAGGAATATACAGGAAACATCTATTGATGGGTGAACGTCCAGCCCCAGCCTCCACTGAGCCCCAGGAGCCCTATTCCGGCTTCTCTGTCCTCACCGGCTCTCCTCGCCCTCCAGCAGCTTGCGGTAGGTGGCGATCTCGATGTCCAGGGCCAGCTTGACATTCATGAGCTCCTGGTACTCACGCAGCTGCCGCGCCATGTCCTGCTTGGCTCGCTGCAGGGCGGCCTCCAACTCTTCCTGCTTGGAGCGTGCATCCTTGAGCGCCATTTCCCCATTCCCCTCAGCCTCAGCGATGGCGGCCTCCAACTTGGCACGCTGTAGGCAGTAGTGGAGCTGTGAGCTGGGGGACAGGGCTCACCAGCCAGTGCCTTCCTGCTTCCCATCCTGCAGGAAGTACCTGGGTAACCTGCTCAAGGTAGTCTCACTGGCACCAGCCTACTTCCCCAAGCACCAGAGAATCTCAAGGATTAAAAACATGGGTTTTGATGCCCAATGGGTTCCAATTCTGGCTCAGCCATTTACTAGCTATGTGACCTCAGATGAGTCATCCTTCAGAGCCAAAAATCTCCTCTCTTATAAGATAGTAATAATGAGAATGTCTGCCTCATAGGGATATTTCAAAGATTAAATGAGATCATATACAATGAAATCCTTGGCACAGTGCTTACCACACAGTAAACTCACTGCCTTCGAATCAGTTCTGACTCACAGCCACCCCTCCTTGGGTTTCCGAGGTGGTATCTCTACGGAAGTAGATTGCCCAGTCTTCCTTCTGAGGAGTGGCTGGTGAATTTGACCCCACCAGCCTTCTGGTTAGCAGTCAAATGCCTTAGGCACTGTGACACCAGAGCTCCCGCCACACAGTAAGTGCTTAATAAATGCTATTTATTTGGAGCTCTGGTGGTGCTGTGGTTAAGGCATCGGGCCCACCAGCCGCTCCTCAGGAGAAAGATGAGGCAGTCTGCTTGTGTAAAGATTTACAGCCTTGGAAACTCTATGGGGTCACTGTGAGTGAGAATAGACTAGATGGCAGTGAATTTGCTTTGGGTTTACAAATGCCTACCCCCCACCTCCAGCCCCTGCTGGAGGAGCTCCAAAAGCCACGGAGTCCTACTTTAGTCCTCAATGTCAAACAGCTGACAAGACCCAGAAACCACCTTCAAAACGGAAACCAGTTTGGAACTGACCCAGAACAGGAAGGCTTGGAGCAGAGAGACCCTGCATGGAGCCTCCAGCCCCAAAAGTGCATGACCAACAGCCCCCTGCATTTGGGCAGAGGTGTTGTGATTCCAGATAAACCTGCACCTGCACTTGCACTGAGTCTTAGCATTTCCTCTGTTTTGTGCTCACCCCCCACTAAAGAACCTCATAGTCAGGAGCCTCATCTTATTTGGCTCCAAGGGCTGCCACATGCATCCCCTAGCCCACTGCTTCTCTTCCTCCCTTCTCTGCAGCTCACATCCTCTGCTCACAGAATGTGCTCTGCCCAGTCCTCCCTGCCCCTCCCCAGGGCCCTCAGATGCCTCTCTGCTCCTTGTGCCCCATCGTAATGGTGTCTCTACCACTTCCCAAAGCCCCTGGGGCACGGCCATTCCCACTGTCTCTCAATGCCCCTTCCAGCCCCACCTGAGGGCCCGGTCCCTGTTTGGTCAGGAGTGGACACCCTGATTCTGCATCCCGGCTCTGCACCACTGTGAGAGAGGAGAACCAGATGCAGTTGGTGCATAGGGTTTGGGAAACTGTCATTCACTATTCAGTCCTCCCTTTAAGGCCTGGAGGCTGGGCCGCTTCACAGGATGACTCATGGTCCTGCATCTGTGCCAGGAGGCAGCCTCCATCCTCCTGTAAACAGGTCTTCAGGGCTCTCAGGGAAGAATGGCTCTGAAAATCACCCCACATCCATCCCCCTAGCTTTGTGAAGCTGCACACATGCCACCTGCTCAGACACCTGCTCAGGTTAGCTGTCCTGTCCACACCCATGCTTTAGCCAGGCCTTGGAGGGCCCTTCCCTAGCAACACCAATGTTAACTCCAACATCCAGCAAAGCACAGCTTTTGAGTTGTTCTCATCCAGGACCTGTGCCTCAAATGTGTGGCAGATACTGGAAGAGAGGAACAGTGAGCCAGCCAGACAGGGTTTCTGCTCTCAGGGCATCAATAATTGCATTCATAACATAGATATGCTCACACAGTAACAGGTGCTTCAAAGAACCTCAGACAAGATGCTGAGCTAGTGGTTGGGTGGTTAAGGAAGCCATATTTGAGAAGAGGTCTTTTCTCCTACACCCAGAGAAGAGGAAGGGACAGCCACATTAAGAGCTGGGAGAACCACATTCCAGGAGAAATGAAAAGGACACAAAGTGCAAAAGGCCCTAAAGCATGAACATGTTTGGCAAATGCAAGACACAGGAAGGAAGCAGGTCTGTGTGGCCAGAGCACTGTGAGTCAGAGGTTTTGTGGAAAGTCAGGCTGGGAGGTGGGGAGAGGCCTGCAAGCCATGGTAAGGATTTTCTGTTGGCTTCTGTCTTCCCCTCTACCCCAACGTTGTCAGCTCCCAGGTATGGCATCTTGTACCCAGAGCTACATGTAAGAAGAGTGCTCAGCACTGACTTGTTAAGTATGGTGGTTCTTCTCTGACCAGCCAGCCAGAGGCTCCCTCATAGCCTCTCAGCCCAGCTAGGACTTCCCTCCTCCCAAGATGGGACAAAGGGCTGGCTAGGGAACATTCTGCTCATACCACAGGACACAGTCCTCCCTTCTTGTCAAGATCCTACAAGTGAGCCTGAGACATTCAAGCTGCACCAGCCAAGGCCCCTCCAGCCCCAACCTTCTGTTCCTCATTCCTGAGCTTGGCCTCAGCTGGCTGCCCTGGACAGATCCCAAAAGAGAGTGAGGAGGAAGGGTAAGGGCACATCCCCACCTGGTTCTTGATGTTGTCAATCTCAGCCTGTAGCCTCTGGATGGCCCGGTTCATCTCCGCAATCTCATTCCGGGTGTTCCGGAGGTCATCCCCATGCTTTCCGGCCTGAGCCTGGAGGGTCTCGAACTGGAGAGGCCATGCAGAGAAGCAGGGGTAGGCAATGGTTACAGGTCCCTCTGCCCATCCAAGGAAGGCCTTGTTCTGAGAGACAAGCCCTCTTGGCATACATTTCTAGGGAAAGACCTTCAGACTCTCAGCAATTTTCACCCAACTCCAAGAAGCCAAAACTGTGGAAGGGAAGATCAGTATCCTCCCATCCAGGACAGGGAGGGCAGAGAAGGCTTCCCAGGGCCCATCTCCATTGATCCTTGGGCTCTTCCCACTCCCATCCTGGAGAACCACTGGAAGTCTGAGATCCTCACGAGCACTACCCATTTCATACATAAAGAGAGTGAAGTCCAGTAAAGAGAAGGCCATGTCCCAAGGTCACACAGCAAATCAAGGTAGAACTAGGCCCTAAGCCCAGGTCTCCTTGTTGGCAAACCTGTGTTCTCACCTGTGCACATGGATGTCTCCCTGGCCTCTCTACATAGACTTCCCTCTATGCTGCTTTTAACCCTGCCTCAGGCTCCTCTCCTCCACGTACCCTTCCTGGGTTTACTCCTGTGCCCCCTGCCCATTCCCTCAGCACTTGCACAGTCAGCAGTCCTGCCTTCACAATATATATGTGATGATTAAACCTCCCAGTTGTGGAGCCCAAGGATCAAGCATCTAGTCTCCCCTCTTCTATCTACTAGCTGTGTGGAGTTAGGCAAATTACTTAGCCTCTCTTGACTCAGTTTCTTTATCTGTAATCAAAAAAACAAACTCACTGCTGTCAAGTCAGATTCTACTCGTACCAACCCCTCCTTGGGTTTCTGAGGTGGTAATAATAGTACTTATCTAACAGGACTATTCTGTGGATTAAATGTGTTCATGCAGGTAAAATATTGGAGACCTTGCCTAGCTTTGTAAGTACTTGAAAAAGTTTAGCTATAATAATTATCAATCCATGTCTACTTCCTCTGGCCTGTCCTTCCGTTAGGGCAGGGACCTGGTCTTCTCATCTTCTTCTTCCCAGAAAGCACAAGAGATTTAGCCACTGATGCCTGCCAGAACAGGGGACCCGAGGCCCTAAAGGGTTTCAGACAAGGTGAGGGTAAGGTGCGGACACTGAGGGCCCTGCCAGGGGGAGAGAGGTGCATCCAATGGTCACACACCTTAGTCTGGTACTGAGCCTCGGCCTCAGCCCGGCTACGGTTGGCCATCTCCTCATACTGGGCCTTGACCTCGGCGATGATGCTGTCCAGGTCCAGGGAGCGGTTGTTGTCCATGGACAGCACCACAGACGTGTCTGAGATCTGGGCCTGCAGCTCCGTCAATTCCTGTAGGAATCAGACAGAACGTTAGGATGTGAGGTATGACCCATTCTGGTTTCCACTCCCACTCTGGGGTCCCCCACACAAGAGGGAAGAAGAGAGAAGAAGGAGACACTGGAGTGGGCATGAGTCTGGTAGGAATCAAGGAGATAAAGAAAATGACAGAACATGGTGACCAGCAATGGCTACCAGCCGTGAGATGCTACAGGGCATGCCCTCTGTTGTGAAGGGGTCAGTGGGGATGGTAAATAAATTATATTCCATCCTATAATGGGAAACTCTACAGCCTCGAAAAATGATGATATGGCTATATTTACTATAAAAGAAATACAGCCTTCTTATGTTGTTGTTATGTGCCATCGAGTTGTCTCCAACTCATAGCGACCCCTCCTTGGGTTTCCGAGGCAGTATCACTACGGAAGAAGATCACCCAATCTTCCTTCTGAGGAGTGGCTGGTGGGTTTGAACCACCAACCTCTGGTTAGCAGTCAAGTGCCTTAGGCACTATGCCACCAGAGCTCCCATGGCCTTGGTATAATGGCCTTGGTATACTGTCACACAAAGAAGTAAGATCCTATTTTTATTTAAAAATATATATTTCTCTCAACAACAAAATAAATCAAATTTAGAAGGAAAAAGTAATATATAGACATATATATATATATGTATTTACATACATATATATATGTATGTATGTAAATACATATATATATACGTGTATATGTGTGTGTGTGTGTATATACATATACATACCCACACACATACACACACACACACATATAAGCACATATATATACACACATATATGGGGAGCTCCGGAGGTGTAGTGCCTAAGCCATTTGACTGCTAACCAGAAGGCTGGCGGTTCTAACCCACCAGCCACTCCTCAGAAGGAAGACTGGACAATCTACTTCCAAAGAGATACAGCCTCAGAAACCCAAGGAGGGATCACTATGAATTGGAATCGACTCAACAGCAGTGAGTTTGTTTTTTTTGTTTTTACACACATATATATGTACCTATACAAATATATTTATTTCTGTATCTGTAAGTGTATATATGCACAGAAAATGTCTGGAAGGTATATACCAAAATATTAACATTGGATACAGGTGATGTTTTCAATTTTATGCTTTAATTAATTTTTTGGATTTTTTGAAATGATTATGTATTACTTCCACAAGGAAAAGAAAATAATTATATACATGTATATATATATGACATGCTATATAATAAGCCTATTTATATATAATCTATGACAGACATCCAAAGACCCTGAGCTAAGACTGGCAGCACCTAAATAAGTGCAGCCCTTGATATGACCACAGGTGTGGAAATTCATTCTGAGGGGCTGATGGAGGCTATAGGTTCAGACAAAAGATTAGACTGAGGGGAAATGAGATTAGAACTGGTCTGTAATTAGCCTTGTATACCAATTACATCCCACCAGGTCCTGCCACCCTATCTTTTGCCTAAAGTCAGAGACTCACACTGAGGAGAAAGAGTTTTTTAAATCTCCAAGAGGGTAAAGGAACTGGAAGCCCAGGGCTGGGTAAGAGTGGGAGGAAGATAATAGGATAGGAGAGGAGGACAGAGAGAATGCCCCAGCTGGTGGGCGGCCACCAGCCCAGTCCCCCCTGGTGCACGCTCTCAGTCACTCCATTGTCTCTTGATTTGCTCCTCCCTGCCCACTCCACCCAACCCACTTTTGAACCCTGTTACACAGCTTGGAATCCTTCAGCCACCTCTGGTTGCTTTCAGCCACTCCCAATTCCCTTTCCAGACAAATATTGCTTTGGTTATCCCTTGTCTCTGAAAGGCCAATCCTGACTCACTCCACCCTGCTCCACTACACCCAAGCTCCTGACACTCTAGCCCATTATGGATTCCTGAATCCAGAAACAACCAGATAACTAACCAGTTGTTAAGAAGTCGATTCCAACTGTTTGTACTACTCAGGGAAGAGCAGGATAAATGTCACCCCAAACATAGAGAGACAGAGAGAGAGAGACTGGCCCAGAGGCAGGAGGCTGGACCAGATGGTTCTCTGGTTGGGACAGGACATGTCTTACACCCTGGATGTCCTCACCGTCTCATGGATGGTCTTAAGGAAGTTGATCTCATCATTCAGGGCATCCAGCTTGGCCTCCATCTCTACTTTGTTCATGTAGGCAGCATCCACATCCTGGGGTGGCAGGAGGGAGAGAAGGGGCAGAGGGAAACCATGTCCTCAAGACACAGAACATTTAGTAGGGTGGGAAGAAGCCAGCACTGCCCAACCCAGAAGGCCCAAAACCATTGCCTATCACACCCAGTTTCCCCAGGCTGCCTGACACGACCACAGCTAGAAGCCTCCCTCACTGGGCTCTCCACACTCTATGATAGGCTTCATCTCTGTGCATCCCCGGTACAAAGGTACCTTCTCAACATGGGTAGTCCGGGCAGCCTGAAGACCCAGACCTAGCACTGACTAGTTGCTAAAATTTTTGATGATCTGGACATACTCCAAACCCCCTAACTAGCTGTGTGAACTTAAGTCACTTTAACTCTGTGAGCCTTGACTTCTTGTCAGGAAAATGGGTGAGCACAAAATTATTTGTGGTTCAGGATATCACTCCTAGAGATGACAAATTCCAAACCTAAACGTTCAACTAGCAGCATGAGTGATTCTGATACAGGTGGGCCCCAGGTCACACTTTAACTCCACAGGTCGAGATGATGTCTGGGGCCCCTCCTTGCTGTATTTTCCAATGGTTAATCTCCTTGAGGGTAGGGCCCAATGTCACTTATTGATTGAGTCCCTAAGGACCTTGCATCTCAGGACACATTGCATTTCTGTGGATGGATCTGGATCACCAAGCTGCTCACTTGAACTACAAGTCCCTCTAAAACACTAAGATCTTCCAGTGATGAGGAGCTCACTCTGCCTTGAAGTAGCCCATTCCACTCATTCAGCAAATATTTCAGGCCTTTGTGCCACCTTGTCTATAATGGAATGTTCGGACCGAGAGAGAGTACTTCCTTATTTGGGCTTGAAATTTTCCTCCTTTCATCTTAGTCCTACCCCTTGTTGTTGTTGTTGTTATTTGCCATCGAGTCGGCCCCGACTCATAGCGACCCCTCCTTGGGTTTCCGAGGCAGTATCACTACGGAAGTAGGAATGCCCAACCTTCCTTCCGAGGAGTGGCTGGTGGGTTTGAACCGCCAGCCTTCTGGTTAGCAGTCAAGTGCCTTAGGCACTATGCTACCAGAGCTCCTAGTCCTACCCCTTAGGGGCCCAAAATCAAGTGTAGTCACTCACTAGACACATACACATACACACACACATACACACACACAGGACAGGCTGTGCAGTGAGGGCCTAGTTTCCAGACTCCATCCCCTCCATGCCCATCACTCCCCTCTTGCAGAGCCCAGGCCAGACTTGGCCACAGGTCCCCACTGCTGTTTAAGTGAGAGGGCCGTATGGCCACTGTCCTTTGTGTTTTCAGCCCCAGCTTGTCTTGGGATCTCACCTTCTTCAGCACCACAAACTCATTCTCAGCAGCCATGCGACGGTTGATTTCATCTTCATACCTGCAGTAGAGGAGGGGGCATGGTGTTGGTGCAGGTTTACCTCCGTGCCCCCTGACATCCAGAGTGAAAACCTGCCTTGCATCTCCTTCATCCCTTTTAATGACACACCTGAAAAAACAGGTGTCAGGCTATGAAACCCAATTTCCTGACTTTTCCATAGGCTGTTCCTAGAGCTTTGAGTCTTTGGCATAGGGTAAAGTGGGGAGGATGGCAAGGACCATGTGCGAATCAGAGGACAAAGGCTACATACACTGAGGGAAGGACAGCAAGGTAAAGTAGCCATGCTTAGGGGCTGCTTCCTATGGGGCCTGCACTCTTATATCTTCCCAGGCATCAAGTCATTTAATGCTCACAGCAATTAATCCTATGATGGTACTGTAATTATCAAAGAAGGGAACCAAAGCAGGGAGACAGGGCAATCTGCTCATCACTAAGCTGCTAAGTGCTAAAGCCCAGACTTGAGCCCTAGCAGCCTGACTCCAGAGCTATGCTTTAACCTCCACACAGCACTGCTGAGGGGTCAATGAGAGGTCTGAAGGAGAAGAACCTTGGACAATCAGGAAGTCCAGGAACGAGAAGGTCCCAGATAGATGCCCTATCCCCCACCCCTGTTCCCACAGCCCCTCATCCCTCTTCCCCCACACATCCAGCCACTGGCCCACAGGAAAACTCAGCAAAACAGGGTGCAGAGGAAGAGAGGGCATCGAACAAATCCAGTGCTTATTTGAAGATTCAAAAAAAAAAAAAAACATGTCAGAAGCAAAGCCTCAGCAGTGTCCAAGAGCTTCTGGGAAGCAGCAGGAGCAGCCTGAGCCAGCTATGGTGGGGAGCAGGGTGCCCAGACAGGCAGGGCCCCTCCAGGACCCAGACTTGAGGTGAATGATGCCCACACCCCTGATGCCACACTCCTTCAGGTTCTATAGAATGGAATGGAAACATCTGCCAGGCTGTCCGCCCACCCCTGCATAGGCAATGTGTTTCCAGGCCCAGAGAGTTCAATGTTAGATTCACTGAACAACTGCACACAGATCTCCCTGCACCCCTTTCCAGCTCCTCTGAGGGCTTTGGGGTGGGGGAAATGTGTGTGTGTGTGTGTGTGTGTGTGTACTCATCCATGCACATATGTATGGTATCTGGCAACAGAGGTTGCTGGTTGCCCCAGGCCCTTCCTTCCTTGCACCTGTCTGGTTCCACCTGCTGTGGGATTAATCCTATTGACTTTTGCTCTAGGGGAGTTGGGAGGAGGGGGACCTGCGAGCATTGGCCTTGTTTGCTCTCCTCCAGTGTGACCTGATATACGTGCTCTCACTCAGTCATGTACCCTCAGGCAGAGCATGGTGTGCCAGGGTGGGGCCGGGCCCTAACCTCAGGCTTTGGTTTCTGTTCAATGAATAAAGACCTCAGCAGGCACCTCAAAAGCTGTTCTGAAAACTCCAACCTTCCAGCCCCTCCACTCCCTTCCCCT
Source organism: Orycteropus afer afer (assembly GCF_000298275.1). NCBI lineage: Eukaryota > Metazoa > Chordata > Mammalia > Tubulidentata > Orycteropodidae > Orycteropus > Orycteropus afer. The sequence continues at coordinate 4,575,847 of NW_006921834.1, forward strand.
CCTCACATTCTCCTTTCTGATTCCTGCCCTGACCCACAGGCTCAGCCTCTGCAACCCCTCCCATGGCTCACAAAGACCTCTTTGCTTCTCTCCTTCCAAGTCTGCTCCATGTCTCCTCCTGGGAGTTAGGAGCCCAAAATTCAAGCCCAGCTCTTCTTCTGACTTGCTGTGTGTTCTCCATCAAGTTCCTGAACTTCTCTCCTCTCTAATTCCTCACCTGAATACTACGGACTTGTTCTAGAATTATCTACAAAGGTTATGCCAGTTCTGAAGCACACCCATCATAGCATACTTCCTGACCTACCCTCTCTTGAGGTCTTGCTCATATACCCAATGGGAATAGTGAAAGTCTGAGATAGTTCACTGGGAAAAAGTGAGGAAAAAAGACCAGAATGATTTGGAAGCAACCCTCAAGGAAAAGGAAGTGAGAGGAGAAACCAGGGAATGTGTTAGTAAAGAGTTTTCCTTCAGGCAGTTACTGTACTAAGCAGCTAGCCTCTGACCCCTGACCCAGAGGAGATTTGCAGAAGGGTCAGCTAAGGAGGGGTACAATGGTCCAGAGGCATAGACCCCTGCCCTGCAGGTCACATGGGGGGGGGGCATTACTTATTCTTGAAGTCTTCCACAACATCCTGTGTGTTCCTCAGCTCCAACTCCAAGCGACCCCCATCTGCCTGTAGCACCTCAAGCTGCCTCTGAAGGGCAGCTATCTGGGCCTCGAAGCAGCCCGGGAGGTGGCTGCTCTTGGTGGATTTCTGCTCTTGCAGCAGTGCCCACTTGGTTTCCAGCATCTTGTTCTGCTGCTCCAAAAACCGCACCTGCAAGAGGGAATTGAGTGGGAACTCATGAGGGGCCCAATGGTGCTCCCTACAGCAGAGTTGAGGAAGGTCTCTAGCTACCCAGTTCTCAGCCCTTGACGCTCTTCTTCCTCAGGTGTCCTGAATCGTGACCCAGGGGCAGTCCTGTCTCGTTCTCAGTGTATCCCCAGTGCTTGGCTCTCAAAAATGTGCTTGAGAGTCTCCCCCCTTCTTCACTCTCCATGGTTATGGTGACCTTCTCTACCTTCCTCTCTAAGGGCTGCCCTGCTCATGTCTCTTGGTCTGGGCTGACAAGGCACCTCTCCCATCAGGTTGGGAGCCCAGCTCTTCTTCTGTGTCGTCTGGCTCCTATGTCTTTCCTCCATTGAGGCCTCCGAACAGGGCTTTATGTAAAATGTAAAATGAGCACTCACTATGTGGCCAGCTCTCTGCCAGTTCTGGGGCCCTGAAAAGCCCTAAGAAGCACCCAGTGTGGCTGGGAGCAGGAGGCAAGAAAAGTGCCCTGAAAGCCCAGGACTAGGGACTGCAGAAGTAAGACAATGCAGCTCAGTAGCAGGGGGAGCCTGGGCCTGGGTGACCCTGAGCTTCAGGGAACCTTGGAGGATGTGTACAGTCTGAGTGGTGAAGAGGAGGACATCTAAGATGGGGGTGTGGGTAGGGGAGGGGAAAGGGTCAAGGAAAAGGTACACAAAATCAGAAGAGGCAAAGTTTGATCTAAGACAGTGGGAGGGGGACCTGGTCAGAGGAACCCAACTTGGCCAGGCCTTAGTTCCTGAGTCCAGCTTTGTTTCACGTTGTCCCCATCCCTCCCAGACTCACCAGTCATCTGTCCCATGGGTGGGGCCAATGTTGGCAGCAGCAAACAGCCAGGAAAAGCATCTCCCAAACAGCCCCTCTCCAGGGTCCCTCAGTGCCCCCTCTCTGCTCCCAGCTGGGCTATCTCCAAAAACAGGTGTAACCTCACCTCCTACCACCAAAGGAAGGCTCTAGGGCCAGGCAGGTGGGGTGGGGAAGACCAGAAGCCTCCTCCCTCTAGCCCTTTATTTCCGTCATCTACTTCTGAATGGGTTGCATCAGAGGGTGGCCAGGGTCTCATTAGCTAAGAAGGGATATCATTCCCCCAGCCCATCCCTCATTCCACACAGAAGCCTCTCAGGGGAAAGGGCCCAGAAAAGGAACTAGCTGTCCTATCCTCGGGAGCTCCCAGACTGAAATTGGTGGCAAAACTGGTCCCAAGAACCCCAGGGGATCACAGATGTCATCCTCACATTTTAGGAGGAAAACCAAATCCCTAGCAACCCCATAGGAATGCCCCCATAAGGTTTCTAAGGCTGTGAATCTTTATGCAAGCAGAAGGCTACATCTTTCTCCCAGAAAAGCTTGCGGTTTCCTTTTGGTTAGCAGTTGAGCACTTACCCACTGCACTACCAGGGCTCCTCTCTGAGAGGAAAACCTACTACCATGAATCCATTCAGACTTATAGTGACCCTATAAGACAGAGTAGATCTACCCCATAGAGTTTCCAAGGCTATAAATCTACAGAAGAGGACTGCCTCATCTTTCTCTAGGGGGCAGCTGGTAGGCTCAAACCACCAACTTTCTGGTTAGCAGCCAAATGCTTTAACCACTGCACTACTAGGGTTCCTTCACAGAGAGGAAAGGAAGAGGCAATTGGGGCAGCTTGCTGGAGGAAGAGGTTTGGAGCCTGAGGAGGGCAAAATAGCTCAGAACTAGTGGGACCGGAATAAGGCATAAGATAGCATCACGATACTGGCAGAAAGAGGGAATGAGGGCAGGTCAGCCAGCACCTAGCCAGCGTGCGTGCGGGGTTAGGATGGTTGGTGTGGCCTGGTGCGTGGCTCGAGGCAGAGTCCCTGTGGGGCTTACCTTGTCGATGAAGGAAGCGAACTTGTCATTTAGGGTCTTGATCTGCTCGCGCTCTTTCTGGCGCACCTGCTGAATGGAGGGGTCGATGTCCATACTCAGCGGGGTCAGCAGGCTCTGATTGATAGTGACCTCTCGGATGCCGGCCCCCACTGGGCCCCCATAGGCGGAGCGCACGGTTACGCGCGGCCGTGAGGCGCTCAGACCATAGAGGCTGCTGCTGCCGAAGCCCCCGGGGCGCGCCGAGCTCAGGCGCACCTGTGTGCCGCGACCAGGGAAGGCCGCGGAACGCGAGCTAAAGACCTGGGACCTGAAGTGAGTGGACATAGCGGCTGCACCGGGCTCGACAGAGCAGAAGGCGAGGAGCAGAGTCAACTCTTTGACCTCCGGGACACTCGGCCCCTTTTATCCGCTGGGCCTTGAGGATCAGCTTACACAGGTAGGGGCGGGGCTGGCCGTGGGCCACATTTCGCTGCCCAACAGATCCCTCCCGGGCGGCTCTTCGGTCACGGGCACCGCCCACCCCTCCGGAGCCCAGACTTTCAGTCCAAGCAGGAGAAGGTCTGGAGCCTGGAGGAAGGGGTGCGGCTGAAGTAGACCCGTAGGCCTCCAGATGCTGGGGGAGCGAGGTCTGAGCTCAGTCAGGGAAGGCTACCTGAAGGAGGCTTGAGGAAGGAATGAAAACGTCCAAATTCCTGAGGCCAGAGCAGAGAGACCAGGGGGTAAGAGATGGAAGTGGAGGGGGGGGGGGGGACGGAGTTCTAATCCAGAGAGTCAGTGCCCAAATCCCCCAGGCAACTGAAAGCCAAAAAGGCATCACCCACTAGGCCCAACTCACCCACCATCCCTCCAAAAATCCAGCCCCATCTCCAGAGATCAGCTCAGTTTGTGAATTACCTGACCCCAGGATGTGCCAGCCCTTGGCAGGAGGCTGCTTGAACTGGTCTCCATGGCCACATGCCTTCACCTCATTCCACCTTGAGGGCATGACCTCACTTCTGGCCACTCTAATAGGCATCTGGAGCCAGTGGGAATGGCTACCCTGGGCCTGTGCTCCCCCTTCCTCACATCCCTGCCCACTTACTGTATTTGGCCCAATAGAGGAAGGGGACATCTTTGTGTATTTGTGACACCTTTGTATGTACATACTTGTGGGCCATTGGGCTTTGCACAGACAGATGTGTGTTCATGTTAATTGAGTAGGAGTCTGTATGGACCTGGGAGGAGTGTTTGTGGATACAAAATTGCACACATTTGTATGCATATCTACGGGCCACCCAGTTGCCTTCTATTTGATTCTGATTCATGGTGACCCTGTGTGTTTACAATGTAGAATTGCCTCAGAAGATTTTCTTGGCTGTAATCTTTATGGAGCAAATCACCAAGCCTTTCTGCCTCAACACTGCTGAGTGGGTTCAAACCACCAGTCTCTAAATTAGTAGCTGATCACAGACTGCTTGCCGCATATGCTTGTATTTGCACTCAGACACTCCTCCCCATCCCTTTACCCCCGCCATTTTTCTATTTAAGGGTAGCGTAGTCCCTAAGGTTGACTGCTAACAAAAAGGCTGCAATTCAAACCCACCAACCATTCCTCAGAAGGAAGATTGGGCAATCTACTTCTGTAGTGACACCACCTCAGAAACCCAAAGAGGGGTCCGACTCTACTGCAGTGGGTTTTGGTTTTTTTTTTTGTTTGTTTGTTTTTTTAGCTCTGCTAGCAAAATTTACTCATCTATAGGACCTCCCTCACCTGAAGCCACCACCAAACAATTCCCAGCAGTTTCAAACCCAGTCCAAGAGGGGGGTAAACACTGTGCTGGAACAGAACACAATGGACAGAGTCACTGTTAACTGAGTGCTGGCCTTGCTCTCTAGTAGCCTCGAGCTACACAGGCCACACCCATCCACTGAATTGCCTGAATTGTCAGACCCTGTGCCTGGGCAGCAGAATTGTGTTTTTGTTATGTGCTGTTGAGTCGTGGACCAACTCATAGTGGACAGACTCATAGTGACCCCTCCTTGGGTTTCCAAGGCAGTATCACTATGGAATTAGATTGCCCCATCTTCCTTCCAAGGAGTGGCTGGTGGAACCTTTGAAAAAGACCTTTGGCAAGCCTTCCTCTCTAGCCCACCAGTAGCCCCATCCCAATGAGCTGGCCAGATTGTCACCTCAGAGCAAACCCTTGGGGGAGTCCTGGGTGGAGAAGGGTGGGGATGGAATGCTTTTTCTGGTTTGCCATTATAGCTAGATAAGAAATTACTTTGGGCAAGGCTAAACCTGTGGCAGCCCCTTCACAGTGATCTTGCAGAAGGCCTTCTCCACACCCACCATCAGTTTGGGGGTAGCTCAGCCCAGAGGCAGAAGGATGACCAAGGTGACAGTAGAGTCTTCTGTGTATAGGGGGTGGGGGGAGCACGGTGAGAAAGAAAGTTGAGGGGGAAAGATTTAATCTCTAATTCTTAGTTATACCTTGAAAGCATACAGATTTCCCGGTCCTGTGATATTTGCAGTCCTGGAGTTCCTGCTCCATCTACCCACACCCCCGCCCCCAGCCTCCAAGTGGGCAAAGGAGACCAATTTTTCAATTTACATGAATACACAGAAGAGTGCACCCTCTCTGTCTTACCCCTCACACCCTGTCCTACCTTCAGCCCTCCCACAGAATCTGTACTCTGGAGGAGGCTATACCCCACCCATGCCAGGAATTCTTCCCCTTGCTCTACTCCCCTAGAACCTGGCCTGAGCAATCTTTGGCAGGGCACTATCAGTGACCTGCCTTGTGACCCTGGACATGCTCCTCCCTGGGCCACTTTTGTGGCCCTTCCACTTACTAACACCTGGAAGGGCACAGGGTTTGTAGAGGGAGCTGAGAGAAAGACTGCAGAGAAAGAAAGAGTCTATGAAGCCTCCCCATGAGCAACAGCACTTGCCCACTGTCTACCCTCAGCCTTGCCATCCTCTCCCTAAAGCATTCCTGGCAGCTCCAGCCCTCTCCAGTCTCTTCCTATCTACATTCACAGGCCCACACTGGGAGCCCACTCAGTGCTGGCAGTGCACATAAACACCCACTGGAGAGGTTCCTGAGACCTGAGGATCAAATCCCTGCCCCACAAGAGTGCGCGATCTAATGGTTCATCCAAACTCGGCTCCCTCCCCTAGCCCATGCCTTCATCAGCCTCCTGAAGACCACCTTATGGGATTCCAGGAAGACACAAATTCCCCCAAGTCGTCCCTTGTCTACCCCTAAAGGCTATTTCCCATCTCCGTAACATTCTGTGACATCCTGCCAAGCCCATACTCACTTGTCCTTCCACTCCCTTGTGACTTCTGGAACCCAGCTCTCAACAGACAGGCAGCCCAGTCCCTCAGCCCTTCCAGGCTTCAATGAAACCTGCCCCAGACATCTTGACCCCTGCAGCGCTGGCAGAGGGAGCTTGCTTCTCCTCTCCCAGAAGGAGACATTCTTTTCGCTCCTTCCCACACTTGAAGAAAGGAGTCCCTGGGTAGTGAAATCAGTTAAGCACTTGAGTACTAGCCAAAAAGTTGGCAGTTCAAACCCACCCAGAGGAACCTTGGAAGACAGCCCGGTGATCTGCTTCTAAAAGGTCACAGCTTTGGAAACCCTATGGAGCAGTTCTACTGTGCACACATGAGACTGCAGTGAGTTGGAATTGATTCAATGGCAACTGGTTTGGTTTCTGGTCTTGCATTTGCAGAACCATCACTCTTTGTCTATCCCATATAAAACGTATCCTCTGATTCTTTTCAAGGAAAAAAAATTTTTTTCATTATCTTGGAATGCAAAGACTGGTAGTCATGATAAAAAACAATTTAACATTTCTGTGTAGAATGTAATACCAAAAAAAAAAAAAAGTCAAATGACAAAGTACAAGGAAGAAACACATAAAACAGCCATAGGCTAATTTCCTGAATACACAAATTAATAGGAAAAAGACAAACAACCCAAAAGAAAAGTGGACAATAGATATGAATAACATGAGTTATTGTTTGTTGTTATTAGTTGCTATGGAATTGGCTCCAGCTCGTACTGACTTTTTGCATAGCAGAAAGGTTGTCTGGTCCTGTGTCATCTCCATAATACTCACCATGAATGTATCTGACACTGTCCCAAGGATTTTGCATCCATTAGCCCATTTAGTTCTCACAGTAACTCTACAATGCAGGTGTGTTTTTGCCTCATTTTAAGAGAGGAAACTGAGGCAAAACAAATTTAAATAAATTGTCCAAGGTCACACATCCAGTATGTGGAAAAGCCAGGATTTGAACCATAGCAGATTGACCCACTAGATTACTTCTTGTTAACAGGTCATTCATACAAGAAAAGAAAATCAAGTGGTAAATATGAAAAAGAGCTCAACCTCATCAAATTAAACAAATGTAATAAGAATAGTGATAGAAAGCAGTTTTCACCTATCAAACTGTCAAAGACTAAATTGTATTAATAATAACAGCACTGGCAGGTAACAGAGGTTTTGTCCTTTGTTGGTGGGTTATTAATTTGTGCATCTTCTTTGGAGAGCCAGTTGGCAATAATTACAAAGACATCTGCCCTTATCTCAATAAATAAAACAAATAAATTGTCCTTTGACCAAGTAATTCCATTGCCAACAACTTATCTTACAGATGTTCTCACCAGATGTGCACACATGAGTATGGTTTCTGCTGCCATGGCTTTATAGTAACAAAAAACTGCAAACAACATAAATACATGAAAACCCAAACCAAACCCACTGCCGTTGAGTCAATTCTGATGCATAGCAACCCTTTAGGATAGAGTAGAACTGCTTCATAGGGTTTCCAAGGCTGTAAATCTTTACAAAAGCAGACTGTCTTATCTTTCTCCTGCAGAGCACTGGTGAGTTGAACAGCTGACATTTTGCCTAGCAGCCAAATGCTTTAACCACTGTGCCACCAGAGCTTCCTTTAATGCATAAAGGAGATGGATTAAATGAACTGAACTATATACATTCAGTGGAATACTATTTATTAAAAAGAATGAAAGTCTTTATATACTGATTGAGTTTTTACCTTTATATACTGGTTAAGTGCACCAGTTGCCATCGAGTTGATGGTGACTCATGGTGATTCCATGTGTTCCAGAATAGAACTATGCTCCACAGGGTTTTCAGCAGCTGTGAGCTTTTGGAAGTAGATCGATCATCAGGACTTTCTTCCAAGGAACCTCTGGGTGGACTCAAACCACCAACCTTCCTCTTAGTAGCCAAGCACTTCACCAATTGTACCACCCAAGTTCTAGATTTTATCTTTATATATCGATTAAGTGCACAAATCACTATAATTTTAAAAGTAGTTTTAAAAAATTCTTTAAGGCTCATACCTAATTATATCTATCTTCCTCCCCTGTGGTCAATCCCTGCCAGCCCCACAGTCATCTCCACAACTCTTGGCCATGCCCTCATATTCGCCAGGGACTCTGGCACATGGTTCCTGTTAGAGCTCTCCATCCTCAGCACTCTCATTACCCCATGCAGTGACCCACCCAGCATCTTAACCTAATCATTCCTTGAGCTCCTCAGTTCCAGTAACTTTCACTTTCACCCTTTGTCTCTGCCTCTGGTCACTCTCGAGACCCCAAACTGCTCTGTGTCTGAAGTCTCAAACTCTGACATCACACTGAAGAACCACTATAACTCTCTCACTCTCAGCAGATGAATTCTTCAACCACACCAGTGTTCTCAGGTCTGGATCCCCACTCCTGCCCTCTCTTGGATATTCTTTCCAGCTTGGATCCCATGATCTACCTCTCCTTTTCCTTCCTTCTTTGACCCCTTACCCTTCAGACTCCTCCACGGAATGACAATTCCTTCTTCCAGAGGTGACAGAAACAACACTTTGTGCCCATGCTGATAATTTTGCTTATAATCTTCCCAGAGGGAAGAGCACAGAATAGAACTGAGATTCAACCCTGATGTCACATCACTTCCAGTCCTCTTCAATATAAACACTGAACTTCTCTGCTCAAGCTCTAAACTGCAGAATATCAGTGTAAGAAAACCACATCCTTGAGATCTGATACCATGGCCAATTCATGGTCCCCAAGCTCAGCTGTGTCCTCTTTGCTAATGGATACTTGTGAGAGCTGGACAATGAATAAGGAAGACCAAAGAAGAGTTAATGCTTTTTAGTTGTGGTGTTGGTGAAGAATACTGAAAGTACCACGGACTGCCAAAATAACTAACAAATCTATCCTGGAAGAAGTGCTGCCAGAATGCTCCTTGGAAGCAAGAATGGCCAGACTTCTTCTTACCTATTTTGGTCATGTTGTCAGAAGGGACCATTCCCTGGAGAAGGATCATGCTTGTTAAAGTGGAGGGACAACAAAAAAGGGAAGGCCTTCAATGAGACGGATTGACACAGTGGCTGCAACGATGGGCTCAGGTATAGCAAGGATTGTGAGGCTGGCACAGGACTGGGCATTGGGGTCACTATGAGTTGGAGCCAACTCAATAGCACCTAACAACAACAACACTTCTCTCTGCCTTTGGTTGGCAACCTTTCCAGGTCCTTTTAGTTGCCATTTCAAAGATTCTGTGTTCTCCTGCTCCCCTAACTCTCAACATAGAATCATGACATCCTTCTTCACTGAGAAAATCAAAGCCATCCAGGAAATTCCTTTACTTTACTTTCCCCACCCAAACTTGTCTCCCTCCTCTTTCCCCTTCTCCCTCCCTTCACCTGTGCCCTGGTCTCTGTCCTCTCTGGATCCTGAGATATGTATTCCATCAGTTGCTCCCTCTACCCTGCCCTTCCTAGTACTTTCATCCTCTCTTCTCTCATCTCCCTCAGGCTACCTTCCTGCTTCTCTTCCCAGCCAAGCCCCTGGGCAGAATTGTCTGCATGTGCTATAGGGGAAGAAGGCAGATGTCAGTGGGCTGAGGTTAGAATGGGATGAGGAAGTGGAAACAATGAGTGCCAACTACAGTTTCTAACAAAGTTCATCAGTAAGGAAAAGTGATATGGGAAGTTAGTGAGAATGCAAGCTAAAAACAGAATTATTTTACGATAGGGGAGATTTTTACACGTGGATTGGCAGCAGAGAAGGAGATGGACCACAAGGAGAGATCTGAATTATAAGAGAAGGAAGCTAATTAATTGAGTAAGGCCTAAAGACATGGGTTTAATTGTCTAGATCAGGCCACCCTTCGTGCAGAAGAGAAACACCTCTATGTCTGAGGCAGGAGGGAGGCACTAAGAGTGCTCATTTTACTTTGGATACATCCATAGCTGTGGTTTCTGGGTTATGTCATCTTGTGTATTAATGGTCAGTTGTTATTTGGAATTTTTGGTTCTCTGTTCAAAGGACTCCCTTTAGCATCTCTTGTAAGGTTGGTCTGGTTTTAACAAATTCCCTTAGCTTCTGCTTATCTGGAAATCTACTAATTTCACCATCATATTTGAGGGACAATTTTGCCAGGTATATAATTCTTGGTTGAAAATTTTTCCTTTCAGGGTTTTATATATACCATCCCATCACCTTCTTGCTTGCTTGGTCTCTGCTGAGAAATCAGAGATTATTCTTACTTGCTGTCCTTTGTAGGTAACTTTTTGTTTTTCCCATAATGCTTTTAGCATTCTATCTTTGTCTTTGGTTTTGGTGAGTTTGATGATGATATGTCTTGATGATTTTCTTTTGGGGTTGCAAAAAGGGCATGGAGGCCACATGTTCTGACCTCCTCTAATACCACAAGAGGAAGACAGGATTACCAGCAGTAACCCAAGACCTATTACTGCAAGGCCAGACATGCTGCCTCCCTCCAGCCTTTTCACCAACCGTTCCTCCCACAGCACCCACCACCTCTCTCCTGGGTTCAGTAATTCGCTGCAGTGGCCACACAGAGCTCACAGATTATGGAGTTTATTAGGGAAGCACCACAGGCTACAATTCAGGTTCAGGAAAAAATGCTCAGTCTCTCTCCCAGCCCACTATCTCTCAGCCAAGTCTCTCACAGTCTCTCTCCCAGCAGTGCATGTCCCTCGGTGTCTTACTCAGCAGCACGTGTCTCTTATGTCTCTTTCCCAGCAACACGTGTCTCAGGAGCCCATGTCTCTTTCAGCAGCACGTCTTCCTCAACCAACAGAGAGACTTCTGCCTCTAGGAGGCCTCCTTTTGAGCCCGGCAGGGTGTTCAAACTAGCCAATCACAGCATCAGAACTCTAAGCACCTGAGAGAGAGTGGGAACCTCCCAGAACATTGTATTGTGCCACACCCAACAGAAATACACCACATGGATAACATTTACAATCAGAAGCTTCTCAGTTGCTCATAGAAAATCCCACCTTGGAGTTTACAAAGACTTATGGGTAGAAAAACCACACTAAGTAATTTACTACACCACAGGGGTCTATCCTGTTTGGGGTTCGTTGGACTTCCTGAATGGATATATTCTCCTCTTTCATCAAATCAGGGAAGTTCTCCTCCAACAAATCTTGGACAATTTTCTCAGTGGTTTTATTTTTTTCTTCCTGTTCTGGAATTCCAATGACATGTAGATTATTCCTTTTGATGGTATCCCACATGAACCTTAGTCTTTCTTCATTTTGTTTTGATTTTTTTTCCAACAGATCGTTTTCCAAAGAAGTATTCAGGTATTTGTCTTCAATCTCATTCATTCTGTCTTCCATTGCATTAATTCTACCCCTTTGCCCTTCCAATGTGTTATCTATTTCTGACAATTTAGTATTAATCTTCTGGATTTCTACCTGTAGATTTAGAATCATTTCTAATTTTTCATTTATTTTGTCATTTTGTTCCTGTATTTTCTTCCAAAATTCTTCTAAGGTTTTTTCTGTGTTTTCTTTGGTCTGTCTCTCAATTCTTTGAAGATACCTAAATATAATTCTTTTGAATTCCACATCAGAGAGTTCCAATGCTGCTTCTTCCTCAGGGATGTGTTCTGGGTCTGTATCCTGTTCCCTTGTTTCTACCACTTTATCTTCCATCTTTGTGTGGACTGTGATGGTCTGTTGTCTCTGAGGCATCGTGGTATTGTATTTAGATCTCTGTTAACTGTTTGTGAAGAGCATCCAAAGGTAATTCAGGCTGTTCTTGGTAGTATTTTATCATTGGCCCACTGGTGGAGAAGGAGGTGGTGGCTCTTGCTCAGTAAGTGAAGTTGCAGGAGGTATAGGTGTAGTTGTTTCTTATGAAGACTGTTGCTGTCTCACACTCAGTTAGACAAAAATTACAAATGAATAATCATCAAAAAGCTAAAAGCACAAGGACAAAAACACACCATGTAATCACACAGGAACAGTAACCAAAAAAAGAAAAAAAGAGAGAAAAGAAGAAAAAAAAACAAGGAAACCTGCAATACCTGGGGATAGGGCACTAAGAGAAAAAAGGTAGAGAAGGAGAATAATGAAGGAAAAAATGGGAGGAAAAAAGAATTTAAATTTTAAAAAAAAATTAACCAGGAACAGGGGAAAGGGGAAAAAAAAAAAAGTGTAAACTAGGATCTGGGAGGGGAAGAATAGTAAAAAGGATAAAAGTACTAATCATTATAGTAGTTTTAAAACAGAAAAATACAAGCAAACTAAACACCAGAAAAAAAAGAAAAAGAAAAAAAATCGGCAGAGGACAGGGCAGGGAGAGCACTCAGGCTCTGTCCAAGCACACAGCCTGGGATGGAGTTCCTGTGGGCTCAGAATGTGTGTGTGTGTGTGGGGGGGGTTGGCTGCACCTCCGTTCACCAAGCGGGTGTGGGTTATAATACTAACAAGAGGAATGTTGCACCTTTTCAGTTGTGCAGGTCCGGAGTGTCCTTGGGGTTACTGGAAAGCAGAACCTCTTCTTAAGCCCCTGGAATCTCAGAGAGTGCTGTCTCTTTAAATATTCAAAATGGTCAAGCCACTTGTAAACATTCAAAATGGTGGCACCCTCCGGACAGGCAAAAGTCCACAGCTCAACCCGTCTTCCTCTTCACCACTGCTTCCCCTTTTACTCTCCAGCCACCAGAGCAGGGCTGATTTTTAGGTTAATTCTTAGTTCCTACCACCACTCAGGAATCTCCAAGCTGTCTGTGCCATCAGGATCACTCAGGATCGCTGCCAGACCCCCGGTCCGTATGTCTCTTTTTTGGTATTTTCATGCAAATTCTTCTGCTAGTTGGGATTTAGTCCACTTCTGTATCCTTCCCTTCAAGGCTCAGGGGTCCAGGATCATCTTCTGTATCTGTATTAATTGGTTTTTCTTTTCTTTGTTGAAGAGGGTGTGTGCAGACTTTCTGCCTATTCCGCCATCTTGGAATCGATCTGATTGTGTCAAAACTTCATCTTCTTGAGGAAGTCTTTCACACCTGTCATCTTGGGATCCCTTTTGGCATCATGCTAGAGATTCCCATTATCCTATTTCTTGTGCTGTATTTTCTCCTACTTAATTCCTACTTCTTCCTCTTTCTTGATTTACCACCTAATTTTTCTGGAACATAATCTCTAGTAGCTTCCCAAGAAAAAAACAATGGGAGGTAATTTTTTGAGACATTGAAGCCAAGTTGATTATAACTCAGTTCCCATCCTGTCTGTTATTACTCCCACTTTGGTTGGAGACAGATAAGCAAGCATGATAACCCAGTTCCTTAAGAGTTGAGCTGAATTGAACCTCAATCCCCCATCCTGTCTATTATTATCCGCACCTTGGTTGTAGACAGATGAGCAGGCATGGTAACTTGGTTCCTGAAGAGCTCAGTAGAATTGAAGCTCAATCCCCCATCCTTTCTATTATTCCCACCTTGGTTGGAGACAGATGAGTGGGCATGATAACTTGGTTCCTTAAGACCTGAGTAGAATTGAAGCACAGTCTTCCATCCTCTCTATTGTTATCTCCTACACTAGTTGGTGACAGATGAATGGGTATGTTAATGAGTTTCCTTAAAATTGTTTTTTAGAAACAACCAATATCAATTTGAAATCAGTTTTCACCTGCAGACAAGCACAGTGAGACAAATGGGAACAAAGTTGCTCGGAACTAGTACCTTCTCCTTGGTTTAAGCCCTGATCAGCTCATCCAGTGCACAAGAGCACTGCATTAAAAATTGACTAACCCTTTAAAGTAAATGAAGGAAGCCTCAGCCAATCCCCAACTAACTTACACCCAAATTCCTGAAATTTTTATGAATATGTATAGGCCCCTTTCCTGAACTTTATAAAAACTGTATCCCAACCTCCACTCAGGGAGTCAGATTTGGGTACTGGCCTCTGTCTCCTTGCATTGCCACTTAGCAATAAATCATTTTCTCTCCTCTTAATCACTCGGTGTGTGTAAACTAATTTGGCCTAATGGCACACTGGGCAGGGACCCATGTTCAGTCTGCCTTCAACATCACATAACTGAAATTACTTTTTTCTACTCTGATACTCAGTTACTAGTTTGGCTAGGTATAGAATTCTAGTTAGAAATAATTTCTCTCAACCTTGTTTGGCTGTCTTTTAGCTTTTGGGGTTGCTCTTGAGAAGCCTACTGTCATTTTGTATATTGGACCTTTGTCTATGTGGTGCATACTATGGTTCTCCCTCACATTCCTCTTTACAGGCCACACACCCATCTCTCAGCTTCTGAGGTCTTAGTGGCAAGCACATGTCCTATTTTCAAGTAACACAATCTACATAAGAAAGAAATTTGTTTTTCTTTTTTAGAATTGTAGGATCTTCTCTTTGTCCTCAGTATTCTTAAAGTTCAAAATGATGTATCTTAATGTGGGTTTATTTTTATTCATTACCCTGGGCTCAACCCACTTTAATCTGGAAACACATGTCCTTCATGTGTTTTCGAATCTTTTGAAATTTTTACATAAATTAATGTTTGAGAGTAGTTAGAGATAAGTACTTAACAAAGAAACAAAAGCAAAAGATAATTAATTCCAAAACAAAAAGTCACATAAGTAAGAAAAGTAATCATAGTATATTACATGTATACTGTGTATACTATTTACACTAGCTGTTAATAGCATTTCCAGTCATCTTATTATAAACACTGAATATTGATTCAACTGAAATTGTGATATAACTATATTAGGAAGAATGGAGGGTAGGGGAATAGGAAGTTTGTGTGTATGTGGTGAGAGAAGGTATGATGAAAAAAAGCTAAATCTCCGCCTTCAATAGAGGGAAGTTAATATAGAATGCTTTAAATTGGAAAAAATTAAAAAGTGTCAGTATAATCATGTAAAGAGTTTGAAAGTAAATAACAAAAAATATTTCAAAGAGCTGAGAGTTGTCATCTCTAGGGAGCAAGAAATAGAGGGATAGAACTTTCTAAAAACCTTATAGACACTTTTGCTGCTTTAAATCATGTATCTGTGAAATGTTGATGGAAATTAAAATTAAAATTAAATATGCATATTAAAGAATGCCAAGAAGTCTGGAATAGTTTGACACTAAGTCTTAATTTTTGATGTTCCAAATGTCAAAGATCAAGGTGAGGCCCCCCTAAGAAATGCGTTTTGAAAGCCTCCCCTCCTTCCTCCTCTATTTGATGCATCACAAGATGTGGACTATTAAAATTATGGGGACTGAGAGGAAACTAGTACATGATGCTACACTAGAGCTAAAAGAAATCTCTGTTGTCTCCAATCATTTTGAGAAGATCTCAGTCAAGAGATTACTGAGAACCAACACCTGCTGTTCAAACCCTTTGTGGTGGCTACTGGGGAGAATATGCCTCCAGGAGCTGATGGCTTCCTGGATGTGGTGGTCTGTACTCTGGTCCTGTACTCCCTGCAAGTAGTGAGTACATGAGGTGCACACAGTGCTGAGTCAGGGAGTAAGTAGGGGGACATGCCATGGAGTGATCCTTCACTATGTGCTTAGCTGGACAGAGCACCAGGCTACATCAGGATACTGGGCTTCAGGCACAGCTCATACTGATGATGGTTCTAGGCAAGTCACTTCTCTCATTCATTCATTCAACAAATATTTAGATAATGTTGACTATGTGCAGCAACATAGTATTACTGGGGTGAGAATATTAGCCTCCAAGAGGTTAAACAACTTTGTCAAAGATGCATAGCACACAAATGACAGACACAACTAAAACTCAGGCACCTTAGCTTCTAGGTGATCTTCTAAGCTAGAGATCTTTTCACTATGCCTCTCCTCTGATGATTTCCAACCTGGTATCTTCTATGTCCCATCACACAGTCCAATTTTCTAAAGATGAGAACAATGTATCCCCTATAGAGCATGCCATAACATCTCCCTTCCATGACAAATAAGAACTTGTATGTACACAGATAGCCATCTTTACTTATGTCATGTGTTCTTCAGTTTTTACTTTGGGGCCTGACAGAGCTATCTACACACCATTCTCCTTTTACCTAGTGACAGTCATTATTCACTGTTTCTATTTAAAAAAAAAAAAAAAGTATCCTTGGTAAAAATAGGAGAGATAATGGAGGAAAGACATTGCTTTTGGTATCACCTCGCATCTTTGAACACTATTAACTTTTCAGTGTTTGTTATATGTACTTCTTTGTTTTTAATTATAAAGGCAATTAATCAATGCATCTCATTGCTAAAAGGAATTCAGAAAATAAAGAAGAAAAACACTGAAAGTCTCTCTTCATTTCTCCAAATCTCTTTCCCCTTACCTGTCCCCACAGGTAGCTACTTTTATTAAGTATCCTAACACTTTTAAATAAATAAATTCATGTTTCCCTTCCCCACCCAAAAGACAGGAAGGAGGGAAAGCCAGGACGACAAGGCGACAGGATCCAGGTAAGGGGAGGGAGACAGGGCCCACACAAAAGGCAGGGAAGGAAGGAAAGCTTAGGACCACAAGGTGGCAGGAGCCAGGTAAGGGGAGGGAGATAGCCCTCACCCAAAGGCAGGAAGGAAGGAAAGCCAGGGACGACAAGGCGGCAGGATCCAGGTAAGGGTAGGGTGGAGAAGTTTCAAACAGCTAAGGGAGACAAACTTGTCTGTCAGTTTGTCATACTGTGGTGGCTTGCATGTTGCTGTGAGGCTTGAGGCTGTGCCACCGGTGTTTCAAATGCCAGCACTGTTGCACATGGTGCACAGGTTTCAATGCAGCTTACATACTGAGACAGACTCAGAAAAAGGAAGAGGCCATCCACTTCTCAAAGAATTGGCCAGGGAAAATCTTATGAATAGAGGAGAAACACTGTCTAATACATTACTGGGCAAGTTTATGAATAGCCCTGAAACATTGTCCGATACAGTACAGGAAGATGAGCCCCTTATGTTGGAAGCCACTTAAAATATGACTGGGAAAGAGCTTCCTCATCAGAGTAGAACCAACCTTAACGATATGGATAAAGTAAAGCTTTCAGGACCTCCGTTTGCTGATGTGGCAAGACTCAAATTGAGGAGAAACAGCTGCAAACATCCATTAATAATCAGAACATGGAATATATGAAGTATGAATCTAGGAAAACTGGGAGTTGTCAAAAATGAAATGGAACACATAAAGATTGATATCATAGAATTAGTGAGCTGAAATGGACTGGTTTTGGCCATTTTGAATCAGACAACCATATGATCTACCATGCCAGAAATGACAATTTGAAGAGGAATGGCATGCCATTCATCATCACAAAAGATGTTTCAAGATCTGTTCTGAAATACAATGCTGTCAGTGATAGGATAATATCCATATGCCTACAAGGAAGACCAGTTAATGCTATTATTCAAATTTGCACACCAACCACCAAAGCCAAAGATGAGGAAATTGAAGATTTGTATCAACTTGTGCAGTCTGAAATTGACCAAACATACAATCAAGATGTGTTAATTATCACTAGTGACTGGAATGCAAAAGTTGGAAACAAAGAATAATCACTGGTAGTTGGAAAATTTGGCCTTGGTGACAGAAATAATGCTGGAGGTCGCATGATAGAATTTTGCAAGACCAATGACTTATTCATTGAAAATACCTTTTCTCAACAACACAAATGGCAACTATACATGCAGATTTCACCAGATGGAGTACACAGGAATCAGATTGACTACATCTGTGGCAAGAGGCAGTGGAAAAGCTCAATATCTTCAGCCAAAACAAGTCCAGGAGCTGATTGCAGAACAGACCATCAACTGCTCATATGCAAGTACAAGTAGAAGTTGAAGACAGTTAAAACAAGTTCATGAGAGCCAAAATATGACCTTGAATATATCCCTCCTGAATTGAGAGACCATCTAAAGAACAGATTTGATGCACTGAACATCAATGACTGAAAACGAGAAGAATTGTGGGATGACATCAAGAACATCATCCATGAAGAAAGCAAGAGGTCATTAAAAAGACAAGAAAGAAAGAAAAGACCAAAATGGATGTCAGAAGAGACTCTGAAACTTGCCCTTGAGCAGAGAGTAGCTAGAGCAAATGGAATAAATAACAAGATAAAAGAGCTGAACAGAAGATTTCAAAGAGCAGCTCGAGCAGACAAAGCCAATTATTATAATGAAATGTCCAAAGACCTGGAGGTAGAAAACCAAAAGGGAAGAACACACTCTGCATTTCTCAAGCTGAAAGAACTGAGGAAAAAATTTAAGCCTTGAGTTGCAATGTTGAAATATTCTATGGGTAAAATATTGAATGATGCAAGAAGCATCAAAAGAAGATGGAAGGGATACACAGAGTCACTGTACCAAAAAGAACTGATTGATCTTCATCCATTTCAGGAGGTGGCATATGATCAAGAACCAATGATGTTGAAGGAAGAAGTCAAAGCTGCACTGAAGGAATTGGCAAAGAACAAGGCTCCAGGTATTGATGGAATACCCACTGAGATGTTTCAACAAATGGATGCCGCACTGGAGGCACTCACTCAGCTATGCCAAGAGATTTCGAAGACAGCTACCTGGCCAACTGACTGGAAGAGATCCATATTTGTACCCATTCCAAAGAAAGGTGCTCTCACAGGATGTGGACATTATAGAACAATATCATTAATATCACATGCAAGTAAAATCTTACTGAAGATAATTCAAAAATGGTTGCAGCAGTATATGAAGAGAGAACTTCCAGAAATGCAAGCTGGATTCAGAAGAGGACATGGAACAAGGGATATCATTGCTGATCGCAGATGGATCTTGGCTCAAAGTCAGAAAGATGTTTACTTGTGTTTTAATGACTATGCAAAACTATTTGATTGTGTGGATCATAACAAATGATGGGTAACATTGAGAAGAATGGGAATTCCAGAACACTTAATTGTACTCATAAGGAACCTGTACATAGACCAGAAGGCTGTCATTCAAACAGAACAATGGGACACTGCATGGTTTAAAATCAAGAAGGGAGTGTGTCAGGGTTGTATCCTTTTACCATACTTATTCAATCTGTATGCTTAGCAAATAATCCAAGAACCTGGACTATATGAAGAAGAACATGGCATCAGGATTGGAGGAAGAATCATTAACAACATGTGATATGCTGACAACACAACTTTGCTTGCTGAAAGCGAGGATGACTTGAAGCACTTACTGATGAAGACTGAAGAATACAGTCTGCAGTATGGATTCCATCTCAATATAAAGAAAACAAAAATCCTCACAACTGGACCTATAAGCAGCATTGTGGCGAAAAGACTGAAGCTGTCAAAGACTTCACATTCCTTGGTTCTACAATTGACACCAATGGAAGCAGCAGTCAGGACATCAGGTGATGCATAGCACTGGGCAAATCAGCTGCACAGGACCTCTTTCAAGTGCTGAGGAGCCAAGATGTCTCCTTGAGGACTAGGGTGTGCCTGACACAAGCCATGACATTTTTCAATTGTCTCATATGCATGTGAGAGCTGGACAATGAATAAGGAAGACCAAAGAAGAATTGATTCTTTTGAGTTGTGATGCTGGCAAAGAATGCTGAATATGCCATGGACTGCTAAAAGAACTAACAGATCTGTCCTGGAGGAAGTGCAGCCAGAATGCTCCTTGGAAGTGAGAATAGCTAGACTTCGTCTCACCTACTTCAATCTTGTTGTCAGAAGGGACCATGCCCAAGAGAAGGATGTCATGCTTGGTAAGGTGGAGGGTCGACGAACGAGGGGAAGGCCCTCAACAAGATGGATTGACACAGTGGCTGCAGTGATGAGCTCAAGTATGTCAAGGATAATGGAGCTGGCACAGGATCAGGCAATATTTCATTCTGCTCTGCGTAGGGTCACTATGAGTTGGAGACTCAACGGTACCTAACAACAACAACCTCCCTGGTATTGGGAAGTCTGTCTATAAAGCTCACATTTACTAATGGTTACTTTTCCATTTCAAGTTATTTTATAACCCATATTTCACTATCAATATACCAAAATTTTTTAGTAGTAATGTTCCTCTTAACTGAGATCAGACCTATAGCATGTTCTATTTCCCCATTCTCATTCCCTCTTTCCTCTCATCCCCATTAGGCCTTCTATCCCAAATCCTAGGTTCCATTGAAATAATCTGTAATTTTAGTTCCAAACTATTACTAGACTGTTACCTCTTGTCTTCTGTTTTAAAAACTCTTTATAACTTATAACATACTTTAAAATCATTTTATCATCATCCATTTATTTGCCATGAATTTTACTAGATTTATTGCTCTCCACTGTTTCTTTTGCTTTTGTCTTCTCCTATCTTGAGATTTATCTTTCTGACTTAATTTTACTCTACCTGACTGCCTTCTTGAATAGTTCCCTTAGAAATGGCTCACGGGGATATCTTTGGAGATCTGAAAATATCTGTCTTCTACCCTCACACTTCATATGTTGGCCAAGATTCTTTGATCCAAGTCCTTCTCCCAGAAGTTCTGAGCATTGTTCCATGTCCCATGGTCTTGGAAACCAAGTTGCCAGTCTACTTCTCTTTGGGAACCTGTTTTTGTTATTTATTTATTTGTTTTCATGTCTGGAAGTTTTATGATTTGCCCTTTTTACTAAGTTCAGAAATTTCACTAGGATATGGGTAGCCATGTGTCTTGTTTTCATTAATCTTGCTAGGCAGAGAACCTTTTTGGTCATAGTATACTAGTCTTTTTTAAGCTCAGAGAAGTTTTCTTGTATTGTTTCTTTCTTTACCGATTCTCCTCTGTTCCTTTCCTTTCTCTGGAACAACTACTATTCAGATGTAAAATCTCCTAGATTTGTCATTTGCCAGAAAAGGACATTATGCCTGGTAAAGCAGAGGATTAAATAACAAGGGAAACCCTCAATGAGATCGACTGACAAAATTACCTCAAAAATGGGCTCAAACACACACATCCCTGATCATGGAGATGGCACAGGAACAGGCAATGTTTCTGTAATACATAATGTTGCAATGAGTTGGCACCAACTCAATGGCAACTTACAAACTTTGGCAGCCTCACTCATCTTTTCATCATAATTTCTATTTCCTTATGCAGTTGGTCTGTTTTGCAAGATAGTTCCTCCATTCAGGCTTCTAGTTGGCTCACTCTATTGTCCAACAGTGGATTTTCTACTTTTCACTTTCCCTATTAAACTTTAAAACCAGGATTTTTTTAATTGCCAAAACTTTTATTGTACCTAAATCATTCCTTAGCAATACATTGTTGAATCCTCAAAGAAATATTTCTGTTTTTAAGTTCTATCTTTTTTGTTCCATTAAATTTTCCTCAGAAGGAAGAGGCAACTGTTCTGGTGTTTCAAGTTGATGTCCCCCCTCCAGGCTGACAGAGAATGGGGCTAGTAGGCAAGACCCTCTTATCTGAAGAATAAGGAGAGCTTCTGGACTCCTTAGCTGCTCCAGGTGTGAACAGGTAAGGGTAATTTTCTTCCAGCTCAGGCAAACAGAGTGGGTTCCCTCTAGAAGCTGGTGTCAGTAGTTTAGTAGGAATCTCTCTGGTCTTTTGCAGACAGTGGCCTGGGCTGGGTACCTTCCTTGTCCTGAAGGAGTAGATCCACCCAGTTTAGGCAACCAGACCCCTCAGGAAGTCTTGGCTCTGCTAGACAGACAAGCCTCCCTCTGGCCTTTGAGTCTAGAGTTCTAAGAATTTGAAATGTCTGATGTATCTGCTCTGAGCTTCAGCAAGAAACCACACTTCCCCCACTCATTAGCCAATTAGCTATTTGTTCAATTGGTTAAGTCATCCCAGCAGGACAATGGAAGAGAGTCATCCTTCTTACTTCAACCACTATTTTCCTAATATGTCCCCAGACTATATATGTGTATGTATGTGTGTATTGTATACAATATATATTGCTGTTGTTACGTGCCATTGAGTCGGACCCAACTCATAGTGACCACTCCTTGGGTTTCCAAGGCAGTATCACTATGGAAGTAGATTGCCCAACCTTCCTTCCGAGGAGTGGCTGGTGGGTTTGAACTGCCAGCCTTCTGGGTAGCAGTCAAGTGCCTTAGGCACTACGCTACCAGAGCTCCTTCAAAAGTGATTAGTCACATTCAAGTTTTAGCCTTTTATTTTTAAAATGTGTATCTATTTCTCTAAATAGCATGTTTGTACTGCTGCTTCCTAATAGTTCGTGTTTAGGCACTAACTATCAACTTCTCACTCTGGAAAGCTACCATAACTAGGACTGAGGGAACAAGGGAAAGAAGTAAGAAGTATTAAAACTTAAGAGGAGGGACCTCATTCAGCTGAAACCCAGCTCTCTGAGAAGGTGCTGCTGGGCTGGTGTTGGTGTCTGCATATTCAAAGGAGGACCTTGTGGGCCAGGAACACAGTCCTCTGAGGAGAAACTTTTGTTTGACTTCCGCTGGGGTCTCTGAGCACAGAGGAGAAGTCTGGGGCCAGAGCTCTGAAGTCTGGGGCACTGGCTGGCTAGCACTGATATCTCTGAGTGGGAGGGTATGAGGAAGCTGATTCTCCAAGTGTTGGAAGACTGCAAACCAGTCTGGAAGGAATTCTACTCCCTGGGTGAAGATGCATTACTGGGGCAAAACTTAGAAGAACTACAAGCTGAAAGCCCAGAGACAGCAAGCAGCCTTACAATCTCCCTTTGGCTCCCGCTCTTAGAAGATCCTAAAAGGGTACCTGCTGGCAAAGCAGAAATGCAATTTAGAGAATTCCAATTCCAGCATATGGACTTGAGCATTGATCTCAGGCACTTACAACAGAAATAGAGCTATGGTTCAATTCTGAGTTTTGGCAACATAGGAGTGCCAGATGTTTCTGAATAAACAATTCTTAAATGTTTTTTGGCCATATGAAAAGTATTAGCAAAAGTAACACTGTTTGGTATTAGTTCAATAGTGATTCTGTTCTGAGAATTAAGAACCCCAAACTCTACTACTGTCTTACTTCAGAAAGTCTAATTATAATTAAAAATTTGCTATTTGTCTGAGGAAAAAAAAAATCACACAGCAATTTTTATCAAATATCTACTACTATACTACAAAAGGGGTGACAGAAAATGACATCACAAAAAAATACACTACAATCTTGGTAGTTTTATGTAGGAATGACCAGAGGGTTAGTGTTTAGTATTTAATAGCGCAATTGGCCAAGGTCTAAGGAATCAAGTTACCATGTTCAAGAAACTGGAGGGGAAAAGTATCATTCTGAAAACTATGATTTATGGTAAGAATACACACTTTATAATATAAAACCTGTCTACACATATTAAAGCCCACTGCCACTGAGTTGATTCCAACACATAGTGACCCCCATTGGATTTCCAAGGCTGTAAATCTTTGCAGAAATAGATTGCTTCACCTTCCTCCAGCAGAGCAGCTGGTGAGTTTGAACCTCTGACCTTCTGGTTAGCAGCCAAATGACTTTCCCACTATGCTACAATCACTCCTTGTCAACACATAATAGTTAGGTGCAAAGAGCCATTTGGTCTTCTCTTGGCTTATGAAAATGGTGCTTTAAATCTCAGTGTAAATTATTAGCAATATTGAACTATTTTATGTGGCAAAGATCTTGTTTACACCTTCCAATTCTTCCACCATAGCCTGGGTCATGAGGTCTGCATTATTCTTCTCTAGGTCATCAATGTGACTACTCATGTCATCAGTTCCTCCAAGGATCTTGCTGGACATGGTCTAAAATTTATCTTGTGTTCATTCCAATGGTGTCTGGACCACTGAAGTGAGATCCTGCGTGGTCTTGAGGTCAGTCTCAGCCATCTCCCCAGCTTCCAGGTTGGTTGACAGTGATGTCTCAGACCATCTGGCGTGGATTGAATTAATCAAGACTCTCTGATGTTGGCTTTCTAACTAGGTTGTACAATAAAAATGTCTTTGCATCTCTTTCTGGAATCATTCCTAACATATAGCAGGTATCCTTTTTTCTTGAATGAAGCTAAACTTGGACTCAAATACATGCCAATTAAATTAATGACTATTAAAATATCAGCAATTTTTTTAACTAATGACAGGCCATTCTAGTTTGAGTTCTGGCATTCAAATTGGGGTAAACATTTAGGAAAACAATTTAGTGTACAGCCATATCCATGAAGATGTTCACTGTGGCATTGTTTATATAGGAAAGAGTTAGTGAAAGAGTAAACATCTCACATATTCTACAGTAAGAGAAGAGTTGAATAAGTTATGAAATAATCTCTCATTAGCATAAAATCAGGGTCATGGATATAGTGTTGTACTATTGAAAAAATACTTATGTTACAGAAATGCAGGATAGCATGATGAACAGAGCACAGACTTCAGAGTCCAAGATACATGGGTTCCAGTCTAAACTCTGTCACATATTAGAAGCATAACTTTGGTCAGTCTTC
The DNA here is from genome assembly GCF_000298275.1 of Orycteropus afer afer. Classification (NCBI taxonomy): domain Eukaryota; kingdom Metazoa; phylum Chordata; class Mammalia; order Tubulidentata; family Orycteropodidae; genus Orycteropus; species Orycteropus afer. Next base: position 4,600,245 of record NW_006921834.1, read on the forward strand.
CTGAGCCTCAGTTTTTTATCTCCAAAATCAGAAAAACATCTCTCAGGGTTATGTTGAGGATTAAGTGAGAAAGAGAAAACAATCTGTATAGATTCTGACACATATTAGATATTTCATGTTGTTGTTAGGTGCATCGAGTTGGCTCCGACTCACAGGGACACTGTGTACAACAGAACAAAACACTGCCCAGTCCTATGCCAGCTTCGTAATCTTTGCTGTACCTGAGGCCATCATTGAAGCCACTGTGTCAGTCCATCTTGTTGAGGGCCTCCCCCTTTTTCATTGACCCTCCACTTTACCAAGCATGATATCTTTCTTCAGGTAATGGTCCCTTCTGACAACATGACCAAAGCAGGTGAGATGAAGTCTGGCCATTCTTGCTTCCAAGGAGCATTCCAGCTGTACTCTTCCAGGACAGATTTGTTAGTTCTTCTGGCAGTCCATGGTACTTTCAGTATTCTTTGCCAACACCACAACTCAATAGCATCAACTCTTCTTTGGTCTTCCTTATTCATTGTCCAGCTTTCACATGTATATGAGGTGACTGAAAACACCATGGCTTGGGTTAGGTGCACCTTGGTCATCAGAGAGACATCTTTGCTCTTCAGCACTTTAAAGATCTTTTGCAGCAGATTTGCCCAGTCCAATACAACATCTGATTTCTTAATTGCTGCTTCCAGATGTTTCATAAGTTGTTAATATTTTTATAATTGTTAAGTAAATATGCAAGATGGAGAGGTGTAGCAACATTACACTTACAACTATGTTTAGAAGAAAAACTGATGCACTGGGGAAACAAAGACTGAAAGCAAATATGCTGAAATATTTAGCAATGTTTATATTAGAGCAGTGAAATTATAGGTGACTTTTTCCTTTACTCTGTTTTCCAAATTCTAGTCAAGTCATTTGGTACTTTGGTAATGGCAAAATACATGTCATTTTTAGGGGCAAGTTTTGAGCAAAGCAAACAAAAAATCAGGAAAGTTGATGATTCACTGATCAGTAAAAAGTCCAAAATGTGGTCTGATACCAGCCTGCCTGCCTTCCTGAATAATTCTATCCCAAAGCTATCAGATGAGACCAAGGAAGGCAGGCACCCATGCCAACCAAGGTGGCAGTGGGAGGAAATTGATTGGCTCATCACAAAAGAGAGAATCAGTGCTGTGAGGCAGTGGCGGCAATGGGAAATCAGTTACATGTCACCCAGAGGATGATGGAAGACAGTTTCTCACCATAGGACAGAGGATTTACAAGTGTGGAAAAGGAGAAATCTAGAATGAAACCGTGCGGTATTGGGTTTGGTCTTGGTACCAAAGTAGACTCATGGCCTTCAATATAGATTAACAGATATTGAAGTATATATAGATTTAAATGTATATGCATACATATGTGGATATACATATATATAGGATCTCTGGTGGTGCAATGGTTAAGCACTCAGCAGCTAATTGAAAAGTTGGTGGTTCGAACCCACTTAGCAGCTCTGCAGGAGAAAAAATCTGGCAATCTGCTCCTGTAAAGATTAAATGTGTTGCCATCGAGTCACTTCTGATTCATAGTGATCCTAAGAAACCCTAAGGGGCAGTTCTACTCTGTCCTGTAGGTCAATAGGAGTCAGACTCAACAGCACACAACTTATAAAGGTCAATAGGAGTCAGACTCAACAGCACACAACTTATAAATATATATATATATATTTGATACTCTACTGGTGATGTCTTAGATTCTATAGTGAATATGATGTTTACTCAATAAGTATATCATAATTTTTCATTGAAAATCTCATGATTTCTACTTTGCCCATCACCTAAACAAGTTTTAGAGTCACTGGATTAGAATGTTAAAGCTTGAAGCCAAGGTTCAAGCTCAAGAGACCAAAAGTCACTAACAAGATCTCAAATGCAGTGAACACACTGAATATCCAGATCTTAGTTTCTAAATACTTTTCTCCAATCCAATTAAAAAATGGACTTGAAGAGACACTTCACCAAAGAAGTCATTCAGGCAGCCAACAAATACATGAAGAAATGCTTGCAATCTTAGCCATTAGAGAGATGCAAATCAAAACAAGAATGAAATATCTCACCCAGTTCTAATAGCAAAATTCAAAAAAACAGAAAACAACAAATCCTGGTGAGGGTTTGGAGAGACTGGGACTCTCATACACTGCTAACAGGACCATAAAATGGTGCAACTGCTGTGGAAAATGGTATAACACTTCCTTAAAAAGCTAGAATAGAAATACCATATGATCCAGCAATCCCAGTGTTACATATATATCCTAGAGATAAGAACCATGACATGAACAGTTATATGCACACCAATGTCCACTGCAGCACTATTCACAATAGCAAAAAAGATAGAAACAACCTAAATGCCCATCAGTGGAGGAATGGATCAAAAAGTTATGGTACATACACACAATGGAATACTATGCAATGTTAAAAAACAATGATGAACCTGTAAATCATCTCATAACATGGATGAACCTAGAGGACATTATGCTGAGTAAAATTAGTCAATAACAAATATTGCATGCGACCATTACTGTAAAATGTTAAGAAGCGATTTTCACACAATATATTATCTGATAAAAAAAAGAAAAGAAAGAACAGGTTTACTGGACTGATAGAACCTGGTCAGACCCCCGAGGCTATGGCCCCTAGTTACCCTTCAGGTCTGGAACTGAACTCCCTCCTGCGGCTGCCAGCCAAACAATAGACAGGCATAAAGAGTGAACGTTTACATCAGGTAGATACACTCCTTAGAGTGATCAATCGTGGGAGAAATGAAGGACAGTGTTTGCACAGGGAGACAGCTGGGGGGCACAAATGCATAGGAAAGAAGGACACAAGGAAGAGGTAACTACAGAGAGGAAGTGGGAAGAGAGCTGTTACATTGTGGGGAATTGCAGTCACTGTTAGGAAACAAAATGTGTATGAACTTCTGTGTGGAAAATAAATTTGCTCTATAAACTTTCACCCAAATCACAATTACATATGGGGGGGGGAGCTCTGATGGCATAGTGCCTAAGGCATTTGAATGCTAACCAGAAGGTGGTCGGTTCAAACCCACCAGCCACTCCGCAGAAAAAAGACTGGACAATCTACTTCCATAAAGATTTACTGCCTTGGAAACCCAAAGGGGGTTGCTATGAGTCGGAATCAACTCAAATGCAATGAGTTTGGTTCTTTGGTATATGTGTGTGTATGTGCATACACGTGTGTGTGTGTGTGTGTATTATTTGATGGCTACCAGAGTGGGAGGGGTAGGGAGGGGAAATTACTAACTAGACGTTAGATGCATATTAACTTGGGTGAAAGGAAAGACAACACACAATAAGGAGGATGTCAGCCCAAAATTATCAAGGAAAAGAAGATGCTGGGAGGTGTATAAGAGTTAAAGGCAACAAGAGGAAGATACTAATTCATACACAAGCCTGCAATGGAATAACAATAATCAATCTAAGAGTGAGTACATAGATAAACACTCAAGTTGAATAGGTGTGGGAAGGAGGATGGAACGATACCCAGAAATATGTATAGTTTTGACAGAGATTACTTCTACATATGTATTTACATAAGCTGCAAATAAATCCATGAATATAGTAGAGCACACAGGGAGCAAAGTTATGAAAATTTCTTAGCTATAACCAGAAATCCTGAGGGAGTACTCACTGAACCTGGGGACTCAGGACCATAGTCTCAGTGGACATCAAGGTCAATTGGCCAACACAGCCCATAAAGAAAACGTTCTACATCCTACTTTGGTGAGTAGTGACTGGGGTCTTAAAAGTTTGAGAGCAGCCATCTAAGGTGCAACTCTTGGTTTCTCCCTGTCTGGAGCAAAATAGAAAATAAAAAATACATGGAAAAAATTAGTCCAAAGAACTAATAGACCATGCAAACCTCAGCCTCCACAACCCTGAGACCAGAAGAATTAGATGGTGCCTGGTTACCACTACCAACTACTCTGAAAGGGATCATGTTAGAAGGTCCTAGATAGAGTGGGAGAGAAATGTGGAATGAAACTCAAAATTATTAAAACAACCACACTTATCAGTCAGATAGAGACTGGTGGAACCCCCAAGAATATGGCCTTTGGTCACCCTTCAGACATGGAATTGAACTCACTCCCATAGCTGAAATTTCAAACAAAAGGTCTACAAGGTGAACAATAACTCTAGGAAAGTAGGCACTCCTTAGAACAATCAGCCATTTGAGATCAAAAAGGCAGCATTTGCCCAAGGACAAAGTTCAGAAGGCAGGAAGGGTTAGGAGAAAAGGAGAAATGGAAACAATAAACACAGGGAAGATGTGGGAGGAGTGATGGATGTTACATTGAGGGGAAAGGAAAATAAATAAATAAATAAATAAATACCATTCTCCAAGAGAAACTAAGGCACCTTAGTGAAAGGGCTAATTCTAGGGCTGGGACAGGGAAAGCATAACATGAGCTAGAAATAAATTAAAAAGTTATGAGAAGCTTAAAGAATGGAAAGTACGTCGAGAAGACAGAAACCAGCTTGAAGGACATCCCTCTGGCCAAAGCTGACAATTTTAGCATCAAAATTAAAAAATGAATAAGATAGAAATCCCCGAGTCTATACTAATATAAATGAACAAATTTTAAAAGGTGGAGCAGAGATTTTTTTTTTTTAACATACAAAGGTTCCAACTAATAAATGCAGAAATAATGATGGATTTGGCAGCCTTCACAGTAATAATTAAACCAAGAAACATCAATGGATGTTTCCTCCTTAGTGGGAGGAATTTTGATGAGGATAAGGTTATTTACACAGTCTCAAAGCATATCTTCACAAAGTGCTTTTTAATTACAAAGAGGAAAAAATAATTTACAGTGGAGAAACCTGACAGCCACCACTTTAATCAAGTGATCAAAGTTAACATCACCAGCAACGGGACAAATTGAAATCCTGTGCTGCCTGGGAGAATGCAGGAGAAAGGGGACAGCACTCCTCTGTGATAAATGAACAAACCCATTGCCATTGAGTCAATTCCAACTCATGGCAGCTCCATGTGTTGCAGGTAGAACTGTTCCATAGGGTTCTGTTGGCCAGGTTGTTGTTAAGTGCCGTCGAGTCATTTCCGACTCATAGCGACCCCATGCACAGCAGAACGAAACACTGCCCGATCCTGCGCCAGCCCCACAATCCCTGCTATACTTGAGCCCATCATTGCAGCCACCGTATCAATCCATCTCGTTGAAGGCCTCCCCCTCTTTCGTCGACCCTCCACCCTACCAAGCATGACATCCTTCTCCAGGGAATGGTCCCTTCTTACAACATGTTGGCCATAATCTTTATGAAACAGATTGCCAGGACGTTCCTCCAAAGTGCTGTGGGGTGGGTTCGAACCACCAGCTCTTAGGTTAGCAGCCAATCACAAACTGCTTGTGCCACCCAGGAATCTACTGTGATAGTCCTTCCCAAAATGCATAATCAGAATCTAATTATGAGGAGATAAACCCAAATCGAGGGACATTCTGCAAAATAACTAACTGGCTCATAATCCTCCAAAATGTCATGGTCACAAAAATTAAGACTGAAGAGCTGCTTAGATTAAAGAAGACTAATGAGACAGGGGGAGCTCTGGTAGCGTAGTGCCTAAGGCACCTGACTGCTAACCAGAAGGCTGGCAGTTCAAACCCACCAGCCACTCCTCAGAAGGAAGGTTGGGCAATCTACTTCCTTACTGATACCGCCTTGGAAACCCAAGGAGTGGTCGTTATGAGTCAGCCCCAACTTGACAGCACGTAACAACAACAACAACAACAACTACAACGAGACAGGAGTCCCTGGGTAGTGCAAACAGCTAACATGCTCAACCATGAAAGGTTAGAAATTTGAATTTGCCCAGAGGCACCGCAGAAGAAAGGGCTAGCAAATTACTTCTGAAAAATCAGCCATGGAAAACTGTATGGAGCATAATTCTACTCTGACACACATGAAGTCACCATGAGTCAAAGTTGATGGCAACTTAGTTAATAGACATGACAACCAAATGCACCATGTGATTCTCAACTGGGTCCTTTGCTATAAAAAAGATTAGGACAACTGGTAAAACTTGAAGGGGATTTGAGGATTAGATGGTAGTAATTTATCAATACTAATTTCCTGATTTTGATGGCTGTATTGTGGTTATGTAAGAGAATGTCTTGTTTGTAGGAAATACACATTCAACTTTTTAGGGGACATGGGGATAATGGTTCAGGGGGAAAAAAGTTCTTCGTACTTTGCAACGTTTCCATAAGTTGGAAATATTTCATCCCCCAAAAAAAGTCTACAAAGTTTATTTCAGCTTTGACAAAAAGCTCTGACTCTTCCTTTATCTCACTAAAAACAAAGGTTACAGCCAGTTCAGGCAGCCAAACCTGTTGGGCCTGACTTCCGGGGACAGACTGCCAGGCGTAGGCTGCGCAAACATCTCTCCATCCAGACTGGAGGCTGGGCAGGTGAGGGCTGTTCTGACGGCTACAAGCCAAGCATGGAACCTCAGCACTAAACACCTAAGGAGTAGTCTTATGGCCTCTGGTGTTTGGGGTGGGAGGACAAACACACCAGGATGCTTTCCACCCCTCCACTAGGACCAAGGCCTTCTTAGTGACTCAGAGAAGGAGGAGCCTGGGGAGAGGGAGAGTGAAGAGAGGAGAGCCTTTGATTTCTGATATTGTCACATTGTTTATGTAATGAATACATATTTAATCCATGAAAGCCACCAGACACTGCTGTCCTTGGACCTCTGTGCCATTTCCTGGACTTTACCCCAGGAGGGGTGGCCCAGAGCACTGCTGGTATGTATTGTAGAACCTGAAGAAGGTTGTCTTGGAAACAAGTGTCAGCGGTCATCCCTGAGGGTATGTAAGGGTTTTTTGGGGGGAGCTTTCAAAAAAAAAAAAAAAAAGCTCTGCTTTACTTTCTCCCCATCCCTACCCTCATATTTTAATAGGTTTGGTATTTTCCCTGAGATTAAAAAAACTCACTGCCATCAAGTTGAGTCCATTTGACTCATAGCAACCCCTCCTTGGCTTTCCAAGGTGGTATCTCTATGGAAGTAGACTGCCCAATCTTCCTTCCAAGGAGTGGCTGGTGGGTTTGAACCACCACCCTTCTGGTTAGCAGTCAAATGCCTTAGGCTCCACGCCATCCGAGCCCCTTCCCTGAGATAGCAAAGGAAAAAAAAACTGCTGCTGTCAAATCTAGTCCAGCTCATTGCAAACCCATGTGTTACTGAGCTCCACAGGGTTTTGGTTTTTGTTTGTTTTATTATGGTTTAGGTGAAAATTTACAAAGCAAATTACCTTCCCATTCAACATTTTATACATACATCGTTTTGTGACATTGGTTGCAATCCCCTCAATGTGTCAACTCTCTCCCCACTTTCACCCTGGGCTCCCAGTTTCCATCCACCCAGCTTCCTGCCCCTTCCTACCTTCTGGATTTTACTTGGGGGCAAATACTGACCTTTTGGTCTCCTATAGTTGAATGTTCAAAGGAGCATGTTCCTCATGGAAGTTGTTCAATTTATAGGCCTGCTCTTGTCTGGCTGTAAGGTGGTCTCTAGGAGTGAGTTCAGTTCTAAGTTTAAAGGGTATCTAAGGGGCACAGGCTCAGGGGTTCCACCAGTCTCTATCAGATCAGTAAGTCTGATCTTTTTTATGAATTTGAGTTTTGTTGTACATTTTTCTCTCACTCTCTCTGGGACTTTCTGTTGTGATCCTGGTCAGAGCAGTCAGCAGTGGTGGCTGGGCACCACAGAGGCCGTCTGGTCTCGGGCTAGTGGAAGTTGTGGTTTGTGTGGCCCGTTAGTCCTTTTGACTTGTGTAGGGTATTCTTGGCTGTAATATCAACAAAAGTCAGTCACCAGGCCTTTCTACTGCAGTACTGCTGGATGGGTTCAAACTGCCAACTTTTCGGTTAGTAGGTGAGTGCAAACCATTTGTGCCATCCAGGGACCTTATTTCCCTAAGATAGTTCTACACATGTTAAGAATGGAAAAGAAATCAATGTTTGTTGATGCTTATCTCCTGATAAAGTTGACTATTACTTGAGTCCTTTGTTAAAGAAATTCCTTCACTCTTTTATGTCCTGAAAAATGGTCAGGCTTGTAACAAGGAACTGACTGAGACTTTATGATTTACTCTCTTTGAATAATGTTAGTTTCCCCTTCCTTATCTCCCTCTTTGTTCCCTTGGGTCTCCCAGGATCCTAGTGACTTTATCATAAAAAAAAAAAAAAAGAAAGCATTCTGAGCAAGCTAGCTCTGAGTGCAACCTTAGTAAATACTCACCCAGCCGCCTGCCCTTTTTTTTTTTTTTTTCTTTCTTTTTTTTCTTTTTCACAAACCTCATAGTCCTGGTTTTGGTGGAATTGGAGGACAGGCACAGTTCAGGTGCCTCTCTCCCCACTGCCTACCTCTTTGCATTATGGTACTCCCTCCCTTGGTCCTTTCCCCCTCCCTGCAACTTCTTTTTGAATGAACATTATCCTTACCTGTTTTAACACTGTCCTGTGCAATTTTGTTTTCTTTAACTCTTCCCTGTCCAACCGTGAGCAGCTATGAGGCCAAAAAAAAAAAAAAAAAGTTGCCATTGAATCATTTCCCACTTACAAGGATTCCATGTGTTGCAGAGTAGAACTGGGCTCCATAGGGCTTTCAAGGCTGTGAACTTTCAGAAGCAGATTGCCAGGCCTTTCTTCTGAGGCTCCTTTCCATGGGTTCAAAGCACCAACTTTCAGGCGGTAGTGGAAAAAACTCAACCACCTACACCACCCAGGGATTTCTGCAATGAGGCAAGAACTGGGCAAATTCAACCTCTTACCTTACATTTTTATCCACTCCTTGTTGATTCCTAATAAAGGCTAGTACATAGCAGGTGCTCAATGAATGATGGTGTGTGTATGTGTGTGTGTGTGTGTTGTAACTGACTTTTTCTGCATGTCTGGGAGGCAAAGCAATAAGCCTGATCCTCACCATTTCCTTCCGTTTCTTAGCCTGTAAAGGCTCCTGACAGCAATTAACATCATCATCAAGAACAAAAGGCTCTCTTTGAGGCACCTCATCCTAAATGAGATTGTGAATGTCTAGAACAAGTGTGTAGTGACTGAGAGATGGATAAGCCATAGTTATCTCCATAGAAACCAAACAACTTCTGGCCCCAGAGAAACAATGGCACCTAGCGATAAGAGGCAGTGCACTGAGAGCATGTGTGTTGTGACTCATAGCGACCCCATGCACAGCTGAACAAAACATCGCCCAGTCCCGCGCCAGCTCCACAATCCTTGCTATACTTGAGCCCATCGCTGCAGCCACTGTTTCAATCCATCTCATTGAAAGCCTTCCCCTCTTTTGTCGACCCTCCACCTTCCCAAGCATGATATCTTTCTCCAGGGACTGGTCCAAGTAGGTGAGACCAAGTCTGGCCATTCTCGCTTCCAAGAAGCATTCTGGTTGCACTTCCTCCAGGACAGATTTGTTAGTTCTTTTAGCAGTCCCTGGTACCTTCAGCATTCTTCGCCAGCACCACGACTCAAAAGCATCAACTCTTCTTCGGTCTTCCTTATTCATTGTTCAGCTCTCACATACATATAAGGCGATTAAAAATACCATTCCTTGTATCAGGCACACCTTAGTCTTCAAGGAGATACCTTTGCTCTTCAGCACTTGAAAGAGGTCTTTTGCAGCTGACTTGCCCAGTGCTATACGTTGTCTGACGGGACGGGAGCTCTGGTAGCATAGTGGCTAAGGCACTTGGCTGCTAACCAGAAGGCTGGCGGTTCAAACCCACCAGCCACTCCTCGGAAGGAAGATGGGGCAATCTACTTCCACAGTGATACTGCCTTGGAAACCCAAGGAGGAGTCGCTATGAGTCGGGTCCGACTCAATGGCACATAACGACAACAACAATAACAACATACAATTTCTGATGTCCTGACTGCTGCTTTCATTGGCATCAATTGTAGAACCAAGCAATGTGAAGTCTTCGACAACTTCAATCTTTTCTCCATTTATCATGATGCTGCGTATAGATCCAGTTGTGAGGACTTTTGTTTTCTGTATATTGAGATGTAATCCATACTACAGACTGTATTCTTCAATCTTCATCAGTAAGTGCTTCAATTCATCCTCACTTTCAGCAAACAAAGTTGTGTCATCAGCGTATCACAGGTTGTTGAGTGTATGTGTAGTGTGGTTAAAACATTGACTATTGCAGGACACACTCCCACACCCTACCCCTACCCTACCCATGGGCACTGTCCATTGTACTGAAAGGTTGTAGTTTGCAGGGGTGGGGAGAGATGGATCCTCTGTTCACACAGAGTCAGGGATGTAGGGGAGAGAGTTCAAAGTAGGAGTTTCCTTTTCTCAGCTGTTCCCAAAGCCTGGGGAAAGCTTGTCTGGGTCCTGAATGAAAACACCAGGATCCAGATAAAGAATAGAAGCTCTCTTAGAATCAAAGGATGGGGACAGTGATAGCTTGGTCGTAGAGTTCTTGCTTTTCATGCAGGAGACCCAGGGTCAATTCCCAGCCAATGCACCTCAAGAACAGCCATAACCCATCCGTCAGTGGAGGCTTGTGTGTTGCTATGATGCTGAACAGATTGCAGCAGAACTCCAGACCAAGATAGACTAAGAAGAAAGGCCTGGATGTAGCCTTCCAAAAATCAGCCAATGAAAACCCTAAAGATCACAATGGTTCGACCCACAACCAATCACAGGGATAGCACAGGACAAGTAGTGTTTCATTTTGTTTGCATGGGATTGCCATGAATCCGCCTCAATAGCAGCTAATAACAATTATCAAAGACGGGCCTTGGGGTCTGGCAAGCTGGATTCAGGAGCTCTGATGGTGAGGGAGTCCCTGGGCTGGGCCCGGCCCAAAGCTGGAGGTCCTGCCCAGAGCAGCAACAGCTGTAAAAGCAATGCCTTCTAGGGCTTGGCCCAAGTCCTTCCCAGGCTGTTCTACCTGCAAAACATCCACACATCACAGAGCCATTTTGCCAGCACCTCTGGCCCACAGAGCAGTAGGGGATGCTCAGTTCAGCCCTAGGGCCCTACCTTCCCAGATCCCAAGAGCCAGTTACTGGCAACGGCCATTGCGATAAGGCAGCAGCCACGCACAAGTCTGCTCCTGCCTGAGTCCAGCATCTGACCCCAGAGTGACTTCCCTCCCTCCCCGACCTGGGCCTGACTCATGCTTCCAGAATGGGAGCTGGAGGCTTCCTGCTGCCCAGTCAGAGTCTATTCATGCTACTCCAGGAGGTGCTGTGGAAGAGCTCCGGGCAGCTGTCAGCTCTGAGAGGAGGAGGCACCCACCATGCTTTCCTGAGCACCTACCATGTGCCAAGAACTAATCACCAGGCACGTCCTCACGTTCCACTGCTTTGATCACCCTGTGGGGTTTTTCCCATTCTTTGCTGGAAAGGAGAAGACTGAGGTTCAGAGGCAATCAGGCAGAGGTGGAATTCAAACTTCAGTTCCCCAGCATTAAGCACAGCTGTGGTGGTTATGTTTGTGTGTCAACTTGGCTGGGCCTGGTTGAGTGATGATGAGAGTGGCAATCAGCTCCATGGTGGGATCTGCCACAAGCAGCTGAGTAGCTGCCTTTGGGAATGTGGTCTGCTTCCTGTATATAAGGAGAAGCCTTGGTAATGTATATAAGGAGAAGCCTTGGTAATGGTCTCTAGCCTATGGCATGCTTGGACCCTGCATGTAGCCATGTCGTTGTCAGCAGCCTGCTATGCTCTACCGACCTTAGGACTTACAATGGGGGCTGCCATGTGGTTTGGTGACATCGGGACTGTGCCTTTTTACTTTTCAACCATGGGGCTTCTCAGCCTCAGCAGCCAGCAGCTGTCTGAATGAACAAATGCCTCTAGCTCCAGTGGGCCAGGAGCAGGAGGCAGAGCTAGACCCCAAGGCTGAGGGGCTTTCACCTATCCCCTAGAGCCTGGCACTTGGAACTTGGACTTAAAGCCTCCAAATTGTAAGCAAAAACTTGTTTGTTAAGGCCATTCCATTTGTGGTATATTCCTATCAGAGCGCCACTAGGTAACCAGAACAACAGCCGTCCACTTACCCTCAATACACTCCCTGGCAGCAGCTGACATCACCCTAGAACCCATCCTTCAATCATTCATCCCACAAACATTTATTGAGGGCTTCCTCCTTTGGGCTTCATGACAGCTCAGTCCCCCAGAAGGTAGGCTGAGTGAAGCCCACTCAGCCCTCTTGGAGGAGCCATACTTGGCTGGGAAAAGAAGGATCTGAACCCTAGGTCTCTCTCCAACAGTCTCAGCCCAGGGTAGGCTTGGCATGGCTGCCTGGGTGATTGGGGAGGGGTCTTGGGTTTAGACTGGGCCAGCAGCCTGGCAGGATGCTTCAGGGGAGTCAACATCCCCTTTCTCCTGGATCTCAGCTCTGAGGTGGGTAGGTGGGTGGGTGAGTGGTGTGCAGCACTGCCTCCTCTTATTTCAATGGTTTCAGGGGCCTGGCTGATGTCAGGTCTGAGCAATGCATGGAACTCACTGTGTGTGGGGCCTGATTGAGGGCTAAACTCTTTCTTCAAAAGCTTCTAAATGACTAAGTACTTCCCCTTTTAGCCCAGCCCCACCCCTGGCCTAGGAGGACACATCTCCACACGTACACACAGACAGCTTCCCTAGGACTCTCCTCACTGCTCACATGTGTATTTATGGTGTCACAGACCCAAATGGTCACCATCCTAGGAGCTTCATACCCCTCACATGTGCAATGAAAACATGTGTACTCACCAACCTAACTCATGCGGGCAACCAGTCACCCTGAGACACACAGGTGCCCACCTGTGAGCATCCCCATGCAAGCACTCACACCCCCTCACTCTTCACACACATACACACACATACACATGTGTGTGCATGCTATTCCTATGATCACCGTGTGCTCAGGCACAGGTGAGCACACACTTGGCAGGGCCCTCAACTGCCTCCAAGAACCCACAGAACCAATGTGCCTTTCCACTAGCACACGTGTTATCAAGTATACATGGTCACGGGCATCTAAGGGCTTGTACACAGACAAAAATCTGCAAGTGTCCACTTTTCATTCACACACACCTGTGCACTCAATACTCACACGAACACAGAGACACAATGCAGAATGCACACACTCACACCAAACTTCCACACCAGACACACATGACCATACACGAATGACATACTATGTCCATGTGCCCACACACCTATGCACCAGAACTTTTCAGAACAGTGGGTTGAGAATATGAGTAAGAATAAAGGATTGCACTGGCAGGAAGCTGCAATTCCCAGCTTCACCTCAGGGAGCCACTGCTTGCTCCACAGCCCCAGCCCTGGGCTCAGAGGGCAGGAGCCAGCCTGAGGCACAGGCCTCCCACCAGCCTGGGGCAGCAGGTGGCACCACGGGGCCATAGGCTGGGGCCCAGTCAGCCTAAGGAGGAAGGAGAGTGACATCAGCCAAACTGGACGCCCTGCAGGGTATGGAATGGCCTCCCAAGAGGAAAGAATGGGCAGCTTGAATGCTGGGAAGAAAACAGGAGTCTAGAAGGAGGTAGGAAAGACGAGAGGGTACTGTGGGAGGTGGGGGACAGAGGGCAGGATTGAGGGGAAGAAGAAGAGAGAAATGGAGGGTTATGGGAAGGTCAATTCCAAAGAAGGAAGGGGAACCTAAAGAGAGGAGAAAGAAAGGGAGAGGAATGAGAGAGATGAGAAGGAAGAAGTGAAGGAGGAAGAGGACAAGAAGAGCAGGGCCAGACAGGTACTGAGCAGTGACGGACAGTGTGGAGAGGGAGTGAGGGAAGGAGGGAGACAATGTGAAGGGCCATGCCCCTTGGGTGTGGGCACACATCACACCTCCAGCCATCTCCAGCCTCCCTCACCCATTTCCCAGTGACAAAGACTGGGGACAGACAGGGACAAGGCTCCCCCTCTCAGCTCCAGATCCAAGATCTAAGTAAGGGTGCCTGGATTTTGAGGCCAGGGCTCAGTATCAACCTGCCAGTAGGAAAAGCAGCAATGCACAGAGATGGTGCAGATGAGCTGGCAGGAGCCCTTCGTCCAGGAGCAGGGACCTACCCAGGTCCTCAGTATCAGGTAGGTACTCTCTGGGAACAGCAGCCCCCCAAGATGAACTCTGCCTCAGCACTTTGACCAGCCCTGACCTGCCACTGCCTGACTCCCACACAGGGACAACTTCCAACAAGACCCAGGTGGCAGAGGTGCCTCAGGAGAGTGGATGGGAGTGGAGGGAGTGGTGCTCAGGAAGGGGGGTGGCTGAGAGACACTGAAATATAAGCATCCCTTGTCCTTAGGGATGCGGAGAAAGCCGGGAACCCTGTGATGGCTGTAAGTCTTTGATGCTACCTAAATCCCTCTGCCTGCTGTGTGTGGAATCTATTTCCTCTCAGTCAGGCTCCATGGAATCAGAAGGTGAGCAGTAAAGTGCAAAGATTTGGAGACCTTCTGAGCTGGTCCAGTATCAGGTTCACTTCACATCCCTTTATGCCTAAGCTATGGCCCCATCTTCTGTCTTATCAGCCCTGGTGGTAGGGGGCTGTTCTGCTCTCATAGGATTGGGTGGCTCAAATGTCTAATGAATGGAAGGAGTCAGAGAGAGCACCGCATATTACAGATGAGGAAAGGAGGCCTTGGACCTGGATCTTGTTCACTGGACACACTCCCGGAACTCCTTCATCTCTCCAGCCCCTGCCCACAGCACTCCAATGGTTTGTCAATACCACTGGAGTGAGCCCTCCTCAGGCCATCTCAAAGAGGTCCGGGGGGCCTGTGGGGCAAGGGCTCTGCCTGTCCCGGTTTCTGTGTCCCAGGACTTGATACCTATATACCGAGAGGCACAGTGACTATTCATTAACTGCATGTTCTGAGTGACTGGGAGAAAGCTATTGCCCTCTCCCTTTTTCAGATGAGAACACTGAAGTATCTTATCTGAGGACCTTGGAGCAGACCAATCTTTGAGGCCCGAAGGGTCAAGGCTATCGTCAGGCCTCTGGCCTACTTGTCTTCCAGCCATGGCTTTGTGCCCCAACCCTGCCCTCCAACAGAGCCCTCCAGAGACTTGGCCCAGCCCCAGCTCTTGTATTCCACCCACACGTACCCCAAAGCCCCTCCTAGCAGAGGTCCCATGGCCTGTCACCTCCCTCACCCACGCAATCCTACTTCAGACTCCCCATCCCTGTCCCACACACCCACTTCACATTCATCCCATCTCCTCCACATTGTTTATTCGTTCATCAGCTCATGGACATCTGGGTTATTCTCATGTTTTGGCTATTATGAATAATGCTGCTATGAATATTCATGTACAATTTTTTATATGAACATATGTTTTCAGTTCTCTTCGGTATATACTTAGAGTGGAATTTTTTTTTCTTTTCTTTTCTTTTTTTGAGGAACTGTCAAACTATTTTCCAAAGTGGCTGCATCATTTTACATTCCCACCAGCAATTTCTCCATATCACCAACACTTATTATTTCCCAACTCATTATTATTATTAGAGGGAGCTCTGGTAGCATAGTGCCTAAGGCACTTGACTGCTAACCAGAAGGCTGGCGGTTCAAACCCACCAGCCACTCATCAGAAGTAAGGTTGGGCAATCTTCTTCCATAGTGATACTGCCTCAGAAACCCAAGGAGAGGTCACTATGAGTCGGGGCCATCTCAACAGCACATAACAACAACATTATTATAGGGACATCCTAGTGGAGGTGAGTGGAGTCCCTGGGTGGCTCAAACAGGAAAACACTTGACTACTAACAGCAAGATTAATGAGTCAAAGCTCCCCAGAGATGCCTCAGAAGAAAAGTCTGGAAACCTACTTCTGAGAGATCACAGTCTTGGAAACACTGTTGTCGTTGTGTGCCGTCAAGTCGGCCCCGACTCACAGCGACCCCTCCTTGGGTTGCCAAGGCAGTATCACTGCAGAAGTAGATTGCCCAACCTTCCTTCCGAGGAGTGGCTAGTGGGTTTGAACCGCCAGCCTTCTGGTTAGCAGTCAAGTGCCTTAAGCACTTTGCAACACTATGAAGGACAATTCTAATCTCCACACATGAAGTCACCATGAGCTGGGCCTGACTTGATGGCAACTGGCTTGGTTTGGAATGGGAGTAACGAGCTATCTCATTTTGACTTTGATTTGCATTCCTCTAATGACTGATGACACTCCTCCGACGACTGATGACACTCCTCGGACGACTGATGACACAATGGCTGCAACAATGGGCTCAAACATAGCAATGAATGTGAGGATGGGCATTGTTTCATTCTGTTGTACACAAGGTCACTATGAGTCAGAAGTGACTCAATGGCACCTAACAACAACGATGATAATGGTGTCGCACATGTTTTCATGGCCATTTGTATTTCTTCTTTGGAGAAATGTCTATCCAAATTCTTTACACACCATTTTTTAATTGGGTTATTTGTCTTTTTATGGTTGACTGACAAGAGTTCTTTATATATACAGGATATCAGGCCCTTTTCAGATAAATGCAAATATTTTCTCCCATTCTGTAGGTTGTATTTTCACTTTCTTGATAGTGTCTTTTGAAACACAAAGTTGTTTTTAATTTTAAAAAATCCAATCTATTTATTTATTTATTTTGGTTGCTTATACTTTAGGTGTCATATACAAGAAACCAATGCCTAATTCAAGGTCATGAAGATTTACCCGTTTTCTTCAAAGAATTTCATAATTACAGCGTTTACCTTTAGGTCTTAGATCCATTTTGAGTTATTTTTGTACATGGTATGAGATAGAGATCCATCTTCATTATTTTGCATCTGTATATCCAGTTGTCCAGCACCATATGTTGAAAAGACTGTCCTCCCCTTTCGCTCCCGCCATTGAATTGTCTTGGCACCCTTATCAAAAGTCAATTCACCATAAACATATGTGTTTATTTCTGGACTCTCAATTCTATTTCATTCATCTGCATGTCTATCCTTATGCCAGAACAACACAGGCTGTACATTATCTGTACATTACTGTAGCTCTGTAGGAAGTTTTTCAATCCTCCAACTTTGTTCTTTTTCAAGATTGTTCTGGCTTTTCTGGGGCCTTTGCATTCCCATATGAATTTTAGGATCAGCTTGTCAATTTCCACAAGAAAGGCAGCTGGAATTTTAATAGGGATTGGGTTAAATCTGTAGACTGATTTGGAGCATTCTGCCATCTTAACAATATTGTCTTCCAATCCATGAACATTTATTTAGGTTTTCTTTTATTTCTTTCAAGAGTATTTTGTAGTGTTCAGTGTACAAGTCTTGAAGTTCTTAAGTTAAATATATTCCTAAATATGTTAAATAAGGTATTATGCTTGGCTAAGTGGAGGGGCAGCAAAAAAGGAGAAGACCTTCAATGAGATGGATTGACACAGTGGCTACAATGATGGGCTCAAACATGGCAATGATTGTGAGGATAGTGCAGGACCGGGCAGTGTTTTGTTCTGTTGTACATAGGATCACTTGAGTCAGAGTCAACTTGACAGCACCTAACAACAACAACAAATATATCACTCTTTTTGATGTCCTACACACTTTTCTGGCCTCACCACTACTTACTCTCCCCTCATGCCCGCCCCCCAGTGCCCAATCATGTTAACACAACTCCTTGTGATTCTTAATCCTCTCACACACTATAGGCTGATGGGTGGCCAAGAGGGCATAGAGACACACACATGTTTGCGTGCACACACACACACACACACCATCTCCTGCCAACAGGTTCCAGGGCTTGTCCAGAGCCACCCCCAGGAACTCCAAGGATGACATCACCCTCTTCTCCATGTCTCAACACCTTTCCCAGCTCCCATGACTTTCTGAAGCAGCCAAAACAAGGAGATGGCGCATGTGAGCACTGCCATTGGGAAGGTCGCAGGCTGAGAAGTAAATAATGAACCCAGAGAGACCCAGGGACAAAGCCAGACCAGGATGCAGGTGGATATGCACTTTTAAATGATGACAACAATAATAATGGCTCCTCTTCATTAAGCACTTGCTAAGAGCAAGGCTTCAAGTTAAACAATTTATAGATGTTTTCTCATTTGGTCTTTACATTAACTCTCTGGGGTAAGTATCGTCTTTGTTTTAGAGATTGAAAATGGAGCCTAAGAGAGGCCTAGCAATGTGTGCAGTGGCACACAGCTAGCAAGTGATAAAGCTGGAATTCTAATCTAGACCTGCTGAGGGCAAAGCCCATACCCTTTCCACCCCATTTCACGACGAGCTCATGCTCTAGGTGGGCGTTTGTTACCACTCTTCCAAAAAAGTCTCAAGAGTTGCCTACAGCTTACAGTCAACCCAAGTTGAGGCCTCCTCGTGACTTGGCCCCTGCCTGCCTTTCCATAATCATCCCCACCCATACCCACTGCACCTTAGATTTCAGTCTTGCCATGTTCCAAACTTACTCCTCTGAACTTAGCATCTGCTGTTCACTCAAGCTGAAACACCTACCCCATTTTACAGATGAGAAAATGGAGGATTGAGAATGTTAAGTAACTAGCCCAAGGTCATGCAGCTAGGAAGCAAATGAGCCTGGTTAGAACCCAGGTCATTAGAGCATCAAGTCATCAAGCCTTAATTTGTGTTACAGACAATTAGGAGGTGGAAATTAGCAGGATGTGCTCCTAATGGTACAGAAGAAGGTAGAGGAGAAAAATCAGACAGGTCCTGTAGTAGAGGAGGGCCAGGCTGGGTCTTGAGGATGAGCAAGCATGAGAGGGGAGCACATTTTGGACAGGAGGCCAGTCTGAGAAAAGTACAGAGGGATGAGAAAATGGGAGAGAGAGGGGCTCATCAAAACTAAGGAGTTAATGTGAGATGATGGAAAGAGCTATGGCATCAGGAGACCGAGCTAAGTCAAGAGAGACACTTGCTGTGTGACCTTGGGCAAGCCCTTTCCTCTCTGGGAGATTCCTTATATGTAAATGAGTGATAGATGAACCTACATGGTTTCTGGGTCTCACCTTGCCCTTACATCCTAGGATTCTAATTATGTGAATTGTCACTGGGCTTTGAAATGCAGACTCTGACTCCAGACCCACTGGTATGACCAGGCTAGGGCACTAAGCACAGATGGAGGTTAGCATCCAACACAGTGCCTCACAAGGAACATGTGGGGGCAGCTCCAGTTACATGCCAGGCATTGTCCACACATCCTTCCTCTCCGTGGATCCATGCTTTACACATGTAGACTCACTACAGTGGGGCAAGTCCTGTGGCAGCTGGAACAAAGAAGTGAACAAGTCAGAGTAGAACTGTGGATTCTTGGGGAAAGTATATGCCACTAGCTAAAATTCTAGACCCAGCTCATCCTCAGGGAACGGGGAAGGGAATTAAGTCCTTGGGAAAGTGGCAGAAAAAACTTCCTGGAAGTAAATGTGGAGGTTATCAGGATTAGAATAAGTGGTCTGCCAAATTGGAGGACTTTTGGGAAATAATAAGGTTCCCAATCAAGATAGAACTGGGCCCAAAATAGAAAACACATTCCAGACCAACAACAAAGGGGACAGTTCCCCTCCAGATGCCTGTGGTAAAACAACATAGACACTGCTGGAGATCTTCTGAGCTGGAAGGGGCAGAAAGTGCACACTTTCTAGAGACTGTGGACACACACCCATGTACACATGCACAGATACACATATGCACACACGTAGACTCCTGAGTCATGCTGCTCATCCCCCACCTCCAGATTGAGCCTGAAGTTGCTCTCCATCTTCAGGGTGCACACCTTCACCTGCCAACATCAAGCAGCCCTGGAATTCGGAAGGTCTCACTGGCTCATCTTGCTCCCTCTTGCTGCACTTGGGATGTGCTTGCTTCCTTTCTGACTCAAGAGGAACCAGACAGAAACAGGCCCACCCACCTCTGCTTGGCTGACTTCCATCCTCTGGAATGTGCAATTGGCTCTTATCTTTCCTGCCTGTTTGACCTCCAGCTCTTGCCCTCAAGAACACTGCCTTATTCACCACTGCATGCTAGATAAAGGGCTGAGTGAGCACTTGGGAGTGAACTTTCAGCCCATATGAACCCCAGTGGCCCATCCTGCTGGAACTTCGAGGTTTATTCCAGAGTGAGAGCCTCAGAGGTGAATATACCTAGCTGTGAAACCGTGGGATGAGCTTCCATGTTCTTCAAGGTCAAGAGATTACACAAGACCTGCCTGCAAAGCACTTAGCATGGAGCAGGACACAGAATATCTTATTGTTAATTGGGAAGAAAATAAAAACTCCTCTCCCACTGAGTCAATTCCAACTCATAGCAACCCCCATTGGGTTTCTGAGGCAATAATTCTTTAAGGAAGTAGATTGCCCACTCTTGCTTCTGCAGAGTGGCTGGTGGGTTTGAACCACTAACCTTCTGATTAGTTGTTCTTAATTTTAACACCCCTTCTCTTATGCCACCAAGCTTCCTGAGTGGCCCAAATGGTTAGCACTCAGCTACTGTTGTAAAGGTTGAAGGTTCGAACCCATGTAGCAGCAGTGTGAAAGAAAGGCCTGGAGATCTGCTTCTGTTACAGCCAAGAAAACCCTATGGTTTGCTACTCTGCTAAAACCCTATGGTTTTTACAGTTCTACTCTGTAACACATTGTGGTGTAGTAAATTACATAGTGTGGCTTTTCTAGTCATAAGTCTTCATAAACTCCATCATGGAATTTGCCACGAGCAACTGAGTACCTCCTGATTGTTAAAGTTATCCACCTGGGGTATTTCTGTTGAGAGTTGCAGAAAGCAATCTTCTAGGAAGTTCTCTCTCTTTCTCAGGTGTGTAGAATATTGATGTTGGGATTGATGAGTTTGGCCACTCTGCCAGGCTCAAAAGGAACCTTCCTAGAGGAAGAAGGAGTCTCTCTGACTGCTGGCTGAGAAAGACGTGTTGCTGAGAAAAACATGCTCCTGAGAGACATGCAGTGCTGACAGAGAGAGACACAGTGCTGAAATAGAGAGACACACTGCTGAGAGAGAGAGACATGAGAAATACACGCTGTTGAAAGAGAGACTGCTGGCTCCTAAGTGAGACAGGCGGCTGCAAGAGACTGAGTGCATTTCTGAATTTGAATTGTAGCTTGTAACTTCCCTAATAAACCCCATCATCTATGATTTCTGTGTGGCCCTGCAGCAAATTATCAAACCCAGTGGAAAGGTGGTGGGTGCTGCGGGAGGAACAGTTGGTGTCAGGGTTGGTGAAAGGGCTGGAGGGAGGCAGCATGTCTGGCCTCACAACAATAGGCCTTGGGCTACTGATGGTGATTCTGTCTTCCTCTTGTGGGTTATGGGAGGTCAGAAGATGTGGCCTCCCTGCCCCTTTGGCACACACAGAGTCACTATAAGTTGAAATTGACTCAAAAACGGGTTTTCTCTTATCCCACTACCTTATCTTTTGAGTAGGAAGTCCTTCTTGAAGTCTAATCTCAAGCCTTCATGTCTTGACATGAGCCAATTTTCCACCTTTGGTGGAGTCTGGGGACAGAGATGGAGGAAGCTGTGCAGGCTGCTTGAAAGAGCCTCCTCCCTGGAAGGGGATAGAGCCAGGAGGGAGATTACGGAGGCGCCAGGCCCTGGGCTCCACGATGCACCTGCTGCAGCTTTGGAGAGATGGGGGGCCTGCCAACTTACCCCACCCCATGATCTCATGACTGCATTTGCCAGGCACTGGCTCAGGAAGCAGGTGCTGACAGGGCCTAGGCACGGAGCCTAAGACAAGAAGGTGGGAAGCCTGCTAAGGGCCAACAACATAGCTGTCCCCACAGGGCTCTGATGTAAGGTCCCTCTGGCCTCCACGTATGGCCTTTGGTTAGTGCCCCCACTCATCTCTGCTCCTCCTCCAGGGTCCTTCACACTGCCTTACGGATACTCCCACTCCCCAAAGAAAACAGATGAGGAAAGGAGAGCTCCCTCTGTATTCAGGCCTCAGTCTCTCCCTTTGCATCTCTTTCAGCTTCTCCCTGCCTCCAATTGCTATCCCTGAACAGAGTGCTGTTGTTCTGAAACCTGAAGGGTGTGCTGGGCAGGAGGAGGGTGGCCACATGCTGTCATTCCTGAGGCTGCTGTGTGCGGGTATCTAAATGCCAGTTATAAAGCAATGACGAATCCCCAATAGATGCCTCGGTCCCAGTTTCAGGGACCCTAGAGGTGAGTACTGGTAGCATAGTGGCTAAGACACTTGCCTGCTAACCAGACGGCTGGCGGTTCAAACCCACCAGCCACTCCTCGGAAGGAAGGTTGGGCAATCCTACTTCCGTAGTGATACTGCCTCGGAAACCCAAGGAGGGGTCGCTATGAGTCGGGGCCGACTCGACGGCAAACAACAACAACAACAACAACAGAGGTGAGTACAGGGCAGCAGTCAGCCTAATCCTCCTGTGTCTTGCTTCCTGAACCCCACCTTCCCCAGTCAGCTCCTGGTTTTTGCTGTTGTTGTTAGATGCAGTCGAGTCATCTCCGACTCATAGCAACTTTATGCACAGCAGAACGAAACAATGCCCGGTCCCATGCCAGCTCCGCAATCCCTGATATACTTGAGCCCATCGTGGCAGCTACTGTGTCAATCCATCTTATTGAGGGCCTTCCCCTCCTTTGTCAAACCTCCACCTTACCAAGCATGACATCCTTCTCCAGGGAATGGTCCCTTCTGACAACATGACCAAAGTAGGTGAGACGAAGTCCGGTCATTCTCACTTCTAAGGAGTTCCTGCACCACCTCCCAAATGATCCCCTCCACCCACCACAAAATCCACCACTGGGATCTAAAAACCCCTCCACCAAGCCCTGCCTAGACAGGCTGCAGCTCCCGAAACTCAACACAGAGAGACGGATAGCCCTCTGCCCTCAGGCTCCCAGGGAGTCACCAGCATTGCAGTCAAAGCTCCTGCTGGACCTCAAGGGCTATGTTTGCCTCTTGATTCTAAAGTGAAGCCCTCAACTTGGACCTAGAACTTTGCCCTCAGGGTGCTCTTTCTGCCCCACCTCACTCCTGTCTCAGGCCTCTGACTCCAGCTCAGCCAGACAACCATGCTTCCTGCCTCCCAACATGCACCTCTCTCCCCTGCTGGGAGCCCCCACTCTGGCCTACCCTGTCCAGCTTCTCAGCCTTACCACATGACCTACCTCCTCCCAGAGGTAGCTACCCTGGATCTGTCCTCTCTCCCTCACCAGTCACTGCCCCCAGTGCCAGTGTCCAAGGTGTGTTTGCTGCTTCCACCTCCTCCCTTGGATGTGCCAGGCTCCCCCACCTCCAGGAAACTCCTCAAAAACCAGGGCAGTGTCTCATCATCAAATCTTGAGTCCACACTCCTTCCTCTTCTCTCCCCAGACATCAGACAGAGAAGACACCTGGATAAGTCACTGGTCAAAATGGGGCCAAAAGTTCCTGGAGAAGAAGATCTGATTCAAGGCCATACAACATTTCAACGTCATTTACAAGTGACACCAAATGGGTTGGGATGGTGTGTGGCTGGACAATCTCTGCAGATTCCTAGAGTACCAGATCACTGAACTGGGTGTCTGGGATGGGGCTCCTAGGGCCTGGCTGGTTCTAGAATTATGTTGCAGGGGATGCCAGGGATCTGTTGCTTCCTCTACCTGCCCCCACCCCCAAGGGAAGCCTTGTCCCTCCCCAGACTGTTCCACACCCCCTCCTCCTGGAAGCCTTCATTGGCCAGCCACCCAACTCTTTGCACTGGCTTACTCCGCGTCCCATCACTGCTTAGAAACTTTCTTCACCCTGTAGTCATTTGCCCTTGTTTTTGTGTTGCTTTGCAAATGTTCTCTCAAAGCTACAACTTCCATGGTTAACACTAGCTTTGAAAGTCCCCAATGTTAATTAAGTCTATTTTGCTGGAGGATTAGTCCCTGCCTTTAAGGAGTGCCAAGGAAGACTCTGGAATCACATCACTCTTGCTGTGATTCTTTTCTACGATAATCAAGCAGTCTCACTGATGAAACCATAATCTTCTCAAGTTCAAGTTCTTCCTTTGATTGTTAAGGAGGCCCCAGATAAGGTTGTATCAGGCAGAAATCTCTGGGGAGTAACTAGAAGAAGTCAGCTTCTCCCCAAGAGGAAGCTTCTCCCTTGGGAATTCTGCAAACCCTTCCAAGACCAGATTCCCTCCTCCTAGCCTCTGGAGCCAGCCCACGTGCTAAAGCTGTATTCCCACCACACAGGTCGTTTCCTAGTTATACTAGTTGTGTAGACTTACCTAACTGCCCTGAACCTTGATTTCCCTATCTGTACAATAAAGACAATAGTAAGAACATATAGTAAGAACACTTTAAGAGGGTGGTAAGGATTGGAGTTGATAGTGTAAATCCATCCGTCCTGTGCTTGGCAGTATTGGTAGCTCAAATTACTATGGTGCCGTGGTTTCAAACAATAACTACAGCCTCCAGCCCACCACTGGCGCTTAGTAAGACCCATGCTGGAGCCCCTGAGTAGAATGAACAGTTAACACACTCTGCTGCAAAACAAAAGGTTGGAGGTTCAAGTCCATCCAAAGGTGACTCCAAAGAAAGGTCTAGTATTTTACTTCTAAAACATCAGCCATTGTAAACCTTATTGAGGGGAAGTTTTTGTTTGTGGAACATTGAGCTTATACTAATGGTGGTGGAATATTTTGGAAAAAGGAAAGCATTAATGGTGGCACAACATGAAAAATTTCATCAATGTCCCTGAGCTATAAATATGCAAGTTGTAATGTTGGTGAATGTCTTGTTGTATATGTTTTCACCATAATTTAAAAAAAAAAAAAAAAAAAAACCTATGGAGAACGCCTCTACTCTGACAACATGGGATTGCTATGAGTTGGAGTCAAATCTATAGCAACTGGTTTAAAGCCTATGCTGAGGGTGCAGCTGGTGTGGGGAAGAAAAAAGCACTGTGCCTGGGGTTCAGGACTGGAATTTCTTCAGGGCCTATCACTGGTCAACTTTTGTGGGAAGCCTTTTCTGTGCCTTCACTCCACTCACAGGGCTGGCTGGCAAAGTGTCCAGGGTTGTAGGAGAAGGAGCAGAGTTCAGGCACAGCTTGGAACAGCATTGGAGCTTGTCCAGGCCCAGGTTCTGGAGGTTAGGCAGGCCTGGGAGGCCTTTCCTTCCACCCCTTCATGTCCACCAATACCCACTCATCCTATCAGCAGCCCCTGGATGGCAAAGGACATGAATGACAAGTGTAGACTCTATCCAGGCAAATGGCAAGGGAGAGGGGACTGCTGAAGGTTGTGATGACAAGAAAGGATGAGGTTCCAGCTAGGCCTGACTTGTCCCATTTGGGGACCCACTCACTCAGGACAGCATCCATGGGTGCTTAATGCAGGCTTCATGGGTGAGAAGGGACGGAGCAAAGCAAACCAGAGAGTACCACATCCTTGCTCCTGCTCCTGCTCCTGCCCAGGGGCAGTGGTTCAGGTTGTCTCCAGCCTATTACCTCAACCCACAGTAAGAAATATCTCCTACTCAGAGACCAACAGACACATCAAGTCATAAAACAATACTCTGCACCACACTGGGATGGTTTTCTATTCTCAAGACCCTCTAATGAGCCACAACCAACAGCCTGTATGCAATATAGACAAGCCACAGTCTAAACTAGCAAAGGAGTGGGCTCTCCCACCAGGACCTCAATGAATGAGAAGCCAAGACACCTGAGGCATTCCTTCCTCCCTTCATTTACTCATTCATGGGTGGGTGAGACAAGTGCTGAGGATGTGAAATCCATGAGAAGGATGGTATGCATGGCCCCACTCAGCAGTAGGCACTTAACACACATTATCACTAATCCTAACAACATCCCAGTGCACCCAGAGCTGTCCTTCCTACTTTATTGGTGAGACAATGAAGGCTTTTAAAAGATTTATTGTGTGCATACTATGTGCCCAGCAACGTTCTAAGTGCTCTATACACTGAACTGACCTAATCCCCATAAGGACCCAATGAGCAGGCCCTAATGTCATCACATTTTGCAGAAAAAGACCTTGCAAATTGCTTGCTTAAGGTCACACAGTTAGTTCCAAGAGTTCATTCACTGACTTGGAAAACTTTACATGTGTCCGACTGAACCAGGCAGAGTACTAGGCTGATGTGCATATCTCGGCAAGTTCACAGTAGGAGGAAGCAGACGCTTCTAAATGAGAAGCATCAGTGGGATGGAACGGGTCAGAGCTATGAAAGCATGAACCAATGGCTGTGAGTTCACAGAACGGCGATTAGCAACCCCTCCTCAACTCCTCCTCCAGAGTCCAGAAGCCTATTTTAACTTAATGTCAATCATAAAAGAAATATTGGCAGGGGCCTTGAATGAGGCTTCTGGGTCTGCAGCGTAGCATGCCCCTAACCCTGGGAAGTCCTCAGAAGGTTGCTCTCCAGACCCCCTCACTCCCAGAGGTGGCCCCAGACCAGAACCTCTTGAGCATAGAGAGGCCTGCTCAGAGGAGTCATCTTCATTCGGAGAGGCAAAGAGGGCTTGAAGGTTTCAGGGTGGGAAGGCAGACAGGGTTATGGGGGCTGATACTGGTCTGGCTGCTGGGGGTCATAGGGACCTTGTAGGGAGGGGCATCAGGGAGCAGCCTCAGGCCTGAGGCTCAGGCAGCAGCTGCTCAGCCCTGCCAGAGCACAGGGCAGGGCCCGGGCTTCCTGCTCAGGAATGCCACCAGCCCACTGAAAATCCCAGCCCACACTGGGATCCGAGGGCTGCAGGGAGGGGTGGGATTTGCCTTTCCCCCACCCCCACTGGCACCCCAGCGGGAAATGTGTTGAGCTCAACAACATCTCTGAGCCACGGGGCTGAGTGCTCCTGTGGCTTCTAAATGATGGGGCAGGAGCCAGGTCATTAGGCAGGGAGACTGTCATTAGTGCAGGTGATGCCACCACCAAACAGACAATGGCAAACAGTCATTAGTGGCTGTGTCACAGGGGTGAGGCATTGTTGGCTGGCTGGGGGTAAGGGAATGAGCAGGGTACAGAGAGCCACTACTTTCTCAGCCAGGCCGGCAGTGCACACACATTCATTCACTCACAAGTTCACACCCACAGGACAGTGAATAGCCACACATTCAGTCACCCTTACATACAGGGAAATAGGTAAACACACTTGCATGCTCATACATTCACACAGAGAGGTGTGAGTAGACACATGCACTTGTGGCGTATGTAGACATGTTTACATGTTCACACTCACACAGGGACACAAGTAGACACATTCACATAGTCACACATTACAAGTGAACACACAGGACTGTCAAAAGGTCTAAGCAGTCCCCAGATTATGAACATCCAATTTACTAACTTATAACCCATAATTACAAACCATCTCCCATAAAGCCCATTATAGTAAAAATTCAAGGTACATACAGTGGTTCGTAACCTGGCTTTGAACCAGTCCAAATGGTGATTGCCATACTAACAAGGGCTGAGTACACACTGCATAGCAACCAAATCTATTGCCCAGGGTATTTCGATCCCAGCAGGAAACAAACAGCTGTGGCCACTCAAAATGGTTGCCGACTCCACTGCTTTGAATGTGAGTTACTCTCCAGAGTCCTGCCAATAACCTCTCAAAAGGTCCTGCCACACATTGAGGAAGAGAAAGACATAGAGAGGTACATGAGAGATACAGACAACAAAGATGAACCTTTTGCACATACAGTACTGTGTTGTCAGTGAAGGCAAACATGGGTATATGGGTGGATAGATGGGTGGACAGGCTGAACTATTAGGTATGTCTATGAAGGAGGGAGTGTACCCAAGAATATATATAGGATTGGCAGACAATGGTTCTACAAGTGTATTTGTATGATCTGTAAGAATTCCCAGGTGTATAGTAGAGCTGATAAGGGACAAGGTTGTAGTCACTTCTTGGTCACAACCAACTACCCAGAGGGAGTGAGTAGTTGAACCTGTGGGCTCAGGACCATAGTCACAGGGAACATCAAGCTCAAATGGCATAACATACTCCACAAAACATTGTTCCACCTCCTACTTTGGCAAGTAGCGACTGGGATCTTAAAAGCTTGCAAGCTGCCATCTAGATGCAACGATGGGTCTCCCCTCATCCAGAGCAAAGAAGAATGAAGAAAAACAAAGATTCGTGGAAACAATTAGTCCTAGCAACTGGTACACCATGTGATCTGCAGCCTATATGACTATGAGATAAGAAAAACTACATGGTGCCTGGCTACCACTGTCAACCACTCGGAGGGGGATCTATGTAGGAGATCCTGGATAGAGACAGAGAACAATGTGGAACAAAACTCAAAATCATTTGGGAAACAAAAAAGGGCAGGGAGAACAGGTCTGCTGGTCTGGTAAGAGCCTGGTGGAACTCCTGAGACTATGGCCCCTAGCTGCCCTTCAGGTCTGGAATTGAACCCACACCTGAGTTCAACTGATGTGGGTTCCAGCCAAACAAAAGACAGGTGTATGAGTTGAACATTTACCTGAGGTAGATACACTCCTTGGAGAGATCAATCATGGGACAAAGAAGGGCTGTTTATGGGCAGGGAGAGAGCTCAGGGGGCAGGAGGGCATGGAGTGAAGGACACAGGAAAGAAGTAACTATCGGGAGGAAGTGGGAGGAGAGCTGTTGCATTGGGGTAAATTGTAGTCAATGTCATGAGACAAAGCCTATGTGAACTGTTGTGTGGAAAGTGAATTTGCCCTGTAAATTTTCACCCAAACCACAATAAAAAGAAAGAAAGAAAAGAAATGATTTTGCTGTCTGTGTGCAAATCAGTGTCAATGAAATAAAAAATAAAACTATATACTAGGAAAAAAAAAAAAAAAAAAAGTCCTGCCACAGTCCTTCCTCCTGAAAGTTTCAGAAGCCTGAGGAGGAAGATTGGATTATTGGCAGGATTCTGGAGAGCAACACACATTCAAAAAGGCACTCTTGGCCGCCATCTTTGAATAAGGCACAGCTATTTGTTTCCTCTTGTTGTTAGGGGCTGTCAAGTCGGCTCCGACTCATAGCGACCCTCTACAACAGAACAAAACGCATCCGGTCCTGCACCAACCTCACAATCCTTGCTATACCTGAGCCCATTGTTCCAGCCACTGTGTCAATCCATCTCCTTCAGGGTCTTCCTTGAACCTCTACTTTACCAAGCATGATATCCTTCTCCAGGGAATGGTGCCTTCTGACAATATGACTAAAGTAGGTGAGACAAAGTATGCGCATTCTCGCTCCTTGGAAGGAGCATTCCGGCTGCACTTCTTTCAGGACAGCTTTGATCATTCTTCTGGCAGTCCATGGGATTTTCAGTATTCTTCACCAGTACCACAACTCAAAAACATCCGCTCTTCTTTGGTCTTCCTTACTCCTACTCGGGTCAAAATACCACAACAGATTTGGTTGCTAGGCAACACATATGCAGCCCTTGTTTACAACGGGATTACTGAACCATTTTGAACACGTTCTAAGTCGTGGTTCTGATAGCAAAGGGGTGCTACTTTGCAATCAAAACATTATTCTCACTGCCGTCAAGTGGGACCCGACTCATAGTGACCCCTCCTTGGGTTTCTGAGGCAGTATCACTATGGAAGGAGATAGCCCAACCTTCCTTCCGAGGAGTGGCTGGTGGGTATGAACCGCCACCCTTCTGATTAGCAGTCAAATGCCTTAGGCACTATGCTACCAGAGCTCCCAAAATGTTATTATTATTATTACTGTATTATTATGCTAAAGATGTTTTAGTGTATCTGGAAGTGCTTCTTTAATGTTTTTTATGCATAGAAAAGTACACTATATACTATATGCTAAGACAAATATTTGACTAACTGACATTAAATATGAGCCATACTAACTGTTCTGACTTACGTATAAATTTGACTTAAAGATAGACTTAGGAACAGAACTTGTTGATAATCCAGGGACTACCTGCACATACTTGCCCACTCGCATGCTCACATATTCACATACTCATCATATACAGGGGCATGTAGGCACACATTTGTATACATGTTCATTTGCTCACATATGCGGTTATGAACAGATACAGTCATGTGTTTACACACACGAGCATGAGCAGAAATACTTAAATATGCACTCACATGTTTACACACCAGAGACATGAGTAGGCACACTTGCAGACTCACATGCTCACACACTCACACTAAGGGACATGAGTAGGCACACTGTCCACACACCCATAGGATTGAGACCACCCCCACTAAGGGGCCCCAAAGGAAAGAGACTCACAGCCCCACTCCCACTCTCTTCCTGCTTCAAAGGACCCAGCAACCAGGACAGAGACAAGCCAAGCCAAGCAGAGAGCTAGTCAAGCTGTGAGCAACTTGAGAACAGAGACCATGTCTGTTTCCACATGGTAGTCCTTCCTTCACATAACCAGCTCTGATGCCTAGCACAGACACTGGCCCTCTTGAGCCTCGAGAAGTAGACTGCTGTAGGCATGTTCTAAGAGTTCCTGACCCTAGGGAGCCAGGGAGGAGATAGAGAAGAGAGCAACTGAAATCCAGATTCTGTCCCAGTTTTGAATCTTCTCTCCCATCCGCCTCACCAACAGGCTTTTACACATCAAGCTGTGGGGCTTGACTTTGGTTCAGAAAATATAAATGGGATGGGAAGAGAGGCAGCAGAGAGTAGTAGGCAAAGCTTAGTGATCTCCAGTTAGGAAGGAGAAGAGTGGAGGCAAAGTCCTGGGTTCAAATCCTAACTCTGCCACTTACTAGCTGAGTGTACTAGTTTTCTATTGCTGCTGTAACAAATTACCACAAATTTAGTGACTCAAAACAACACAAGTTTATTATCTTATAGTGCTGGAGTCCAGATATCCAAAGTGCATCTCACTGAGTTCACACCAAGGTGCCGGCTGGGCTACATTCCTTCTGGAGACTCTAGGGGAGAATCCATTCCCTTGCCTTTTCCAACTTCTAGAGGCCACTGCATTCATTGGCTCATGACCCCTTCCACGTTCAAAGCCAGTAACAGCCAGTCGAGTCTTTCTCACATCCCATTATTTTTCTCTTTTCCTCTTCTACATTTAAAGGACTCTTATGATCACATTGGGAGCTCTGGTAGCATAGTCCCCAAGGCACTTCACTGCTAACCAGAAGACTGGTGATTCAAACCCACCAGCCACTCCTCGGAAGGAAGATGGGGCAATCTACTTCCATAGTGATCCCGCCTCGGAAACCCAAAGAGTGGTCTGTATAAGTCAGGTCCAATTCGGTGGCACATAACAAAAACAACAATGAAAATAATCTCCTCATTTCAAAATCCTTAATCAGACCTGCAGAGTCCCTTTTGCCATGTAAGGTAACAGGCTATGGGGATTAGGACGTGGACATCTTTGTTCTTCTTGTTGCTAGGTACTATCAAGTCAATTTCAACTCATAGTGAATCCACGTGACAGAACAGAACTGCCTCATAGGGTTTTGCTGTAACTCTTATGAGAGCAAATTGCTAAGTCTTTTTCCCACAGAGTCACTAGATGGGTTTGAACCACCACCCTTTGGGTTAGCAGCCAAGTGCTTAACTGTTACACCCCCAGGACATCTTTGGGGACCATTATTCTGCCTACTATTCTGGTTGGCCTTGGACTAGTCCCTTAACCTCCCAGAGCCTCAGAATCTTCAGCTATAAACTGAAAATAACTCCTGCCGCACGGGTGGTTGTGAGGATTTATTTAGAAAGCCACATAGCTGCTCGAAGCACTGTGCCTCACTGTGGCTAGAAAGTCCTCAGTCGATATCACTGCCCTCACCCCCTTCAGCTTTCTGAGGATAGGTGAAGAGCAGGGTATGCAGGGGAAAGGTAAGTGAGGGGCCTCAGAGGCTAGTGAGGGGGTCTACATGGGCTTGGGCAGGTTAGAAGGGTGGAGTAAGGCCTGGGAAGGAGGGGACGCAGGTATTTGTTGGGGTTGCCTAGAGCCCTGCTATGAGGGGAAGCCACCCTGCATAATAGAGGCAAACATACCTGAAGTGACCTGGGATAGGGAATCAGGGTGGAGCTGGGGATGCTGTTCCTGTTGATTCCTGCCTCCCTCTTCCTCATCTGCTGCCATCTGTTTGCAGGGCCCTGGGGCCAGCAGGCAGGCAGAAGGCCCCAAACCAGGCTGCTATTACCCTGCTAAGTGCAGACTGCAGAGCAATGACCCAGGCAGATAAACCCCACATAGAGGAATCGCCCATGGAAAACAGTCATTAGTCCCCAATCTTGTCAAGTACAGTTTACCCACTCAGGAGGCAGCCAATGGAACCTCAGAGAGGAGCTGAGGTTGTCAGATTCCCACTGGCTGGTCCTGCTCCATCCAGCGAGTGGCCGAGGCGCAGGCCCTGGCTGCCCCCAGCTTGCCTGTCTGCCCCACTGGCATCCTTTCATCCTGTTCCTTCTCCTCCTCCTTACTCACCTTTCCTACCCCTCCCTGGCCCATATTCACCCCAGCTCTTATCCAACATGCCTATCCCATCTTCCTGGCCCCCAGCCCTCCCAGCTTCCTCCAGAACCTCTGAGCTGCAGATTCTCTGACTGACGGTCCACATACCAGCTGCCTTGGAGACTACCCCACGTGCTCCATCTCTGGATATACATCTTAAGAGAGGTCCCACTGGAGAAGGGGTGGGATCAGGGGATTATGGTTTGGTCCGTGCCCTGCCCCAGGTGCACATCTGACCAAACTCTAGCCTAAAGGGGGCCCTGATAGCTTAGGGAGCTTTTATCTGCTGCTTTCTTTTGCAGGGGAAGACTAACAATCTTCTCACCCACACAAGGCCTTTGGCCGGGCCAGAAGGGCACCAAGGACTCATCTTGAGCTTAACTCAGGAAGTAAGACCCCAAACAGCATGAAGGAGCCTGGGACAGAGGCTGAATGTGCAGCTGGAAGGTCTGGGTACAAATCCCAGTCCTCTGAAAAATAAGGATGCAATGATCCCTGAGCTGCCTAGCAGTGTTGTGGGGACAAAATTAGTCACATATGTGAGCACTGTCTGTAAGTTTGGGTACTGAGGCGAGTTACTGAGATGTAAGGAAGGACTTCCCTTCTTTTTTTCCTCAAGACACTGTGGGAAGGGCCAGACATCACTTGACCATTCACAGGCTAGCAGCCTTGGAGATGCCTCACCGTTTCACCGCATCAGGAGACCCTACACCCCCATCAGGTGCTGAAGGAAAGAAATAGAAGTATGGGGAGGCAGAGGACATAGATGTCTGCACATAGTTGGTGTTGGCTGCAGCCAACTCATGGTGAACCCATGCACAACAGGACTGTACCCTTTTAATCCACAGGGTTTTCACTGGCTGATCTTTGGAAGTAGATCACCAGGCCTCTCTCTCTTAGTCCATCTTAGTCTGGAAGCTCCACTGAAATCTGTTCAGCCTCATAACAACACGCAGGCCTCCAATGACAGATGGTGGTGGCCATGCATGAGGTAAATTGGCAGGGAACTGAATGCAGGTCTCCCTCATAGAGAATGAAAATTCTACCACTGAACCACCACTGTTCATAGTCATTGTAATTGAGTGCCAATGAGTTGATTCCAACTCAGCAACCCTGTGATAGAGTGGAGCTGCCCGAAAGGGTTTCTTGGCTATAATCTCTACAGAAGCTGATCACTAGGTCTTTCTCCCACAGAGCTACTCAGTGGACTCAAACCTCTAGCCTTTCAATTAGCAGCTGAGCTTTTAATCATGGTGCCACCAGGGCTCCTTTTGCATATAATAAACCAATCAAAAATCAAACCATGTGCCATCAAGTTGATTCTGACTCACAGCAACCCTATAGCATAGAGTAGAACTGCCCCTAGGGTGTCCAAGGCTGTAAATCTTTACAGAAGCAGCCTGCTACATCTTTCTCCTATGGAGCAGCTGGTAGGTTCGAACCTCCCACCTACTGGTTAGCAGCTGAGTGCTTTAAACACTGCACTACGAGGGCTCCTGTCTGCATAAAGTAAACCAAAACCAGAGCAACCCCACTGCCATTGAGTCGGTTCTGTCTCATAGTGACCTTATAGGACAGAATAGAACTGTCCCATAGAGTTTCCAAGGTTGTAAACCTTTATAGAAGCAGACTGCCTCATCTTTCTCTCACGGATAACCACTGACCTTTTTGTTAGCAGCCAAATGCCTTTGCTACTGCACCATCAGGGCTCTTTCTACATATAGTAAACCAAAAAAACCAAATCCACTGCTATTGAGTAGATTCTGACTCAAAGAAAGCCCCACTGGGTTTCCAAGACTGTAAATCTTTATGGAAGTAGATTATCTCATCTTCCTCCTATGGAGTGATTAGCAGCTAGATGCCTTACCCACTATACCACCAGAGCTCCTTTTCTGCATATATTAGGCTTCTATAAATAGGTATTGAATGCACTGCGCTCAGTGCTGGGAATGTAAAGACAAGCCATAAACCACATTAGATGACATTTCAGTTCTCCAGCTATGTCCTGAGAGCCTCCTGTGTGCCCTGTGAAGCCACTGAGGATCTGAGACAAGTGGGACACCCTGCATGTGGGCAGCCTGTGGGCTGGGGACTCCCTGCCTGGCTGCAACTCCCCAGGACTGGCCAACCTATGGGAGTTGGAGCCATGCTCACAAGGCTCAATGTCACCCTTGGCTGCTGCCACCCTGGCAGGCTTGCAGAGGCTGGGCTCTGATCATTTGACAGGGAGCAGAATATGGTTTCGGTCTATTATTAGGGCAGATAAAGGCAACAGCAGAAGCTTGGGAGTAGTCTGGGCTTCCAAATAAGCGGCTCCAGATGTGCTACCACTCCCCGGCCTCCCTTTGTCAACCACCCTGGCCGCCCAGTCCCTCTTTGTTCCTCTCTGAAAGCAGCCCCAGGGAGGGGGACACCTACGAAATAGTCAGATGCCCTGCCAGGCATAGAAAAGTAAGGAGGCTGGAGCCAGCCACCAGCTGGGATGATGGTAGGGGTTGGATGGAAAGAGATTCCAGAGCTCAGAAAGCACTGGGCAGAGGGAGAGGGGAGGCAGATCGTGGGGAGGACCCCCAGATACCACCCATCTCACTCATCTTCATATTCACCTCACAGCTCAGCTCAGGGATAAGCACACAGTAGGGATGCAGAAAGCATTTCTTAAATGAATGCCCAAATGGGTAGATAGGTAAAAATGCCTGGCATCTCCAGTGACCAGGTCCCTTAATGATTTCCAGGCTTGGGGGGAGGAGGCGCAAAGAAGGGGAAACAGGGGCCCAAAATCCCATCTGATGGGAGGGAAGGAAACCCTGCCTAAGAAAGCCATTGAAATAAGTCCCAAATAATAAAGTTGCTAACTGCCATGCAGTCCGCCCTGGCTCATGGCGACCCTATGCACAAAGAAATGATGGTCCTGAGCCATCCCTCCAATCAGTTTGGGATCATACTGTTGTGATCCATAAGGTTTTTGCTGGCTGATTTTCAGAAGTAGATCACCAGGCCTTTCGTTCTACTCCTGACGGACCAGTGATGGCTAAGTAATGAGGTACATCATTCAGGAATAGAACCCCGGTCTCCCATGTGGAAGACGAGGTCTCCCACTGAACCTCTAACACCTCATGCTAAAGGGTATGCTGTAAGGTGATTCAACAAATATTTATTGTGTACTGTGTGCCAGTGACAATATGCCAGTGAATAAAACAAAGTCCTTGCCATCACGGTGCTGGCTTTTGAGAGCTGGCATACTACACTCATGGGGCTATATGGGAAGGCTTCCCGCAGGGAGGGAGCGGGTGAGAGAAGCCACTGGGTGAAGGTTCTGAGGCAGACAGAGAGAGGTGTGGGAGGAGAAACACGGAGTGTCTGTCTGAGGCCTGAGAAATGAGGGCTGTTGGAAAGAACCATCCTCCAGGGTTGAGAAGCCAGGCACAGCGGGTGGCACAGACAATGGGCAGGAGGCCACGACAGGACCCTGCCTCTAGGCCCTGGCATTTCCTCCTGGGGGAGGCAGTGGGTGAGAAGGTGTTTCCCAGGGAGCAGAGGCTCTGTGCTGTCTCTTGGCTGCCCCTGGAAGCCAGGCCCTCCCACCAGTTTCCCTTTGTGCAATCCCTTCTTCCTGCTCCTCTCCACCCAGAAGCAGGCCTGGCAACCACGTGAAACGCTTCTGGCACAAACCTAGCACCCACACAGCCACGCGTGGGCTAGGGTTCCCCAGGGAGGCTGAGCCAGCCCTAAGCCAGGACCAGGGAACCTACCCCAATGCTTAATCTCTGAGTCTACATCTTAGGAGAGGTCCTACTGAGGAAAGGGTGAGATGGGGGAAACTATGGGTTGGTCCCTGCCCTGCCCTAGATACACATCTGAACAAACTCTTGGCCTAATGGGGGCTCTGCCAGCTTAGAGAGCAGGGCTTTGAACTGGTTTGTTCTGGTTTTAACACCATGCTGGGAATTTGCATTTCTACCCCAGATATACTGAATCAGAATTTACCTCTTAACGAGATTCACATGTGATTCTTAAGAATCATAAAAATCTCAGAGGTACAAAGGAATTACCTGAGGATCTTGTTAAGATGTAAATTCTGACTGAGTATATCTGGGGTGGAAGTGCAAATTCTCAGGGGGTGGGGCGTTAAACCAGAATGAACTGGTTCCAAGCCCTTTTAGAGAGGCTTCTTCCTGTTCTTCCTTTTATAGGGGCAGACTACCAATCTTCTCATATGCCCAAGGCATTTGGCTGGGGCGGGAGGGCATCAACATTCTTGCTGGACTCTTGAACAGGATGGCAGGACTCTGGGAGTCGTGATAGTGGTCTGCGTGACAGCACAGGCAGGAGGATCCAGGTCACTCACAGGCCCATCCCAGTCAGCCCAGCCTGCCAAGCAGGCACCAGGCCCTGTGGGAAGCTGGTGGCCCTCTACACCCCACCTTTCCTCCACAACCCACCTGAGGTCTACGCTTTCCACCTATCCCAAAGCTCTTTGATGTCTGGTCCTATGTCACAATATGGTATAACAAGTGCTCTGCTTGTAAGGGTGGCCTTCTATGCTTCCAGAAATAGTCATCTACCATGTACCAGGCATTGTGCTAGGCCCCCGAGGGAACAAAACCATCATGCAGGCCCTGTCCTCACAGAGCTTCGAAGGGTAAGCAGACACAAACAAGTAAACAACTAACAATTAAATAATTACAAATTGGGCTAAGTGCTATGAAGGCACGAAAGTGTAATTAGCCTGCACTTACCTGTCCCTAAGGAGCTCTGGTAGTGTAGTGGTTAAAGCATTCGGCCGCTAACCAAAAGAGTCAGCTATTTGAACCCACCAGTACTCTGTGGGGGAAAGATGATGCAGTCTGCTTTTGTAAAGATTTACAGCCTTGGAAACCATATGGGGCAGTTCTACATTGGAATCAATTCAATGGCAGTGGGTTTAACTCTCCCTAAGGAGCCCTGGTGGTATAGTGGTTAAGGCATTTGACTGTTAACCAAAAGACTGGTAGTTCAAACCCACCAGCTGCTTCACAGAAGAAAGATGAGGCAGTCTGCTTCTGTAAAGATTTACAGCCTTGGAAACCCCATAGGGGTTACTATGAGTTGGAATTGACTCAATGACAGTGAGTTTGTCTTTGTTGGTTTAAGGAGCCCTAGTTCCGTAGTGATACTGCCTCGGCAACCCAAGGAGGGGTCGCTATGAGTCAGGGCCGACTCGATGGCATATAACAACAACAACAGTGGCACAGTGGTTAAAGTGCTTGCCTACTAAACAGCAAAGGTCAACAGTTTGCACCCACCAGTCACTCCACAGGAGAAAAATGAGGCAGTCTGCTTCCATAAAGACTTACAGCCCTATGGGGCAGTTCTACTCTGTCCTACAGGGTCACTGAGTTGGAATCCCCTCAACAGCCATGAGTTTTGCTGGGTTGGGTTTGATTGGGTTTGGCTTGATTACCTCTTCCTCATTTTCTGATCCCTACTATGAGCTGGGCCCTGAACTCAGCCCTAAGGATATACATCATGGAACCTGCCTCCCAGCCTCACCATCTAAGACCATAGACACAGTGACAAGAGGGAAGGGCCAAAAACCCCAGGAGGGCATGGCCAATTCTACCACAGGGACAAGGGATGGGGTAGAAAAGATCAACTTTATTATAGAGGAAAAGATTCTATGTCCTGAAAGATGAGTGAGTCAGTGTTTGAATCACCATAATTGCAGCCTCTCTGGATCCCAAAGAGGCCACTGCTCCTCTGAGCTCCACTACCCCATGATGCTGGCTCTCAACACCCACACGCACACACACAGTTCCACAGCTCATGCTGTTCCCTAAGCCAAGACACCCTTCCCCTCCCTACCTGGACAACTCTTCCTCTTCTATCCAGCCTTAGCTCAGCTGCTCCTTTGGGGAAGGTGTTCCCAGGGTCCCCCCCTGGGTCAATGCCTCCTCCATGTTTCCATAGCTTGCCTGGTCCATGGAGAGGCTCAATACACACTGTTTTAATTCCTCTTTCCCTGCCATTTGTCCTCCTTTCTTGACCCTTGCCCTCCCAAAATCAACTTTGAGAAGCTTCCCAGTCCCCATAAATTCTTCTTACCCTGAAAAGCTCTCAGCCCAATCTCAGGACTTAGCTCCAGAAAAGGCCTCCTTTCTGTGGCCTCAGAACAGTCATGCTCAAAGGAAGATCCAGAGAAAGGAGGCCAGGGACTTTCTAGCCTCATCAGCGAGAGGGCACTGACCCTCGTAACCACTGTAGGTGTGAACGTGCATCAAGGAGAGACGATGAAAGATGGACTGGAATCTAGGTAGGTCATCTGGGAAGGCTTCCTAGAGGAGTGGCTTGGCCTCTCCATCATGCTAAGATTCTCCCCTTTAGATTCCAAACCCTTTGCTGGCTCCTCTGCCCAGAGAGTCCCTGCCTCTCTCCTTAAGAGCCAAATCCCACCTAAAGCCCAAGACAGGCTGGGATGTGCTCAGCGGCACATTTGCCCAATAACTATGTATGAAATTCCTGTGTTATTCCAGGCCTGTTGGCTCCACAGGCCAGGCCTGAGGCCAAATTGGGAGCAGGACAAGGAAGGGGAACTGAAACTATGACACAGGGATGCCATTCCTATAAGGCCATCCAGCCAGGCTGTGAGAGGAGAACCCACATACCTCTCCTTCTCGCAGAGCTGAGAGACTAGGGAGTCTGGGGCCAGGATTCTGACTATAAATGGACAGGAAATGGTCAGAGGGCCAAGCAGACAGGTAGATGAGAGAGAAGTAGGGAAAGATAGCTAAAAACACACAAAAGAAAAAGGCAGATCAGAGATGGGGGGGTGACAGGAAGGAGGAGAGAAGAGAGAGATAGAGTTAATTAAGGTTCCTCTTCCTCAGTATGAAAGCTGCCCCTTCTTCTTTTGAGGAAAAATCCCAGAGGCCTCTGAGCATCCTAGCCAAGGCTCCTCCCCATGCCTTACTCTGTCCTTTCCCTCCTCTGCTCTTTCCTTGCCTCCTGAGTGATTAGAATTGCATCTCTAGTAGTGTAGTGCCTAAAGCATTTGACTGCTAACCAGAAGGCTGGTGGTTCAAATCTACCAGCCACTCCTCAGAAGGAAGGTTGGGCAAGCTACTTCCATAATGATACACCTCAGAAATCCAAGGAGGGGTCCCTATGAGTTGGGTCTGACTCAACAGCACATAACAACATCAACAACCAGTTACAGAGGGTCAGGTTCAAAAGGGGAAGGCTCAAAATGGAGGGAGGGGAAACTAAGGCTTCCCACAGGGGGACCAACCAAGACAGGGCTCCAGAGGGGCACAAGTTGCCCAGATGCTGTCTCCAGCCAGCATTGCCCAAGCTGACATACGGCCAAGCTTTTTCCTCACCTGAAGCACCAGACAGGTTTGTTTGTTAGTACATCCAGGAGGGATGCCCAAGTGCCTAAATGTGACCTACCCTCCATCTCCCATCGCCACTCAGGTTTCCTGCTTCCCTGAAGGGACTGACTCCCTGGATAGCTTGGACTGTGTACCAAGGCCAAGAGGGGATCTTGTCACGTCCTCAGAAAGATTAGTAACTGTTACTGGCTGGGGTAGAGGAGCCCCTGATCAAAGGCAGGGGCCTGAACTAGATGACCCCCAAGGATGCTAATCCAGAGGTGGGGAGAGCCATGGGTGGAACTAGGTGAGAAAAGGAGACAAAGAAAAGGGGGAGGGCTGGGCGGGTCAATGGAGCTTTATTTGTTTTGGGCTTTTTGGCTGGCTGGTCTTGTTTGGCAGCCAGAGCTGTGACTGCCAAAAACACCTCTATGATTGCACCCAAAGGAAGATTCCACCAGCCAGAGGGGGAGTAGCAAGTCAGACCCCATGTACCTTCCTCCAGGCCAGAGCCCTAGGCCAGCCTGCCCTCCATTCTTCCAGAAAAGGAAGGCCACCCCCAAGGAAGGGCCAATGATCAGGGCCCAGAGACGGCCCTGCCTTGAAGCCAGGGACTTGGAAATTAACAATGACCTGTCAAAACTCAGGGGCTGACTGAGGCCAGTGAAAGTTAGCAAGAAACGGCAGACTTAGATTCCTTAAAAAGGTGGAATTAGAAATACCATTTGACCCAGCCATTCCATTACTAGGTATATATATCCTAAAGAAGTGAGAGCCATGATAAGCACAGACATATGCACGCCCACATTCATCACAGCACTATTTACAACAGCACAAAGATGAAAACAACCTAGGTGTCCATCAACTGAGGAATAGATAACCAAACTATGGTACATACACACAATGGAATACCATGCAACCCTAAAGAATAATGTAGAACCTGCAAAACACCACATAATGTGGATGAACTTGGAGGATTTTATGCTGAGTGGAATAAGGCAATCACAAAAGGGCAAATATTGTATTAGTCCATTATTGTAAAAAGTCAAGGAAAGGTTTATATATAGAAGGAAATTTTCTTTGTTGGTTACCAGGGGTGGAAGGGGAGGGAACACTGTTAGATAGGTAGAGATATGTATTGATTTGGGTGAAGAGAATGGCAAAGTACCAAATGTGAGTGATCAAATGGTAGCATTGAGGAAGAGGAAGACATAGAGAGGTACATGGGAGGTACAGACAACAAAGATGAACCCTTTTGTACATACAGTACTGCGTTGTCAGGGAAGGCAAACATGGGTATACAAGTGGATAGATGGGCGGACAGGCTGAACTATTAGGTATGTCTATATAGCAGGGAGTGTACCCAAGACCATGTATAGGGTTGGTAGACAATGGTTCTATAAGTATATTTGTATGTTCTGTAAGAATTCCCAGGTGTATAGTAGAGCTGACAAAGGACAAGATTGTAGTCACTTCTTGGTCACAGCCAACCCAGAGGGAGCAAGTAGTTGAACCTGTGGGCTCAGGACCATAGTGGCAGGGGCCATCAAGCTCAAATGTCATAACATACTACACAAAACATTGTTATACCTCCTACTTTGGCGAGTAGCGACTGGGATCTTAAAAGCTTACAAGCAGCCATCTAGATGCAACAATGGGTCTCTCCTCATCCAGAGTAAAGAAGAATGAAGAAAACCAAAGATCTATGGAAACAATTAGTCCTAGTAGCTGGTACACCATGTGATCCACAGCCAATATGACTATGAGACCGGAAGAACTAGATGGTGCCTGACTACCACTGTCAACCACTTGGAGGCGTAATTATGTAGAAGATCCTGGATAGACAGGGAGAACAATGTAGAACAAAATTCAAAGTCATTTGGGGGGGAAAAAAAAAAAGAGACCAGGTTTGCTGGTCTGATAGAGCCTGGTGGAGCCACTAAAAGTATGACCCCTAGCTGCCCTTCAGGTCTGGAATTGAACCCACACCTGTGGCTTCCAGCCAAACAAAAGACAAGCATATAAGTTGAACATTTACCTGAGGTAGATACACTCCTTGGAGAGAACAATCATGGGAGAAAGAAGGGCTGTTTATGCACAGGGAGACAGCTAAGGGGGCAGGAGTACATGGAGGGATGGACACAGGGAAGAGGTAACTATTGGGAGGAAGTGGGAGGGGAGCTGTTGCATTGGGGTAAATTGTAGTCAATGTCATAAGACAAAGTGTATGTGAACTGCTGTATGAAAAATAAATTTCCTCTGTAAACTTTTACCCAATCACAATAAAAAATAAAATAAAATAAACAGCAGATTTAGAAGAGATTATGCATTCGGGAATGGTGCTGGTTGAACAGCATCATGAACATGTTTAATGCCACTGAACTGCACATTTGAAGATTGTTGAAATGGCTAATGATTTGTTACCTACATATTTACCACAAAAGACATTCTGCAGAGAGGCTTATAAGAACTAGTCATCCAGCTGAAAGAAAATTAGGGTACAGGGCTGACCTAAACTGAGCCCCAACAGTAACAAGACAGCTTCTTTTTTCTATCCCACTACTCTGGTGGCATAGTCCCTAAGGCATCTGACTGCTAACCAGAAGGCTGGTAGTTCAAACCCACAAGCCACCAGCCACTCCTCAGAAGAAAGATTGGGGAATCTATTTCCATAGAGACACTGCCTCGGAAACCCAAGGAGAGGTCACTATGAGTCGACTCAACAGCAGTGAGTTTGGTTTTGGTTTACATTTTCCAGGAATGAGTGGTACAATGGATAAAGCACTCAGCTGCTAACTGAAAGGTCACCACCAGTTGCTCCATGAAGAAAAGACCTGACTATCTGCTCCCCTAAAGATTACCACCTAGAAACCCCTATTGGGCAGTTCTACTCTGTCCTTTGGGGTCATTGTGAATTGGAATTGACTTGATTTGTATATATACTGTTGAGTAAATTCCTACTCATAGCAAACCTACAGGACAGAGTAGAACTGCTCTAGGATTTCCAAGGCTAAGTCTTTACAGAAGCAGACTGCCTCGTCTATCTTCCAGGGGGTAGATGGCAAGGTCAAACCACCAACCTTTTGGTTAGCAGGCAAATGCTTTAACCACTGTGCTACCAGGGCTTCTAATTGACTTGATAGCAAACAACAATAATTCTTTCCAAGGGTCACAAAACTCAGAGGCTAAGAGTAAAGACTCAAAACTCCAACTCTCTGCTTTCAAGTCCGTCATGAAGGAATTGTGTGACCTTGGTCCAGGAACTAAAGCCTATTGAGCCTCGGTTTTCTCCTCTGTAAACTGGGGATATTGAAAATGAAAGCATCTACCTCATATGGTTGTTGTGAGGATTGTTGTTGTTGTTATGCGCCGTCGAGTAAGATCCGACTCATAGTGACCCCTCCTTGGGTTTTGGAGGCGGTATCACTATGGAAGTAGATTGCCCACCCTTCCTTCCGAGGAGTGGCTGGAGGGTTTGAACCACCAGCCTTCTGGTTAGCAGTCAGGTGCCTTAGGCACTAGGCTACCAGAGCTCCCCAATCCATGTATAGCATTTGGGACATACCTGGCACATCAGCTCTTATTTTGACATGAACAGACCCAGATGCTGTTCCTGTCCACTCCTCTCCCCAGAGTGCACAGGGGTGACCAGTGTGGAGCAGGGCAGGGCGCTGTGTTTGACCTCATGCCATTAGGATACCAGGTCAGGATGAAGATGTTGGGAGGCTGAGGTGAACCATGCAGGTGGGTGTTAAATGGCGGAGGGGCAGCATGTGTCAGAAGTGGGGTGGGTATTTTTATCCCCATTTTACAAATGAAAACAAAAAAGTCCAGCTCAGTCTTGAACCCAGGTCTCACTTGTTTTTCTTTTCCATGTTGTGCCACCATTATTGCTATCCTTTTCCAAAATATTCCACCACCATTAGCATAAACTCAATGCCCCCCCAAACAAAAGCTTCCCCTTTCCCCCTCCCTCCTACCCATTGTTGTTATGTGCCACCCCCCCAGTCAGACCAATTCATAGTGACCTCTCCTTGGGTTTCTGAGGCCCTATCGATATGGAAGTAGATTGCCCAACCTTCCTTCCGAAGAGCCCTAATAACCACTAATAATCTTCGGTCTCACTTTTCAAAGCCAAGGGCTCTTGGCTCTAACCATCTTTTCCCCTCCAGCCTGAGACAGTGGGCTGCACATAGGAAATGCTCAATAAATGATAGTTGAAATTGATGGAAGGAAGGGAGGGAAGAAGGAAGGGAGGAAGGAAGGGAGGGAGGGAGGAAGGGAGGGAGGAAGGGAGGGAGAGAGGAAGGAAGAAGGGAGAAGGTAAGTCAGGAGACTCTTTGGCAACAGAAAATAAAGGTGCTGTTTTCCAGTGCCAGGCTGGCATGGTGCCCAGGTCAGCTGCCCTACACTCAGGAGCCCAGGGCTGCTTCTTGCCTCATCTTTTCCAGAGAAGTATGTGAGCCAGATACGTCAGCTCTCAGGTATGCAGCTGAGGTTTGCAGCAAGAGGCGCGCTCTCTTCTCTCTCTTTCCTTGTAGAATCTGCACTTCCTTTTGCCTCCCCCACCTCCCCCATCCACCCGCGCAGCCAGCCTCAGCCCCCTCCCCTATGAACAAACTGTGAGCAGCCCCCTCAGGCAGGCAAATCCCCTGCCCAAGAGAGGGATCCTGCGTGGTGCTGGGGGAGGGGCAGGAGCACCACATCATCTAACAGGTTGGTCGGGCTAGGAGGTGCCCCGCCCTCCCCGAGCTAATGAGCACTGTACGACAGGTGTTTGCTCCTCAGTCCCCAGCCCGCCCTGGCTGCGACCAGAGCCAGCCACCAGCTCTCCCTAGCTTGCTCGTTCACCCAGCCTG
Organism: Orycteropus afer afer; assembly: GCF_000298275.1. Lineage (NCBI taxonomy): Eukaryota > Metazoa > Chordata > Mammalia > Tubulidentata > Orycteropodidae > Orycteropus > Orycteropus afer. Next base: position 4,644,889 of record NW_006921834.1, read on the forward strand.
CGCCCTCCCCGCTCCTGGGCCGGGGGGTGCCATGGCTTGCCGCTCCTGTGTCACTGGTTTCAGCAGCATCAGCAGCTGTGAGGTGAATCCAATATGCAGCCCCCAGCCTGGGACCTTGGGATGGGACAGCTGTGGGGCCCCTGGGCCAGGCTTCAGCTCCCGTAGCCTCACGGGATGCCAACCGACTGGCACCATCCCCAAGGTGACCTTGAACCCTAGCCTGCTGGTGCCCTTGGACCTGAAGGTGGACCCAGCTATTCAGCAGCAGAAGAACCAGGAGAAGGAGGAGATGAAGATCCTCAATGACAAGTTTGCCTCCTTGATTGGCAAGGTGAGCAGAAGGGAAGGGGGTCCCAAAACTAAGGATTATCAAGCCCAGGCGGGTGGTTGAGCTGTGTATCCCCCCACACACACACACATACACCCTGCCCCCAAGCATCTTGTTCCACCCCTGCTCCCAGCCAATGGGGAGCCAGCATGGGCCTCCACAGGCCGCTGTGAGCAAACAGATGGGGAGGGAAGTTTCTGATACATCCTGGCTTGAGGAGAGAAAGGGGTCTAGGATGGCCTTTGAGGGATGTCTGGGTAATAACATTCGGCATGGCCCGGGGTACCCCCTCCAGGCATGGACCAGCAAAGAGCACCGTGAGTGTGGCCAAGGGTATTTCCCCCTCGCTGGACCAGCAGATGGAGGTGTGGTCTATGGTCCTACCCCATGGCAGGTGGACAGCAGAGAGGACCTCTCAATGGTCCACCTTATGTCCATCCCTCAGGCCCTCAGGCCTCTGGCCCTGCAGCATCTCTCTCAAGGCAGCTTACCAGGGTCGGAAGCAGGCTAAAGGGCCATGTGGGGCAGCCACCAGAAGGAGGATGCAGCTTTGGCATCAGGAGATAGGAATGCAGGGGATATATGCTTCCAATAAGAAGCAGGCAGCTGCCTCTTCCTACTCCCCCACACCCCACCAGAGAGTAGAGGGAGTGACTCCCCAGAACCCTACTCCCCTTGCTTCCCAGACCCCATTGCCCACAGCCTACATGTTGTTCATCATGCCCCCAGGGCAAGGGCTACTAGTAAATGTAAATGTGATGTAATCTCTAGGGAGTCTTGTCCACCTCCCACACCTGCTCTTCACTCACCTCCTCCAAGAAGCCTCTATTGGTCATCCTCCCAGCTCTGTGCCCTCCAACCCCACCCAAGAACAATAATCATCAGAGTAACAGCTGCAGCTGAGCATTTGTCTACTATGTACCAGGCACTGTGCTTGGAGCTCTGGTAGCGTAGTGCATAAGGCATTTGACTGCTAACCGGAAGGCTGGTGGTTCAAACCCACCAGCCACTCCTCCAAAGGAAGGTTAGGAGATCTACTTCCGATCTACTTCCATAGAGATACTGCCTTGGACAGTATCCAATCCAAGGAGGGGTCACTATGAGTCGCTGGGTGGGTGACATATTTATCTCTATTTCCCTCAGCAACCTTATGGAAATAGACAGTTTATGCCCTTTTTACAGATGAGGAAAACTCAAACTTTCTCATCCTCCCTATAAACCGGAGCCATCCTTCTGCCCAGGCTCAGCTCTTGTTGGTACCTTGGCCTCCAGATTCTGTGTTCCTCTTCCTGTTGCCAGTCTCCTGCATTAGGTGGGAGTATGAAGAGAGAAGCAGAGGCGGAGTGGGACAGAGGGAGGAATGTGACATTTACTGAGCGTCAGTTTGTACCCGGTTCTCTGCAGGAAATTTACAAATGTGATGTCATTGAGCCCACTCAGCAACACTCTGGCTGTTAGTTTCCTTACTGTGCAGATGAGGAAACCAAGGACCAGAGAGGTTAAGTGCCTTGCCCAAGGTCATGCAGCTGGCAAGGGGTATAGTCTGGACTTGAACTCAGGTCTGTGAGACACAGGGCCAATAGTCTCTGAGGTGGGAATCATTACTTTGCCTCTCCCACTCATGTGCCCAAACAAGTTTCCTCATCTACTCTTACAGTGCCTAGGGTGGGGTATGTGGAGGGGACTGACTAACTGGAGAAGGACCACTGTGCACGGTAGCTGGGTTCCTCGAGTCCCGCACTGTTGCCCTAGTTTTCCCTCGAGAACAGTCCGGCAGCCATCTCTATTGGGAGGCAGGTTCCTGCAGAGCAACCTCCTCTCCAAACCCAGATTAATCCCTTAAAAGGAATGCTTCACTGAGCTATGTAATTTGGCTCTGATGAATAGCTTTTCTCCCTCGAATGCCAGTGCTGATATCACTCTGTACCTCTGCCATGGGACAGCAGGGGTGTGGAGGCACAGGGAGGGGACCCTGGGCCAGACGTTCTGTGTCCAGGAGCCAAGGCAATGCTCTGAAAGTCTAGAGCAGGATTGGAGCCTCCCAGCCTTCAAGCCTGGCCTTGGTGTGGGGACACCCTTCATAGTGGGATACCGGGAGCAGTTAATGCCAGCTGTTTGGGGGCCCTGACTGCTATGGCACTGCCCCCAGGAATCCCAAGTGAGCCACTAAGTCTACTGAGAAGGTCTGTCCCTTTCTGCTTCTGTAAGGCTGTTGAGTGCCTGGATAGAAGCAGGCAGTGGTTAAGAGCATGACGTCTGGAGTCACCCCCACTGAGTGTGAATCTGGGCTTCCCCCATACACACTAACCAGCTGCATAATCTCAGGCAAATTATAACAGGCTTGTCAAAAGAAAATGCGATATTAAAAAAAAAAAAAAAAGCACTTAGAACACAGCTGGTGCATGGTAAGTGCTTTGTAAGTGTTTGTTAAATAAAAAATGAAATTAATAGGCCCTGGCCCAGGGAGCTCCTAGAATCCCTTGAGCCTCTTCCAGGCAGGAGCCGGAGAAGAAGGCAGGCAGGGGGCCTTGTTGGAGGAAGAAATGGCAGAATTTTGTAGGTAAGGGGTGCATTGTGGTGGGTCCAGAGGTGAGAGGCCATGACACCTGCAGGGCTGGGGACTCTGGGCAGAAAGGTGGGGGCACTCAGGCTCCACATCCCCTTCTTTGTTCTCTGAGGCACTGAGAGAAACAAGACAGCACCGAGGAGAAGGAGGAGGGGTGGGGGAGACTCCCGCAAGATGACCAAGGAGCCCTGGAACAGTCTTGGCTCTGCCACTTGTTGGCTGTGTGTCCTTGGGCAAGCTGCTTGCCCTCTCTGTGCTTCTGATTCCTCCTCTGAGGGTGGCCCTGAGCTCATGCCAGTGGAAGGGCTGGTAAGGCTACATCATGAGAGGAAGGGAGGGATGCGAAGCAGCAGCAAGAGGGTCCTCAGGAAAGAAGGCCAAGGGAGGCAAGGAGAGGGCAATGGCTGGACCCCTCCCTTCACTTGCAGACGGCAGAGGGGATAGAGGTGGGACAGGAGGAAGGACTGCCCAAGCTCAGCCTCAGGACCCTACAGAGGGAATTCAAGAGGGGTAATGGAAGGCTTAGAGATGGAGAGATAGAGCAATGTCTGTCCCTAGGCCTGATTGACCTCAGGAAGTCACTGGAGCCATCCCACTGCCTGCAGCCAGGAAGGCTCAAATCAGCTTTTTTGACCAAGAGGTTAGGGGTCTTCCCGGGCAAAGACAATCTCTGGTTGAAGGCCACCTGAAGAATAGTACCTGCATGCCTCCAAAGGCACCACCCTCTAGGCTTACCTGCATCACAGGTTAGGGATCTAACCCTTTGCTATGTGTGGCCTCCCTCCCTCAAGGAGGACCCCAGCCAGGACCTCTACCCTGGGCTGCTCAGTTCCCTGCAAAAGAGCACATCTCTCCCCACAACCCTGCCTAGGCCTGGCCCTGCTTCTCAGCTGGGCAGCCCACCATCATACACTTCCTGCCTCCGAGCCTCCATTTTTTCATCTGTAAAATGGGAGGCAGATAAGCCAGGCATCTGCTCTCTTAGAACCCTCCTAGAGCTGCCACTGTGTGATCTAAGGTCAGGGCAGAGGAGGTGGTGGGGCTGAAACAGAGAGAAGGAAAAATGAGTGGTAAAACCAGCCTTGAAGGGTTGGAGGCAATTAACCTGGTACCTCCAAGGGCCCTGGATTACCAGCCCTCCCTAAACCATTGTTCCGAGAGGGAGGAGCCTTCCTTCAGGGAAGGTCCTGGGTGGGGGATCAGTTTCTATCCCCACCCACTGAGACAACAAGTGAGTCCCCCCAGGGCAGCAGGAGACAGGAGACTGTCCCTGATCCCCCAAGACCAAAAATACCCTCTTGCTGGATTGGCTGCCAAATGCACATCACCTCCCAGTGGGCTCATGCTGAAACATGGGGGACTGAGGTAAGACTAAGGGAAGAACTTCCTGGTGTGAAGGTTTTTCTGCTGCTCATGGGTGGAGGAAGAATTCTCACATCTCTCCTCTCACTCCACCCTCAGTGTAAACACAGGGATCCTGCTTGTCAAAACGGAGGGAAAGTGGGGTGAGCAGATACCCCCCTCCCAGTGCTCCCTCTCGCACACACAAAGCAGGGCAGAAACACTCTTGACCTCCATCCCCACTGAACCAGTTTGGCTGTGATGACAGCAGACGGTAGACTTAATGTCAGCTTCCTGCAGAACTTACCTGTGTAGTTGGAAGTTTGCAGGGGACCAACAGTCCGCAGGTACCATTTCTACATGCTGCTGTCCATTATTTTTGCTGCTGTTGTCTCTTGTGAGTGTCAGAATGGACTTCCCAAAGTCATCAGAGCTTCTCAAGGAAGAAGAGGAAAGTCTGAGGATGTGGGCAGGGCAGACAGAGGCACCCAATCCAGGTCCAGATTGGGCAGCAGCCATCAGATGGGTCTCTCTGAGAAGCTCTGCCACCAAGGTGTTGTGTGTGGCACCCCTGGGCCTCCATCTCTGTACATGAAGAGTTCAGAGCAGCTGACCCACAGCTGCTGGCGGCTCTCTCTGGCTGTGATTCTGTGAGCCTGTGCCAGTGGCTCCAGCAGTGATGGAAAGAGCCTCAGATGCTTGGCAGGACTACCAGGGCTGGCCTAGCCTGTGATCACAGGAAACATTATCAGGTTCATTATCACAACTGTAGCCTGAACTGCCCAGGATTCAGGTTCCTCCCACCTCAGTAGGGTGGGAGGAATATATGGCCCCCAGCCTAATAAGGAGGGGTGGTGGGCCAGGACAAAAGAGAAGCAGTAAAACCAAGGGCCTCAACAACTGAGAAAATAGGGAGTCTTCCCAACTGTTAGTCACAGAGGGCTTCCTGCAAGATGAGAGCCACAGCACAAAGGGGAAGGTGAGGAGGGACTGGAGCGGTGGAAAGGAGGGTGCCCAAGGAGGGCTGGAGCATGCAAAGATCTGGGAGAGTAGAGGTGGTGTGTGTGTGTGTGGGGGGGGGGTTTGGCCTGAAGCTGAGGCTGGAATGGGCTGGGAGGTAGGGGAGGAATGGACTCAAGAGGGACCCTGACAGTCTGACAATGGTTGTAGTGTGATTCACAGGCCCTGGGAGCCCCTGTAGGAGTCTGAGTGGGAGAGCATGAGTGAGTGGAGTTTGAGAGGTACAGTAGTGCTCAGAAGCCCTTCCAGTCTTCATCTTCAAAGCATAGGCCAGCTCAGGAAGAGTAGCTGGAGTTCCAGGGCCCTCAGTAACTCAACAGACAGGAGGCAGATGCTGCAGTGGTTAAGAGCAGAGATACTAAACTCAAACTACTTGGATTTTCATCTGTAAGATGCAGCCAATAATCATATCTATCCCATTGGGTTGTTCCAGGGATTTAAATGAGTTAAGAACAATGCCTGGCACACAGTAGGTGCCACATAAATGTTTGCTGGTATTATTATTCCAAAGTACATCCCCCGATTGTTCTCCCAACAGCCCTCAGAGGTGGCCAGGACAGATGATATCATCCCCAACTTCCAGCTGGGGAAACTGAGGCTCAGAGAGGAGGATACAAGTCCAAGGTTGTCGGAAGGATTAGCATTTTAAGTCCTAACCAGGCCCTACCCTGCTGAGTTTCCAAGACAAGATGAGACCAGGCCTGTCAAGGGGCAGGCAGACAGGCCTGTGACATCCCACGTTACCTGGGGTCTCCCACCCAAGCCCCAGGCAAGCATTGAGAGCCTGCCACACATAACTGGCATTCAAGCCTGAGTTCCCTCTAGTCTCATATACCTGGCCCTGCCCCTCCCCTAGGAAACCTTTGCTCATTGGCTCCACTCTCTGATTCCCTCCTTATCTCACCATCTTTGGTTGTAACAATGGGTAATTGGAGATTAGTTCTGAATGCACTGAGCAGGGCAGAGGGTGGGTGTGCACTGATGAGCTGCTACTTCTCAGAGAAGCCCACTCCAGGGCCTGGCACTTCAGCCCCCTACCTGGCCACACCTGGCCCTCTCACCACCACCTTCCTGCTCTCCCAGGTACAAGCCCTGGAGCAGCGTAATCAGCTGCTGGAGACCCGCTGGAGCTTCCTGCAGGGGCAAGACTCCAGTGTCTTCGACCTGGGGCACCTCTACGAGGAATACCAGGGCCAGCTGCAGGAGCAGCTGCGCAAAGTCAGCCAGGAGCGGGGACAGCTGGAAGCCAACCTGCTGCAGGTGCTCGGGAAGGTAGAAGAGTTCCGAATCAGGTAGGCCAGGCCCTCTAAGGACCACAGTTAAGACCTGGGTCTTCTGCTCAGGAACGAAATGTGGGGACCAACCTGTGCAGGTGGGAAGTGCAGGGCACAGAGACAGAGGAAAGGAGATACAGAACATTTCTTGACTCCAGATATGCTTACTAAGGACCTACTATGTTCCTAATAATATTCTAAACACTTTAACCACAGCCCAAATAGTGAACCTTGCAGACAAGTCAGTCTTGTGGCTAGTTCACAGCTAAGCACTATGCTTGCTGACCCAACCCACAATCCCCTGATTTGAACAGCCCATCCTCTGGTGCCCATAAACACGCCTGTTCTTGCCCACGCATCCCACTGGTGATGGGAAATTATGTCACCAGCTGGAACAACAGACGGGCTTCTGTTTTGGATATGGCTTTGGATTTTGATCTCTACTGGGCTAGAAAGGGAAGGGAAGCAGCTAGGGTGCAGGCAGGGGATGATAAGGGTGGATTTTATTTGAATAAAGCAGCTATCACCTACAAGTAATGTGTACTAGGCATCGAGGTCGATTTTGCAAGTAGAGAGATGAGGAAAACACAGCCCTAGCCTGCAAGATGCCTTCACAACTCAGACAGGGAGATAATCAGCTGGTAGGCAGTGTGTTCAGTAGTGAAGGGCCCAGGCTTGGGTATTGACTAGAAAGAGTTAATTCTTGCCCCTAGCGCTTAGTAGCTCTGTGACCTCAGGCAAGTTGCTTAACATCTATACCTCAGTTTCCTCCTGTATAAAATGGGCATGATAATAGTTGGCACCAATTTAAAGCTGGTAGAAGGAGGAAGTCGAGAGTTCGGCTTGGCAGTATAAGCAGCAGCTCTCCTAGCCCGCAGAAGGCTGAAGGGCCTGGCACACAGTAGGTGCTTGATGTGGGTTTGCTGAACTGGATTGGCCAGTCTAGAGGCAAACCAGGCATTTGGATTGCTCAGATGAAATGCAATCCTCTGGGCAGTGGGCAGGGCTCCATGGACAAGGGGGCTTTTGGCAGAGCCAGGATGGAGCAACCAAGCTGTGCCTGAACCTCCCCCTTGAGCCTAGTCTCCTTGGGAAGAGGCTCCCCAGCCAGCCTGAGGGCAGGACAATGTGTGGCCTAGGCCCTCTCCCACCTCCTCCAGCTCCAAGTCCAGTCTCAAGCCCTGCTGACCAAGGTGAGGCCTGCCTGCAGCTCCAGGAAGGCCTAGAGCCTCCAAGCCAGCCAGACAGAGCTGAAGGGTAGGGGCAGCCTCCCTCGGTAGTCCAAGGCTCTGGGCTCTGGCTCTGCTTTCCCACCACCTCTCTGCATGACCTCTCCTGCTCAGGCTCCACTCAGGATCAGAGGAGACGGTCACACAGGAAGCTCTCCCCATTCTGTGGGCCTCAGTTTCCTCATCTGGAATGAGCTGGCCAGAACCTCCCAGCCAACAGGCATGATCTGCAACCTGGCCTGGGCTGATCTCCCTGGCTGGGCCCCTCCCTGACCTCCTCTCCACTGGTCATGCCCTGGGGAAACATGCAGGGAATCTGATTGTCCATTCTTCCGGACCCCTGACCATGAAGAGAGGCATGAGCTAACCAGAACCCACAGCTCATTCCACCGATACCTACTAGGTCTTTGACCCTCAAGGGACTAGAGAATGGCAGAGCTGGAGGGCCTTGGCTCCTTCTATTATACGGAAGGAAACAGAGGCCCAGAGAGCGCAGGGGCTTGTCTTCAGTCACACGGCACGACTTCTCCCAGGAAGGCTGCCCAGCCAGATCTTGTTGATGGGAGCATTTTGTACCTGGAAGTTCTGTACAAATACTACTTGTTGTTTTAATCTGGCTCAGCCCCCTCACTTGGCCTTCTGCCTAGTTTCCATTGCCTGCTGCCTGCTTTTACTCTGTTTAGGTTCAGGGCCTCTCTTTCACTCTCTGGGAAGAGAACACAATGGAGTCCAGGGAGGAGAGACTGGGCCTAGGAACAAGGCTGGAGGGCTTCAGACCATAGCTGAGCCTGCACAGAGCCTGGGGCCCCCAGGAGCCAGGAGGTGCCAAGCTGAGCCCTGGCAGGGAGGGGCTGTGCCCTGCCTCTACAAGGCGATGAGATCAGCCTCGCTCCCAGAAATAAACAAGGGAGAGGGGGGTAACAAGCTGAAAAGGGTCCTGAGAACAGGTTTGGGAGCTGGTGGCTGGCAGACTGGCAGAGGACTGGGGGTGGTAAGGGGAGATGGCGTCACCTAAGCCTCTCCGGGAATGGAGACTCCCAAAGGCTTTGTGACGGCAAGGACTCCAAAGATCAGCTAGCTGAACCCATCTGTTTACTAAGGTGGAAGCAGAGGCCCAGCAAAAGGAAACAACTTGCCCAAGGCCACACAGCAAGTGACTCAGGGATGCTACATACACTTGTGCAAGCTGTTCATTGGACAAGAGTATCGGTTAAGAGAGTCAGTCAGCAGGGACTGAAATCCAGTCATGCATCAAGCCGTGCACACTAGTGCAGGACTGCACACCTCTGAGGAAGGGGGCCTTTTGCTAGTTCATGTGAAGGCTGGATATGGGCTAGCAGGAACCTTATAGGGACAGTCCCCAAATTAGAACACAGCTTCTTGCTTCAGTCCAGTGCTTGTACCGTGCCACCAGCTAGATCCTGGAAAATGGTCCATGGCAGGGAGGTACCAGGCTCCACCCCATCCCACCCAGCATGCCTGAAGGTCCAAGGGCAGGAAAGACCTCAGTCTAGACAGGATATTCTGAAGACCCCTCAGGCCCCGACCCTCCTGGTGTCTTTCCCTGCACCAGAAAACCAAACTCACTGCCATCGAGTCAAACCCAACTCATAGTGACCCCTTCTTGGGTTTCCGAGGTGGTATCACTATGGAAGTAGATTGCCCAACCTTCCTTCCGAGGAGTGGCTGATGGGTTTGAACCATCTGCCATCTGGTTAGCAGTCAAATGTCTCAGTGGTCAGAGCTAAAAAATAAGTCAGGGAGCAGCTTGAAGGGATTGGAAATGAGTCACTGGGCGACGTGAAGATCAGCTCAGGGTGGCAGTCAGGACACCTTGTGAGAAGGGAAGAAGGAGGAGAGAGCTGTGAGGGGTTAGAAGAGGTTTGGCACCTCCAAGGCCCCCCTGGGTTACGCACCCCAAGTTCTGGCCCCTAGGCTGGCAGAATCTGTTATCCAGGGAGGAAGGGAGATGCTAATAGTGGGAGGGCCAACTGATGAAGGGCTTCTCATCTTAGGGCTACCCAGGGTAGGGAATTCCTCAGAGACCCCCAGATCCCATTGGGAAGCCTGTTCCAGTCAGCCCAGTCCTAAGGATTTGGGAAGGACTTGCAGAAAACTGCCCCTCTCTTCGATCAGGCCTCCCAGTTTCTCTCCAGGAGTGCTAGAGAGCCCGGGACAGGGGACAGAGGCCTGAGGGTCCAGCTTCCAGAATAACAGTAAGAGCTTTGGCGGATGTGGAGCACCACTGTGAACACTTTTTGTGTAACTTATTTAAGCCTCACGACTTCACTATCATCATAGTTCACACATAGTAGATACAGTAACTTATCCAAAGTCACATGGCAGCTTAGCAAGGAAGTCGGGATTTGAGTCCCAGTAGGCTGGCTCTGGAGCACCATGCTTAACCACCACACCACAGCAGTCACTAAACCCAGCTGAGGCCACACCCTTCTCGGAACCTTGGTCTCCCCATCTGTAAAATGGGACCAATAGTGGAGGGGTGGGGGCTCTGAAGATCACAAGAGAGAGTACACATAAAGCACCCAGCACAGGGGGAGGTGGTCACTCCCCACTCCAGTCAAGGTGCCTCACAGGCATTTTGTTTGCTGCAGTCCCCTGACCAGTCCCTCTCCCCCAGTGCTGCGATCTGCACCCTCTGAGCACCCCTCAGACTCAGGTCTTGGATGGAAATGCTGTTTGTATCCAGCACACGGAGTGTCAGAGATTCAGTGTGCCTCAGTTTCTAGCCTCCATTAGGGGGCTCCCCTCTAAGCCAGGCACTCCTATCAGCTCCTTGGGCAGGCACGCTGGTGGAAAAGAAGGCATTGTTATGGTGGGCAGGTCCAGCCAGCCGACCTGGGTGATAGATGCTGTCTCCGCTGTGAGGTCAAGGCCTAGGGCGGAGAGGCGACTATAATTAGAGCCGCCAATGATTCAGGTATTCCCTGGAGAGAAGGGTGGGAAAACAGGAAGCTGCAGGATCCCCACATCAGCTGGGGCAAGGAACCCTAAGGCTGGCTGACACCCACCCACATGGAGGCAAGATAAACACCTTGATTGGAGGAAGAGGGTAAGGTCAGGGACTAGGGATCTAGTTCCCCCAACTAACCATGTTCCAAACATGAGTTGAACTTGAGTACAAAAAACCAAGCCAAACTCACTGCCATCGAGTTGGTTCCAACTCATAGTGACCCCTCTTTGGGTTTCCAAGGCAATATCTCTACAGAAGTAGATTGCCCAACCTTCCTGGTGGGTTTGTACTGCCAGCCTTCTGGTTACCAGTCAAATGCTGTAGGCACTATGCCACCAAAGCTCCTGAACTTGAGTAAGGAGGAGGCAAAACTGAGCAGGGAGGGACCCCACCTCTGTAAAGTACTGACTGTACACATTGCATCAGAGGTGGGCTTTGTCACCCCACACACCCACACATTCACACACACATACATCTCACAGACAAGGAAGCTGAGGGAGGAGGTGAAGTCATGGTCCAAAAATACAACCATGTGCAAAGCCCACACTCTTTCTGTTGTCTCTTTAGAAGAAACATGATGGGATGGGGTCCACCTTCTAACAAAGCTTCAGGGGGTTGGGGAGGGAGGCTTCAGGGAAGGAAAAAAGGTAGTGTGAGTAGGGGGCTAGAAGCAAACTTGAGCAAAGGCAAAACCAATTGGAACCTGAGGTCCTTGGAGGAAGGGAGGAAATGAAGAGCGAGAGTACCAAGGTGAGCAGGCTGCACAATTAGGGAAGGCTTCCTGGAAGAGGTGATGTGGAGCCAAGCCAGGAGGAGGGACAAGAGGGAGAGGACAGATGATCATGGGCTGCTCAATGGGAGTGAGAGACTGGGGGTGTCACAGGAGATGTGGGGTTGCATCCACCTGAAGGAAGGGCCATTTTTTCTAATTGGTCCAGTTGAGCACCAGCCTCTCTCTCTCTCTCTCTCTCTCTCTCCTACTCTTCTCCTCCCTCTCCCTCCCAGGTATGAGGAGGAGATCTCCAAGCGCACAGACATGGAGTTCACCTTCGTCCAGCTGAAGAAGGTAGCCTGCTCAAACTGCCCTCCTCCTTCCTCCTGGCCTTCTGCGCCCTCTCCTTCCGGATCTCCTATTGTCCTTTGCTGCTAGGTCCTGTCCAGTTGATTCCACCTCATAGTGACTCCATGTGACAGAGTAGAACTGCCCCACAGGGTTTTCTTTGCCATAATCTTGACAGAAACGGATCGCCATGTCTTTCTCCTATGGAGCGGGTAGGTGGGTGCAAACTGCCAACCTTTTTGTTGGCAGCCAACCACTTAACCATTGCACCACTGCGGCTCCTCACTTTCCTTTAGTCCCAAGCAAAGCCTTCACAGGCTTGATTTCCAAGCCAACAGTTAGAGGGATGCATCTGTCCCCACTTTCCTCCTTTCTCCCAGGGTCTGAGCCAGGTGCCCTCTGGAAATCACCTCCCACTCTCATGTAGGAAGCAAAGAACCCCTATCCCACTCCTACCCGGAACCCCTCCATTTCTTCTCCAATCCCTCACCACTGCTCCCAATCCCAGGACCTGGACACAGAGTGTCTTCGACGGACTGAACTGGAAACCAAGTTAAAAGGTCTGAAGAGCTTCATGGAGCTGATGAAAACCATCTATGAGCAGGTGAGTGAGAGGTAGCCAGGGTCCTGCCCAGCCAAGGGCTGAAGGGTCCTTGGGCAGGGGATGCAGGGGAGGGCAGGACATCCAGTGTGGCATGAGACCTTCAGCAGTCACTTACCCGTTCCAGCCACAGATGTAACAATCTGCTAAACCCCTTCCTGTGCTGATGTCAGTAATCTTACCCTTCACCCCATCACTCATTTGCATGGAGCATGGGCACATTTCCTAAAGATAACTCTCAGCGAGAACTTACGTCTTCAAGTGTGCATGGAATGGTGAGAGTGTTCTGGGGCATCTGGGCAAAGACTGAGAGGCTGAGCACAGAGACAGGGCCCAACGGGACTTGAACAACTGTCCTTACTGAACTACCAGTTGCCACTGAGTCTATTTAGACCCATGGTGACCCCATGTGTATCAGAGTAGAAGTGAGCTCTAGAGTCTTCAGTGGCTGACAGTTTGGATATAGAAAGCCAGGTCTTCCTTCCTAGGTACCTCTGGGTAGACTAGAACTGCCAACACAGGGACTCCTTGACTGGACTAATCTCTCTCTGATCACTGAGCACCCCAGGTGCTCGCAGTTCTAGCCCTGATGAGCATGTACTTCACTCTTCCCCATCTGCTTGAGGCAGGGAAGACCTAGCTTCTAAGCAGACAAAAAATGACCCAGTGAATGCAGACACAGGAGCCTCCAGAACACATTCTCAGTTGCCTCTTGGTGAACAGTGGCCACCAGGCCCAGGGTGCTCTCTGCTATGCAGACACCAGGATGGGCCCTGCTGCTGAGGGCTGGATGCTGGATGTCACTCTCTGCTCCAACCACTGCCTCCTGGGCATCCTTCAGGATACCCGTTCTCCCCTCCACATCCCCTGTTTCCTGGGTGAGGTCATGTAGGGGTGATGCTCCCAAACTATTGTTATGCTCCCACAAATGCCTTCAGTTCAGCTGAAAGCAAGACAGGACCATTGTTGGCAATAGCAGGGCTTGGCAGCCTCTGTGTAAACTGCTGGTGCCAAGCTATGACAATGCAGCCAAGGTCAGAGTGGAAGACCAAGCCTTGCCCTCAGTCAGAAAGTTCTGCTGAAGTGACCCTACAGGCTGCTGACCACAGCTACATGGCCTTGCCCTATGGAAACGAAGACTGGGCTTCGTAGCTGTGCTCGGATACACTTCCTTCCAGGAGGCTCAGCCCCCAGTTGATGCTTCTGTGGGACTGAGACCTGTTTGTGACCATGGGATGAAGTAGAGCAGAGGGAACACCACAACCTTTGGGAACAGTGGGAAGGCAGCCCTTCCAGGCTAAACACTCACACTGGTAGCCCTGGAAGCTTCATATCCCTGGCTAAACCCTCCACAGCCATAAGAGGCTGCCTGGGGTACATTGCCAGTGGATCAGCTTAAGGAGTGGGTTAGGAGCTCCTCTACCCCAACTCCCCACAGGCTAGTGCAGCCCACACCAACATCAGCGGGGCCAATGGTTCAGAATCTGCACTCTGCCCTGTTTGCTCACTTCTCAGCAAGCTCAGAGCCGAACCTCTAAGCCAGGATGCGGGCCTGCAGATGTGGCAATGTAACTAAAGAAGTCTGGGCTTAGCCAGCGGTATACCTGGGCACTGCCATAAACACACCCACAAAACTTCTAGGCTCCTGCCTCATTAGCAATGGAAAGGCTGCAAACTCCATTGAACTTTGCATCCCTTGGACCCAGATCCTGCCTCTGCCCTTTACCATTCTTGTGACCGTGGGCAAGTTTTTGCCTTTCTGTGCCTGTTTCCTCATCTATAAAATGGGGAGAGTAATAGCACTCACCTTGTAAGGTTGCTTAAATCCATTCATTCCTTTGACAAACGTGTATTGTGTGTCTACTATGCATCCTTTATAACAGCAATAACAGGCAAGGTCCCTGCTTAGCTGAGAAGAGACAGGGAACAAGCAAGTAAACAAATATCTGAACAAGAACATCTCAAAAGCGACAAGTGCTGGGATGCCTTACCAGGTGACCCAATAGTGCCAGAAGGAAGGGAGAGCTTCAGATCCCATAGTCAGGTGGTGCCAGTGAGCCAAGGCACAAAGATGGCGAAAAGCCAGCCCTGTGGAGATTTGGGGAAAACGTAGGGGGGACAGCTGAGCTGTGCAAAGCCCCTAAAGCAGGAGTGAGTTTGTGATTAAAAGACAAGAAAGAAGAAGCTGTGGCTATAGCCAAGAGGGCAAGGTGGCAAGCCCTCGGAGGGAAGGCCAGAGAACCTGGCAGAGGTCAGGCCATGTGGAGTTTGTGGCCCCAATAAGATGTTTGGACCTTTTTCTAAGTGAGATGGACGGCCAGCCACTGGCAGGTACTGGGGAGAGTGGGCATGGTTTGTACTTTTGTTAAGACTGCTGTGGAGAAGGGACTGTAGTGAGCACAGCAGATACTCAGTACATTGTAACTGTTATCACTTTGGGAAGCAGCATGGTGGTGAGTTGGTGTCTGTATTCTGCTCCCTGTTATCAGCTCAGGCTGAGAAGGTAACATTGACCCTCTGCTAAAAAGATTGCCCATATCCATGGGTGTCTAAGCCTGCACCATCTAATAGAGCTAGAGTGCAAGCCATATGTGTAATTTTTAGTATTCTAGTACCCAGCACCATCATCAATTGCTGCCACATCAGTTTGAACTCAGGGCCACCCCATGTGTGTCAGAGTGGAACTGTGCTCTGAGAGCTTTTCAGTGGCTGAGTTTTCAGAAGTGAATCTCCAGGCCTTTCTTGGACGGCCCCTCTGAGAGGACTCAAACCCAGCCTTTCGGTTAGCTGTTGAGCATATGAACCATTTGCACCACCAGGGATTAATTTTCTAGTAGTCACATTTTTAAAAAGGAAAGGAACATAAAATAATTGTAATAACATCTTATATAATTCAGTATTTGCAAAATATGATGATTTCAACATCAGTCAATATAAACAAAAAAAATTAGTAGGCTATTTTACACTCTTTTTTCATCCCAAGTCTTTAAAATACAGTGTGAGTTCTATCTACACTTACAGCTCATCTCAACTCATTCTAGCCCCATTTCAAGTGCTCAACAGCCTCACATGGCTGTTGTTCTCATTGTTGTCATTGTTAGTGCCACTGCCTGGCTGCATCCAACTGAGTTGCTTCCAACTTATAGTAACACCATATGTGCAGAGTAGAACTGTTCCAGAGGGTTTTCTTGGCTATCATCTTTATAAAAGCAGAGTGCCAAGTCTTTCTCCTATGGAGCCAGCGTATGGGCTCAAACAACCAACTTTGTGGTCAGCAGATGACTAGTAGCTACTATACTGGACAGGGCAGTTGTGAGCAAAGGAAGGTGCTAGCCGTGGCTGCCTTAGGTGAAAGACACAGATGGTGGAAAGTGAGTAGCCCCAAGAAAGCTGGATGCTCCTGTTTCAGTCTAAGAATAGGCACTAGATCAGAAAAGTACTGATGTACAGGTCCACCCTTCCCATTCCAATAAACAGTCCTCCCTTCTCCAACATACACACACATGCATACACATACACACACACACACACATCCATGGGCCTCCCCAGAGCCCACAAGCACCTCTGAATAAAACATGGCCTGGACAAGTTCTGAAAAGCCCCTCCCCAACCAGCTCAGCAGGAGCTGACAGTCAGGGGCTGCTCAGGGCCTCATCTGCACCACTGCAGCTTCCCAGAGAATCTGTCCACTTCTCATGGCCATCACAGAGCTTCATGACTGACAGCCCTCCTGGGACATGAGGCTGGGGTGAGGACCTTGCCGGCAGAAGCTCACATTCCCCCTCAGCATCCAAGGTACATTCCCGCTCCCAAGTGCATTTGGGGCCTGGCTGCATCCAGCTGGGATGTCATCTGCCCCACCCACAGACTCTGTTACAGGGAGATTAGCTGGGACTCTGCTGACAATCCCCAGCAGCCAGGCACACTGCAAGGGACCAAGCCCTGCAGAGAACCTGGCATCCTCTGAGCAGTCCTGGCGCCTACCTTAGAGGTGTCTCAAGGCCTCTTTGAGTAGGTTGCTCAGCCCCTGGCACTCCATCCCAGCTTCATCACCATTACCAACTACAACAATACCATCCTTAGTGCAAGGTGGTGCAGTGGTTGAGGCATATTTAGCTGCTAACCAGAAAGTCAGTGGTTCAAACCCACCAACTGCTCTGCCGGAGGAAGAGGAGATAGTCTACTTCCATAAAGATCTACAGCCTTTGAAAATACAATAAGTTGGAATCTACTCAATGACAGTGGATTTAGTTTTAGTGATCCTTAGAGCCTGTTTATTGAGCACCTACTATATACCAGGCATGCTGTTAAATGCTTTCCATACCTAATCTCATTTAATCCTCACAACAACCCTATGAAGTAGGCAGTTTGGCACAATTAAGAGAGCACAGACTTTAGAGCAGCTTGGACTACGTGAATTTGGCAGGTTACTTTAATCTCTCTATGCCTTGATTTCTCCATCTATAAAATGAAGAGAATAAGTGTACTGGGCTGTTGTGAGGATTCATTTTGTTAAGGCATGCTAAAGCACTTAGAACAGCATCTGGCACGTGGTAAGCACTGAATAAATGCTAGCTGTGTTCAGTTCTATAATTACATCCGTCTTACAGATGAGAAAACTAAAGCTCAGAAAAGTTTAGAAGCTTGGCTGTGGTTTCCCAGCTAATAAGAGGTGGTGGTATTCAGAATTCTGAGCCATTAAACACTACAGTTTACTGACCAAGACTAAACTGCCCTCTGGAGTCACCTCTGCCCTGACCTCGGGGACCTTAATGAGGGTGTCCACACACACAGCATCCTCCTCAGACTCTGGCTCCCAAAGGAGACTCTAAACTGCTCCTCAACTTAATTCTTGCCAAGTTGGAGACGCACGTCCTCTCCAGGGGGCCTATCTCGTGGTAGCACCTCCATACCACACAAGTAAGCATTGTTGTACCCTCTGCAGCCTGCAGGGGCCAGCATGTCTGAACATGTCTGTGGGTGTTCCTAATACTCCATTTCCTGTGTCTATTTCCCAAGCTCCTACTTTCCCTGCCTCTCTCCAGAAAGGATGGGAGAGTGCTCCATCAGCTGTGTCTTGCCAGTCTTGCCGGCCCAGGTTGGGGAAGCCCTCTCCCCGCTCTGCAGTGTGTCCTGACAGTGCCCTGGCTTTTTCTTGGACTGTTTGTGGTTGTCGACTGCCATCAAGTCAGCCCCGACTCACAGCTGTTGTTGTTGTTGTTGTTATGTGCCGTCGAGTCAGCCCTGACTCATAGCGACCCCTCTTTGGGTTACCGAGGCAGTATCACTACAGAAGTAGGATTGCCCAACCTTCCTTCTGAGGAGTGGCTGGTGGGTTTGAACCGCCAGCCTTCTGGTGAGCAGGCAAGTGTCTTAGCCACTATGCTACCAGAGCTCCCCGACTCACAGCAACCCCCTGCAAAACAGGATTGGACCGTTTTGATCCATAGGGTTTTCCCTGGCTGATTCTCAGAAGCAGACTGCCTGGGCTTTCTTCTTAGTCTGTCTGAGTCTGGAAGCTCTGCTGAAACCTGTTCAGCATCATAGCAACTTGCGAGCCCCCAGTGACAGCAGGTGATGGCTGCACTTGAGGTACACTGGCCGGGAGTAGGAGATGCTAAGTCAGGCCTAGGTTGGAGAGCGCTACCCAGAATTCCTCATGCCCACTAACCCTAAAGCTGCATCTCTGAAACTGTCCACAGTCAAGCTCTGGCCAGGGTATTGGTTCCACATGGGAAATGTTACACTCATATAGTAGCCAGTGGCTGCCTTGCGGTATGAGTCTATAGTAAACACCAACCTTACTCTGGCATGGGTTGGGCCATCAGTTTGTGTCTGCACAGGGATCTCTTTGAAATTCAACTGAAGATCAGCCCCAACAGGAGTCCCCAGCCCCCCAAGGACAGCTGGCCGTCTCAATAGCCATCAAGCCCAACCTCTTGCCAATTGCAGGGCAGAATCAGGGTGCCTCCAGAAGGGTTGCAGAGCCCATCCTTGTCCCCAGGAGATCCTGGGAGTGGGCTGGGCAGGCAAGCAGACTGGCAAGGGGCAGCCTTACTCAGCAGGCCTCCATGGTGACCCACAAGGCTCTGGTTAACCACCCTTGTCCCTGTAGTCTACAGCTCCAGAACAGTTCAGAAGTACCAGCCTCTGCCAGGTACAAAAACCAGGCACTCAACCCCAGCCTCTCTGAGCATAGGGTCAGGAAGGAGCCTGAAATCAACAGCCAGGGATGATAATTCAGTCATGAGCCAAAAAACTGCACCTGGGTCTGAGAAGGACCCCAGATCCAAAGGGGCAGATGTTAGGAAACATAGGGCACTGGGAAGCGTGTGAAACACCAGCATGGGGTACAGCAAAACCCAAACTGTGGAAACTCCACAAGCCAAGCAACTGGTTCTTGCAACAAGAAAACATGATAAGGAAATAAAAGAGAGAGAGCGAGAAATAGAGGGGGTTTCTATAGATTGGACTCCCTGGGCAGCACAAATGGTTTAGCACTCAACTACCAACTGAAATGCTAACAGTTCAAACCCAGAGGTTCTGCAGAAGACAGGCCTGGTGACCTGCTTCTGAAACGTCACAGCCTTGAGAACCCCATGGAACAGCTCTACTCTGCACACACAGGGTTACCATGAGCCACAACTGACTTGATGGCAACTGGCTTGGATTGTTTTTTTAAAAAAGTCTACAGATTGAAAGAAGCAGAGAGACGTATGTACTAATTTTAATGTATGAGCTTTGTTTTGATCTTGATTCAAACAAGCAACTGGGAAAAAAAAGTTATGAGGCAATCAGGGAAATGGGGACACTGAGTTTGACAATTGAAATAGAGTCAGGGGTGGACTGTGAATGCCAGTAGGAATACCATCCAGCCCAGGCCTCAGGCCCTCCTTCCCCAGGGGGAGCCTCACTTCCTACACACTGGGCCCTGAGCCCCACCCTCCTTCTGCCTGGCCCACTCCCTGCCTCCAGAAGCTCCCCACCAGGCCAGCCCAGTGACTCACTCTCTGCACAACGCTGGCAGATGCTCTGGTCACTCCTCTCTGGGTCCTCTCTCCTAAAGAGGGCCTGGCTGCTGTTCCACATCTCCAGGGAAGCAGCCCAGGGCCCAAGGGGCACACATATGGAGACCCCTGTTCCCACCTGCCTCCCTGCACACCCCTGAGCGTGCTGGCCAGGAAGATGTTAGGCTGCAGACAGGGTGTGGTAGGAAGCCAGTCTGGGCCTAGAAAAACAAGAAGGCTGCAGCTTCTTGTCTCCACCCTCTGAGGCTTATCAACAGTGGGGGAAGGCCAAGAGCTCTGGAGTCTGGCTCTGCACTCAGAGCTGGTTTCATAACATAAGCTCTTTGTGCCTCAGTTTCTCCTCAGTAACTTGGGGTGAATGAAGCTACCAGCCTCCTGAGGAGTCAATGTGAGAGCATGAAAAGCACTTAGCACCCAGCCTGGTGTGGAGTGAGTCTTCGTGAAATGGTAGCTTCCCAGGTGTCTCCAGAGATGTGGGTTGGCATTTCCTAAGCTGGGATGATACAGAGAGGAGGGAAGATGAGGGAAGGGAGGAAAAGATGAAAATTTTGTGGCTGAATCCCATTGCTGTTGCCTGTAAGCCCCTCAGGTAGAGAGGGAATGGGAGGTGACTCTCCCTGAAGTCTGAGTGTCAGAGGCAGGACCTCACCCTGAGCAGCCAGTACCCACCTTCAACGAGACAGGGGAGGGGCAGTGCATGTCTGTTGACCTCTAGCCACACCCCAGCCCCTCATCATTCATGGGGCTTCCATTCCAACATCTGTTTGACAAACTGAGACATGCCTTTGTGCCAGATTCTAGGCAGATGGAAAGGGCTTTGCTGGCCCACAGGGAGCTCCTGTCCCTGCAGAGGGAGAGCTGCAGGACAGGACACAGAGCTGTAACAGTGGAATCGTGAGCGAGGGGCCTGATGCTCCCCAGGCCCTGGACCTTGTCCCACCAGCCAGGAGGAGGGTGTCCCACCCCAGGAGTGGGCAACAGACAGTTGGGGGGAGGGGACTGGAGAGAATACGATGGTAGGGTGGGTCTCCCTGCCCAGAGAGGGAGGACAGCAGTGGGTGGGCAGAGACTAGTGACCTGCTTCCCACAAGTCCAAGCTGGGGAGCTCTGGTGGGAAGGCTTTATTCCTTCATCATCTCTCCAGGGAGACAGGAAGGGAGAAACTCCACTCTCTGCTCACCCTGAAGGGACTTGGAGAGGCAGAGGGTCCCGATGCCCTCCCCTAGTCCTAAATCCCCAACTTCTGTGCCCAAGCAGGACCTGAAGGACCTGACAACCCAAGTGAAGGACGTGTCTGTGACCGTGGGCATGGACAGCCGCTGCCACATCAACCTGAGTGACATTGTGGAGGAGGTGAAAGCCCAGTATGATGCCATCGCAGCACGCAGCCTGGAGGAGGCTGAGGCGTACTCCAGGAGCCAGGTGCGGCAGGTGGACCCACAGGCCAGAAAGATAGCAGGACAGTGCTCCCTGGGCCCAGGAGGGGCTGGGCTGTGATCACTAAGGTCTTTGGCAGCAATGTGTCCTAAGACTCTGTGACAATGGGGTGGGGAAGCACAGAGAAGGTGGGTGTGGGAGGCCACTGCAGTCAGCTCACAGCAGGTATGGAGAAGGGGAGAGCCTAGCTCTGTGCTCAGGATGAGGGGTGGGCCAAGGGAAACTCACCTCTATGGCCTCCAGCAACACCAGGTCATGTGTGGGCCCAGCCCATGGGGCTCAGTCCAGGGCAAGCAGGAGGGGCGCTGGGAGCAGGAGAGGAAAGAGGGTGGCTGGTGCCTGAAGGGAGCCACAGGGATGGAAATGGGGCAGGGAATAATGAAAGGGGACAAAATGTGGCCCACCTCACACAGATGTAGAGAAGAAGAAAAAAAACAGCAAGGGACAAGGGGTACTAAGAGGGACACTCATAGTGACACCCTCCACGCTCTCCCCTCCCCCAGCTGGAGGAGCGAGCTGCCCGCTCGGCGGAGTTTGGCATCAGCCTGCAGAGCAGCCGCAGTGAAATTGCAGACCTCAACGTGCGCATCCAGAAGCTCCGATCCCAGATCCTCTCCACCAAGAGCCACGTGAGTGTCCGGAGGACCCACCCAGGGTAGGCAGGGAGGAGCACACACTTAAACACAAACACTGAGTACAGGTATAGTGGCCTTGGGCAGGTCACTTGTACCTCTGTGCCTTTGTTTCCTCATCTATCAAATGGGATAGTAGCATCTTATGATGGTTATAGAGTCACATGAGCATTGCATAGGAAAGTTCTTTGTAAACTGGCCAGGGCTGTTGGCCTATTAAAGGGCCCCACCACCTCATATGCCAGAGCCCAATGGCTCCCTCCCAGCCCTCCCACCAACTATACAGAGAGAAGGGAGTAGAGCCTTAAGTCCCAGCCTCCTGCCAAGACAAGCAATTGCTGCTCTATTGCGGCTCTGTAGGGAAGTTGGGAGGAGCTCTGGTAGCATAGTACCTAAGGCACTTTACTGATAACCAGAAGGCTGTAGGTTCAAACTCACCAGCCACTCCTCAGAAGGAAGGCAATGTACTTCCATAGTGATACTGCCTCGGAAACCCAAGGAGGGGTCGCTATGAGTCAGGTCTGACTCAATGGCACGTAACAATAACAACAAGGAAGTTGGGACAGAATCCCTGGGTGAGTGGTACTTCCCTCTGGCCTTAGGAAGGTATCTCCTACAGTCTAACTGAATTCCCTCTTGCTTCATGTGCAACCCAAGAATGCCATTGCTCAGCCCTCTCTCCCCACATACATGCCCACCAGGCCGCAGGTGGGCTCCTAGCTGTGATCCACGCTCTTCCCTCTGTTGTCCCGACTGTAGTGCCTAAAACTGGAGGAGAACATCAAGGCGGCCGAGGAGCAGGGTGAGCTGGCCTTTCAGGATGCTAAGGCCAAGCTGGCCCAGCTGGAAGCCGCCCTGCAGCAGGCCAAGCAGGACATGGCACGGCAACTGCGCGAGTACCAGGAGCTCATGAACACCAAGCTGGCCCTGGACATCGAGATCGCCACCTACAGCAAGCTGGTAGAGGGCGAGGAGAGCCGGTGAGGGGACAGGCAAGAAGGAAGGCTAGGCGACCAGCCCCACACCAAGTCAGCCTCCCCTCTAGCATGGCCTGGGTTCAAGTTCTGGCTCGGCCACTTACAAATAGGGAGCCGTGGCCCAGTTCATTAAATCCTCTGTTTCCCCATGTGAAAAATGGGCTGACTGGAAATGTGGCCCACCTCACCCAGGGGAAGAGAGGATTAATGCGATTATGCTTGCAAATAAGTGCTCAGAGTGCTGGTGGTTTAGTGGTTTAGTAAGGCATTTGGCTGCTAACCAGAAGACTGGTGGTTCAAACCCACCAGCTATCTGCTCAAGAGGAAGGCGAGACTATCTATTTCTGTAAAGATTTGCAGCCTGGGAAACCCAATGGGGAAACCCAATTGCTATACTTTGGAATCAACTTGATGGCAGTGGGCTTGGTTTTTTTTTAAATGTTAGCTGAAATCCCTGGGTGGTGCAAAGAGTTAATGCACTCAGCTGCTACCAGAAAGGTTGGTGGTGGTTGTCTGAGGTGCCTCAGAACAAAGGGCTGGCAATCTACTTACAAAATATCAGTCACTGAAAACTCTGACATTCATGGGGTCTCCATGAATCAATCAACTCCATGGTGATTGGTTTAAATGTCAGTATTTATGAAGGGGAGAGGAGGCAGAGGCCCAGAGAGGACAAGCTGGCTAGCCAGTCACACAGCAGGGCAGCCACAGGGCTGGGAATATCCTTCTACCTGCCAGGTCCCAGGCCCTCAATCCCAGAGGAGCTTAAGCCACAGCCTCCCTCACATCCCACCATGCCCCCTCCCCAGGATGGAGCTGCCCTCGGCTGCTGTGGTCAGCGCTGTGCAGTCCCAATGCAGAACAAGTGAGTCTACCTGCCCCAGAGCCCATGGCGGGGAGGGGAACAGGGTGCAGGGGGATCATGACCCTAAGGCATCATTTTAAGTGGCTCCCAAATCTCCAGCCCCTCCTGTGCCCCATCCCTTATTTCCCCTATAGCTGCTTCCAATTCAGGCTTCTCCAAGGCCCCCTCCCGGAAGAAGAAAACCAAAAGCCACGTGATCAAAATCACCGAAACGTCTGCGAAGTTCCTCTCCCAGGAGTCGGAAGCCTCAGATTAAGGCAGCTGGATCCCAGAAGCCCCACACAGGTCACTCCTACTGCAGCAGGAGAGACTTAAGCTAGACTCAAGGAAGCAGCTTGGAGCCTTTGGACTGGGAGGAAAGGCAAAACCTGATACTGACCTGAGAGAAGGAGGGTTCAAACAGGGACTGCTTTTCTGTGGGTGCCCAGTAGTGAGTGGGAATGTCTCCAGCTGCTCAGGTCTACTCCACATTAATATCTCACAGTCTCACCCTTCCAAACTTCTGGCCAGAGGTTTTCCTGGCTGAGGAAACTGGAATTTGAGATCAGTTTTGTCTCCACCTCCTCTCTTCTCTGAGGCTCCTCACCCAACATAGGGCTCTAACCAAGGTCCCTTTGATTCTTTTGCCCAACCCTTGCCTTAAGCTCGTATCTCAAGCCTTGCCTCGCTCACCCAGCCCTGTCCCCACTATGGACTGGGGGCTGATGAGGAGCGTGTGGGTACCCTAACCCCATAACCGGAGTTCCTGGGGAACCTGGGTACTGAGTACCTCCTTGCTTTCCTGCACCTTCTGGGTCCCCCAGACACCTGACAGTATTAGGGAGTGAGGGGAGGAGGGTCCCTGGGTGTTGGGACCTGACCCTGGATCTCTGAGATCAACTCAAACACCTCCACCCCTGCCCCCCACCATGGGTCGTTCCCAATAGGTCATCTTGATAACTAGACTAGTGCATATGGGGCACTACCCCAGTCAGCTCCCAGCACCTTCTCCAGAAGCTACTCTTGCCAAAATCAACTCCCTAAGGGGGAGGCCAGGGGACAGCCTAGATGAGGCAGGACAATTAGACCTTCCTTCACCTCCCTGCCATCCCTAGGTTCACTAGCCCTCCTGGGATCTTTGCACTCTGTACCCAACCCAGGTCCTCCACAGCCTGAATGCCTGGCTTTCGAGCACCAAGGCCTGGAGCACCCGAGCCCCACCCTGCCATGAAGGCCTCGGCCCATTTCTCATGAGTCCCACTCTCAGAGCCCCCATCCTCCTCTCCATTGGGCCAACAGCCTGGCCTTCCCTCCTTCACATTCACTGCAAACCCAGGAATATCCCACACCTCTGGAGTTACAGCTCCTTTTCTAGGGGGTGCCTTGCCCTTGACCCCACTCCCTTTCCTTCCCCCATGCCCACTCTCCCTGCCTCTGGCAGGGCCATGAAGAAGGCACAATCCAGGCAGGCCTGGGGTCTTCCGAGCCCTTGAGGTCAGGCTGGAGAGGCAAAGAGAGAAATTCTACATCCAATAAGAGGATCTGAGGTTAAAACGTGGGTATACCTATTTCTTCCTCTGTGCTCTCACCTTTGGGGTTTGCACAGCCCCTTCTCTGCTTTGCTCTCTTCTCCCCTACTGGCCCCATGCCCTCACCTCCTTTTCTGGCCCCAGTCTTTTGATTCATTCATCTCATTTTCCAGGACATGGTGGCCCAAAGCCTTGGCCCCTCCCAGAACTCAAGGCCCTCCAGGCCTGTAGGGGGCACTGAAGGGCTACTGTCTCTCAGGCTGAAGGGAACCCGGACATCTATGCTCATCCCAAAACAGGGTGCTAACTGCTGTTTTTTCTCTGGCTATTTATTGGTTTCCAAGGGAGCAGATCCTCAGTAGGGATAAAGATATATAAAGTATATATATTATTTTTTCATAACTTATGTGGCTTTTAACTTATTGCTTCCCTTCTTGTTTCTTCATGATCAGTGCTGTACATACTATCTTTCTGGGTAGACACCCCTTCTGATTGGCTAAGTAACTTGGGGCAATGCCCCCTTCTCCCTGACAAGGGGTGAATAAAGTGCTGAGATTTGTCCACGGATGGAACTGTGTGTCTGTTATTTATCTTCTCTCTCAGGATTGGTCAGTCAGTGGTCAATCAGGTTGATCACAAGACTTTGGGAATTCTCCCATAATGGAAAATGGATCTAAGGACCTAGTTGTACCTTCAGACCAATACAACTTAAGACACAAAAAAAGTTCTCCTGCCTCACCATCCTACATGGAGTCTGAATCAGCATTGATCTGTGTTCCAAGTGCTTCCTGACATGCTTGGGCACCACGTGGGCTGCCTTATCAAGCACATATGTGAGGATCCCCCAAGTGATGGCAGGCTTCCTTCTCAAACATTTCTGCCCGCCCGTGGGGGTTGGCACAGCCCAGAAACTATTCTGATGGGTACAGGCCTAATCCTGCCGAATCAAATTCTAGTTTAACAAATAAGAATTATGAACCTTACCCAAGCCCAGCCCTGTGCTAAGACACCTACGATTGCTCTCCGCCCCTCTGCCACAAGCAGCTCACAGTCAGGTTGGAGATTTAAGATAACCACTCAAGATAGCCATCCTAGACTTCCCAGCCAGGTGCAGAAATGGGTGCTACTGATGATCAGAGAAGAGAAACACTTGTGGAGAGGATGAGAACAGACTGCTTGGTAGAAACTAGACTTTATGTGATCATGAAGGGGGCTAGATAAACTAAAAGAAGAACAGATTTCTCCACAAAGGAACTGGGCGGTGGAGGGGAGGGGTCTTCAACAGATGGCATGGGTTCGTGTCCTGACTCACCTTACCTACCAACAATGAGACTTGGGGCGAATGAAGACTCAGTTTCCTAATCTGTAAAATGGAGCAACATCTCACAAGGATATTCACCTCACAAGGTGCTGGGGATCTAGCGAAGTATCCACGTTCATTCCTATCAGGCACTATTGCTTCTGGCACTCTGAACTCTGGCACACTCAACAAATGCAAAGGATTATAGTAATGTCATTATTGGTATTACAGCAGATGTTAAAGATTAAAGACTACCTACTAGTTGGGAGACCCAGAGAGAGGCAAATGGGCCTCAGGGATGGCTCCCACAGGGTGCCACACAGCCAGGGCCCCCATCCGTGAGTTCAGAGACCAGGGTTATTTGTTCTCCTGAGGACACTGAAGGCTAGGATGCCCTTTCAGAACTCAGGAGAGACTGACAAATGAACCATATACCCATCCAGGAGAGACCTAGGGCTGAGGCCAGCTCTCTCTTGATTGTATCTTTGACCTCACTCCCCTTTTTTTCTAGTTTATTCATCTCTGCCTGAATATTTGTTATTCTCTTCCATCTACTTCCTTTATTATGTTATCTTGTTCCAACTTACTGAGCTCAATGCTTAGATCATTAGCTTTCTATCTTCTTTTCCAACTGGATCTTTGAAGACTATAAATTTCCCTCTAAGTACCCTTTTGGCAGCACCCTACAGTTTTCATATGTAGCATTTTTATTATCCTTTAGTTAAAACGATTTTATTCTTTGACCCTCACATTGTTTAGAAATATTCACACACACACACAGGTCATTCATTTTACAAACGTTTACTTATCTCAGCTGTGCCTGGCCCTGCTATGGATGCTCAGGGGACATTAAATTCATCTGACATCTATCTCTGCATCCTTGACTCCTTCATCTTCTACCCAGTAGTGCTTCGATTGCTTTTGTGCTTCTTATCCCAGAAGATTCTAGATTCTTTGAGGGCAGGGATTGTGTCCAATTGTATCCCAGGACTTTGCACAGTTCCTGACCCTTAGGTGTTCAATAAATGTAGAACAAAAGAATAAATGAGTGGATTGATGGATGAATGATATCCCTCCCCAGCCAAGGTCCCCTAGCCTGAAAGTCCCAAGAAGACAAGGGCATGCCTAATAAAACTCTGTATCCCCCAAGCTAATACAATGCCTGACTAATGGAAGGGTTACAGTAGGGTGTGTAGATGAATGAATGAATGAATGAATGAAGACAATGATTTCCCTTCCCAAACAAGGAAACTCTCCTGCTTATTGATGTTGCATGGTTACCCTATAGGACAGAGTAGAACTGTCCTGTAGTTTCCTTTGCTGTAATCTCTCCGGGAGCAGATCACCAGGTCTTTTCTCCTGCAAAATGGCTGATGGAGTCAAACCTCCAACTTTTTGGTTAACAGCCAAGCTCTTAACCATTGCACCACCAGGGCTCCTTTCCTCTCCTGCTAACAGCTAAACTGCTCTCTGACAGGGTGCAGATTCTGACTCCCCTCCTTGTGCTGAGCTCCCCACTCCCTTCCTCTTTCCCACTCCTGCCCTCAGGGACAGATGTCATGAACGTTCTGCCAAGGGCACCACCCTGCCCTGGCTAAAATAACAAAAAAAAAAAAAAAGCCCCTATCTGGCTTTGCCTCTCTCTTCTCTAACCACCCTGTGAGACGGGCAGGACAGGTATCATTACCTGAGGCCCAGAGAGGTGAAGCACTGTAACTTTGGTCACCCAACAGGTGAGAGGAAGCATTTGGGCATGGAAGCATTTTTACCTACAGATTGCCTACCACAGAGGGGCAGAAAAATGACCAAACCCAGAAGATGGTGAGGTGGAGACTGAAGGCCCCCACCTGCAAACATAAAGGGCAGATGGGCTTAAGCAGGAATGCAACAGCCAGGGCCCAGCCTGAGCCCCCAGACTAGCAAAGAAAGTCAGGACTCTGCAGCTTTGTGCCAGGACTACCACGTAAGCATGCTAGTGGGAACATACTGGTGGTTCCAGAGAAACCTTCCTCCCAGGGGCTCCCATGTGCTCAGGGTTGACTACACAACTTCCCCTCCTGCCCCTTCTCCTAGCCTATTTAGGCCTGGGAGAAAATGGCTAGAGAGCCTTCTGGGGGAGACAGAAACAGCAGCTAAACCAGGCCCAAGCCCTCAGCACTGGGGGCCTGCAGAGCACCTGAAGGAAGCTAGTCAAGGAGGAGGAGGAAGATGGCTCGGAAGAAAGGGCTGGCAAAGAGGAAGGGAGCAGAAACGGCCTAGGAGAGCCCAGCAGGTTTGCCCAGCTTCCAGACTGGGTAGAGAGGAGCCTCTGGGAGTTATCAGACATGAGCAGGGAAGCCTGCATTGAGAATGAGGAAAATTATGTGTCATAGTGCAAGACAGCCCCTGAAACCCCCACCAGAATATAAACCAATCGTAGCTAGGGACTGTGTCTTCTTCAACTGTGTACCCCTATGTCTAGCAAGGTGCCAAGCCCACAGTTGGCAAAGGCTGGCACTTACTAAATGAAAGCATGAATGGCAGACGTTTACATCTGCTAAAACAAGAAAGACAAATCCATCATCAAAGAGCTTTTGAACACCTGTTATGCGCTGCACTCTGTGCCAGGGCCATTAAGGAGAGAAGAGGGAATAAAGGTACGGTGAGGTCTTTGCCCTCAAAGGCTTCTGGTCTGGTGCAGGGTGGACAGGATCCAGCTCATGGTCCCCTGCTGTGTCTAAATCCCCTCTGTTGTGGTCAGCCACATACTCTCTGTGAGACCTTGGGCAAGTCACCTTCCCTGCTGGACTTGTTCCTTTATCTGTAAACAAAGCTGTTAGACTTGAGTCTTCCAGATCTCTTCTGTGTCCACCACCATGAAGTTTTCACCACCTGCCCATCCTCTCCCCATGTAACACCCCCCAACACCCTACCCCCATAAGGAGGTAGCAGAAATAGTAATTGAGACTATGTGGTGTAGAGCAAATCCTAGTTCCAGCCTGTATGAGCTGTGCAGACTTAGTAAATGTGCTGAGCCTCTCTGAACCTCAGAGAGAGAAACAGTACCTGCCTCACAGATTTGTTGTGGATTTAAACAGATGATGCATGATCAAAGAATTTAGCACAGTGTCTGTCGTACGTACTGTGTTATTAGTTGCTACGGAGCCAAATAGTTGCCTTGGAGTCAATTGCAACTCATGGCAATCCCATATGTGCCAAGCAGAACTGCTCTGTGGAATTTTGAAGGCTGTGACCTTTCAGAAGCAGACCACCAGGCCTTTCTTCCAAGGTGCCTCTGGGTAGATTCGAACTGCCAATCTTTTAGTTAGTAAGCAAGGCATAATCACTTATACTACTCAAGGACTCCTACGGGCACATAGTAAGTGCTTAATAATAATAGGAAACGTGCTAATTTGTAAGAGCTTTTCCCCTTATCCGAGTAGAGTTGCACTCGGGTCCCTGGCCCAGATGTCCAGACAAGAAGTAGTTATGTGGCATCCACACAATCTGCCTAGCCTGCCTTGCCCCCTCCTCCACCTCACCAAAGGAGAAGCCAGTGTTCAGCTGAGATGCAGGTGGCAGAACCTGAAGATTGGGCAGCATAAGAGAAGAAGCTCAGCCGTCCCCGAACCTCCTTCTTCCCCTTGGAGAGTGGACCATCTAGGCTATATTCCAGTTCCAGAATTCAGTTAGGCCCAGCCAACATGCACTGTAAAACCACTGCCCTCTGCTGGCGGCATTGAGATCAGCACTTCTAAGGAGCCTGAGAGAGCAGAGGTGTCCTCTTCTCAATGTCAAATCAAAGAGGGAGGGAAGAAGAGAGACAACAGCAGTGTTTCCAAGAGCTAGGCCCAGCTCTGGTAGCATAGTGGCTAAGGCACTTGACTGCTAACCAGAAGGCTGGCGGTTCAAACCCACCAGCCACTCCTCGGAAGGAAGATGGGGCAATCTACTTCCGTAGTGATACTGCCTTGGAAACCCAAGAAGAGGTCGCTATGAGTCGGGTCCGACTCGACGGCACATAACAACAACAACAACAACAGGCCCAGAACTAAGATACACACAAACATGGGCTCAAATTTCAGGCCTAAGACCTTAGAGGCCCCAGGACTAAGCCCTCAGAGCTAAGACCACAGGCTGAGGACTCTCTCTGTCCCTGTCCTCCCCTCCCAGACTAGAGGCAGGAATATCACCTCCTCAAAAAGACCTCCCTGAATGCCCATCTAAAGTGGTCTCCCGCTACCTCCATGTTACTTTTTATTTTCTTTTATTATTACCCTGTTCTTGTTCTTCATGGCACTTAGCACAACCTGCTTACTTTTGTTTATTTACCTGTTTTTGGTGAGCACCTCTCAAATAAAGAGGAGGGGAGATAGTGCCTAAAACACAATAAAGATTTTCCCTTCTCTAGAGTATCAGCTCATGAGGTTTTCACTGGCCAATTCTTTGACAAGTGGATGGCCCCTTCCTTCTTTGAGTGGATGGCCATCCACCTCTTAAAGAATTGGCCAGTGAAAACTTATGAATAGCAGTGAAACACTGTCTGATGTATTGCTGGAAAACTTTATGAATAGCCATGAAACACTGTCTGATTTAGTGCTGGAAGATGAGTCCCTCAGGTCAGAAGACACTCAAAATATGACGAGAAGAGCTGCCTCCTCAAAGTAGAGGCCACCTTAATGACATGGATGGAGGAAAGCTTTAGGAACTTCCATTTACTGCTGTGGCATGACTCAAAATGAGAAGAAATAGCTGCAAACATCCATTAATCATTAGAACATGGAATGTATGAAATATGACCCTAGGAAAATTGGAAGTTGTCAAAAATGAAATGGAACGCATAAAGTTGGATATCCTAGGCATTAGTGAGCTGAAATGAACTGGTTTTGGCCATTTTGATCTACCATGCCGGGAATGAAAAATTGAAGAGGAATGGTGTGACGTTCATCATCACAAAGAATTCTTCAAGATCTATCCTGAAGTACAATGCTGTCAGTGATAGAATAATGTCTATATGTCTATAAGGAAGACCAGTTAATACTATTATTATTCAAATTTACACACCAACCACCAAAGCCAAAGACAAGGAAATGGAAGATTTTTACCAACTTCTGGAGTCTGAAATTGACCAAACATCCAATCAAGATGGGTTGATTATCACTGGTGATTGGAATGCAAAAGTTGGAAACAAAGAATCTCCAATGGATGGAAAATATGGCATTGGTTATAGAAATAACACCAGAGAATGCATGATAGAATTTTGCAAGACCAATGACTTATTCATTGCAAATATCTTTTTGTTTTGTTTTGTTTCAGTTTTTAGTGTGTCATGTGGGGTTCAGCCAGGCATTTAACACAGAGAGGATCCAATCAAGGAACTGATAATGTGGGTATGGAATGCTTAAAGAGAAAATGGGAAAGGTGAGGCATTCTAGAAATTAGTAAACCCAGGAAGAATGACCACCCCAAGACTGAAAGAGGCAGCCTAACCCAAACCCACCAACGTAAGAAATGGCCCCAGGGAGCTGGTTCTGGGATGTATAGGCAGGAGGGTTGGGGAAAACCAAATTTTTTCCTTCTATTAGGAACAGTTGGGATTAACAAATGGGGTGTGATTGTTCTGGCAAGGTGGCCAAGGCCAATGAGCAGCTTCCAGAAGGTGGACTGAACGTATGGCCCAGGTAAAGACTGAGTGACGTTTGCATATTCCCTGCTGGAAGCCCTCTGGTCAGAAACAGCAAACCTCCCTTGTCTGCTTGCTAGCTTCTTTTTTTTTTTTTTTTTTACATTTTGTATTTTTTGCAAGGGGAGAAACTTGCCTTCCATGTGAGTTGGTAGATATTACCTTAGCCACTCAACTTCTGTCCTAAAGAGAACAGAAAAGCAACAGGAGCACTCCTGTCCGTCCCCAGCTACCAAGCCCCCATAGCTTTGTGCCACAGAGGTTCAGTTGCAGCCTCAAAGTTAGATACCCCAACATCAGTCCCTATCACCAAGGAATGTGTGCCCCTCGGGCCAACAGTCAACATTTACTTGACAAATAAGAAGTGATGCCTACAAAAAAAAAAGAAGGTGGGGACCAGGTTTGCTGGTCCAATAGAGCCTGGTGTAACCACTGAGACTATGGCCCCTAGTTGCCCTTCAGGTCTGGAATTGAACCCACAACTGTGGTTTCCAGCCAAACAAAGTACAGGCATGTGAGTTAAACATTTACCTCAAGTAGACACACGCCCCGGAGAGAACAATCATGGGAGAAGGAAGGGCTGCTTATGCACAGGGAGATAGCTCAGGGTGCAGAAGAGTATGAAGGGATGGACACTGGGAGGAGGTAACTATGGGGAGGAAGTGGGAGGGGAGCTGCTGCATTGTAAATTTTGGTCAATGACATGAGACAAAGTATATGTGAACTGCTGTATGAAAAGTGAATTTACTCTGTAAATCTTCACCCAAATCCTAATAAAAAAAAAAAGAAGTGATGCCTACAATGTGCAAGACATGCCAGGGGAGGCAACAGTGGGAAATCTGCCCAAATCACTACCCACAAGGAGTTGATGTTTTCATGGGGGAAAGTAGGAAACAAAGTATAGCAGTGAAAGATGTAGTCTGTCAAATGGGGATAAAATAAGTGCTGTAGGGGAAAATAAGGAGCTCTGGTGGCATAGTGGTTAACCCATTTGGCTGCTATCCAAAAGGTTGGCAGTTTGAACCCAGCAACCATTCAGCAGAAGAAAGATGAGGCAGTCTGATTCCGTGAAGATCAGCCTTGGAAATTCCATGGGCTGGAATTCCCTGAGTCAGAATTGATGTGATAGTAGTGGGTTTATAGAACAAAATAAAGCAGAAAGGTGTCTGGTAAGTGTTGGGAGTCAGGGTGGGTGGTGCAAGTTTAATAGGGAAGTCAGGGAAAGCCTCATGGAGAAGGGACATTTCAACAAAAGCCAGAAGGAAGTAGAAAAAGCAAGCAATGTGGATTCAGGGAATAGCATCCAGGCAAAAGGAATTGCTAAGGCAAAGTCCTTGAAGCCCTGCCTAGCATGTCTGAGGACCCACAAAGCAGGCAGGCTAGCTGCAGTAGAGGGATGGTGGGGGGATGAGTGGGAAGAGGCTGGTGAGAGGTAGGAAGAGCCAGATTGTGTTTATAGTAGCCCAGTGTGGGAGGGTTTGGGCCACAGGACCAACTGGGTCTGATTTCTGTGGGAAGAGGCAGAGGGCAAAAGAAGTGCAATAATAGCTGAAATTTTCTTGGCCCAGTTCTTGACGAACAAAAAAAGAGAAAAAGGGCCTTCTCCCCAGTCTCTGTCTTTTACATAATATTTTCTGTTTTAAAGAATCAGAGCGTGTGAGGGTATAGTTTTTATTTATTTTGACAAGCCCAGAATATTTAATTACATTCATGAGGAACCTGTACATAGACCAAGAGGCTGTCGTTCTAACAGAACAAGGGGATACTCCGTGGTTTAAACTCAGGAAGGGTGTGCGTCAGGGTTGCATCTTTTCACCATACTTATTCGATCTGTATGCTAAGCAAATAATGTGAGAAGCTGGACTACATGACGAGGAAAACAGCATCAGGAGTGGAGGAAGACTCACTAACAACCTGCAGTATGCAGATGACGCAACTTGCTTGCTGAAAATGAAGATGACTTGTAATACTTACTGATAAAGATTAAAGATTACAGTCTGCAGTATGGATTACACCCCAACATAAAGAAAATAAAAATCCTCACGACTGGACCATTAAGCAACATCATGATAAATGGAGAAAAGATTGAAGTTGTCAGGGATTTCATTTTACTTGGATCCACAATCAATAACCATGGAAGCAGCAGTCAAGAAATCAGACACTGTATTGCAATGGACAAATCTGCTGCAAAAGACCTCTTTAAAGTGTTAAGAAGCAAAGAAGTCACTTTGAAGACTAAAGTGTGCCTAACCCAAGCCATGGTATTTTCTATCACTTCATACGCATGTGAAAGTTGGACAATAACCAAAGACCAAAGAAGAGTTGATGTCTTAGAATTATGGTGTTGGCAAAGAATATTGAAAATACTATGGACTGTGTTCTGGTTACCTAGTGCCGCTCTGACAAGAATATACCACAAATGGGATGGCTTGAACAAACAGGATTTTATTCTCTTACAGTTCGGGAGGCTAGAAGCCCGAGTTCAAAGTGCCGAGTTCTGGGGGCTGTGTGAAAGCCCCTTGACCTTGGACTTCAGCTCTGCCTCCTGCTTCAGGCCCAATGAAGCTAGAGGCATATCTTCACTCAGTCAGCCACTGGCTGCTGAGGCTAATAAGCCCAAAGTCAACAAATAAAATGGCTCAGTCCTGATGTTACCAAACCACATGGCAGGCCATTAATTCAAGTCCGTTGAAAGTCCCAAGGTCGTCAGGGCATGGCAGGCTGCTGAACAACGACACGGCTACATGCAGGGTTCAAGTGTGTCATAAGCTAGAGATCCTTCCTGTGGTAGTTATGTTTGTGTATCAATTTGGCTGGGCCTGGTTGAGTGGCTGGGCAGCTGATGGTAGTTATTCCCCATGATAAGAATGGCAATCAACTCCATGGTGGGATCTACCACAAGCAGCTGAGTAGCTGCCTTTGGGATGTGGTCTGCTTCCTGCATATAAGAAGCTTTGAGAATGGTCTCTAGCCTATGGTACGCTTGGACCCTGCATGTAGCCATGTTGTTGCTCAACAGCCTGCTATGCCCTGCCGACCTTGGGACTTACAATGGACTTAAGTTAATGGCCTGCCATGTGGTTTGGTGACATCTGGACTGTGCCTTTTTACTTGTCAACCTTGGGGTTTCTCAGCCTCAGCAGCCAGCAGCTGTCTGAGTGAAGAAATGCCTCTAGCTCCAGTGGGCCAGGAGTAGGAGGCAGAGCTGGACCCCAAGGTTGAGGGGCTTTCACCCAACCCCTAGAGCTTGGCACTTTGAACTTGGACTTAAAGCCTCCAAATTGTAAGAATAAACTCCTGTTTGTTAAGGCCATCCCATTGTGGTATATTCCTGTCAGAGCGGCACTAGGTAACCAGAACAATTCCCAGAGCTGTTTCTTATATACGGGAAGCAGACCACATCCCTAAAGCAGCTACTTAGCTGCTTATGGTAGGTCCCACCATGGAGTTGATTGCCAGTCTCATCCTGGGGAATAACTACCACCAGCTGCCCAGCCACTCAACCAGACCCAGCCAAGTTGACACACAAACTTAACCACCACAGACTGCCAGAAGAACAAACAAGGAGGAAGTGCAGCCGGGATGCTCCTTGGAAGCAAGAATGACCAGACTTTGTCTCACTCTCTTGGTCATATTGTCAGAAGAGACCATTCCCGGAGAAAGATATCATGCCTGGTAAAACAGAGGGTCAGAGAAAAAGGGGAAGACCCTCAATGAGATGGATTGATACACTGGCTGCAATGATAGGCTCAAGCATCATAAGGACTGTGAGGATGGCGCAGGACCAGGAAGTGTTTCATGCTGTTGTACATAGGGTTGCTGTGAGTCAGAGACGACTTGACAACAACTAACAACAACAGGACACACACCCATTAGAATGTTAGTTCCCTGTGACAGGTGTCACAGTATATGGCTTGTTCATCACTGTATCTCCCTAGTGTCTGCCAAAGGGTATGGTACTTAGTAAGTGCTCATTAAATATTTGATGGGAAAATATGCAACATGCCCATGACGGATAGGCCAGCAACCTGGTTGGGTGACTCTAGCTCCTTGCTGTCACAAAGCCCCAGCAAACCCTGCTTCACCAAAAGGGGCTCATAGGCCAGTTCAATCACTTCTGCCTCCAGCCAGCTCACTCAGGACTTTTCAACACCAGACTCAAAAGTGCCCTGGAAGTGGGAGGGGGCTATCTCTGTGTCTGCACGTCTGAAGATCTGCTCATGTGTTGTGGGGGGAGGGGAGCTGGGCATCTGGGATGCCTCTGTTTGTTGTGGGAAGAGGGATGTCTGAGAGTCTGTCCCCCCTGAGAAGGGTGTGTCTATCAGTAACTCTGAGAGTCTACCTCTTCTGGTGCAGGGTCTGTACTCACACCTCACCACACCCCACCTGCAGGTGGGTCTGTAGGTGTGTTTCAGCCCCACCCTACGGTCCTAGGTCCCTACCTGCCTGCCCGGGGCTCCTGGCCATCCGCAGTCCCCGAGCACCCCCTGCTGGCCTCTGCCTCTCCTGCACTCCACCCCCAGCAGAAAGCCAGCTACTTGCGGATGTGTGGCTTGGATCTGGGGTAATGCAAATGGCCGTTCCTAGGGCTAGGATTTGATCTCAGCCCTTCTCCCTCGCATCTATAAACCACAAGGAAGGATCAGCACTCACATCTTGCTGCCCTCACCTCTCTGCTCCCTCTGGGCACACACAGATAGGGGCAGGGTGCAGAGGCGTCCTCTCTGCACTAGGACCCCTCTGCAGGCCCTCTGGAGCATTCTTCATGGCAGTAGGGGGCTCATCCTAGAGAGAAGTGGTAGAGGGGGCAGCATTTGGGTTCTCTGAACCAGCCCCAAGCTGCTTCTCTGACTCCAGCCTGAATCCCTCTTACCCCATCTGCCTTATTATATTTTTTTTATTGTGATTTGGATGAAAGTTTACAGAGAAAATTCATTTTCCATACAGAAGTTCATACACATTTTGTTTCATGACATTGCCTGCAGTCCCCACAATGTAACAGCTCTCTCCCACTTCCTCCCTATAGTTAACATTTACCCTGTGTCCTTTCCTATGCATTCCTTTCCCCTGAGCTAGCTCCCTGTGCAAATACTGCCCCTCTGTTATCCCATGATTGATTGTTCTAAGGAGTGTATCTATCTGGTATAAATGTTCACCCTATATGCCTGTCTACTGTTTGGCTGGAAGCCACAGGAGTGAGTTCAATTCTAGACATGAAGGGTAACTAGGGGCCATAGTCATAGGGTTCCATCAAGATCTATCAGACCACTAAGCCTGGTCTTTATGATCTGGAGTTTTGCTCCACATTTTTCTCCAACTTTATCCAGGATCTCCTGCACTGAGCCCTATCCAAGTGGTTGACAATGGTAGCCAGGCACCGTCTAGTTCTTCTGGTGTCATGGTCATATAGGCTGAGGTTCACATGGTCCACTAGTCCCCTGGACTTATTGTTTCCATGAGTCTTTGGTTTTCTTCATTCTTCTTTGCCGTAGAAGAGGAGAGACCCATTGTGGCACCTAGATGGCTTCTTGCAAGGTTTCAGGACTCCAATCTCTCCATCTGCTTTATTCTTGTTCAACCTCATCTTTGCCAATCCTACCCTTCCCCAAAATGCCCTTCCTTCAAATCCTCAGAAGTCCTTGTGTCATCAACAAGGCCATCAAACACCCTGCCATGGCAGACATGCAAATAGACATTACCAGGGTCCTAAAAGGGGTTCAGCCCAGAGGCAGAGAGTCGGGGAGCTGGAGCCGACTCTCATGTACACAGGTACATGGCTATCTGCAGACATACATACATGTGTATACAGCATATGCACATATGTACACACATACACAGGCACACACTACACAAAAGTGTGTACACACATGGACGTGTGTGCGTGTCTGTATGTGCACATGTGTATGGTATACATGAGTGCACATGATCATATGCATACACACCTCCTACATGGACTCACCTCCATGGAGGTCCTTAGACAGATACAAACAGATCCAGGCTCGCCATCTACACATGTGCACACACATATATGTGCACACACATATGTGCACACACAAACATACATCCATACACGCTGAACAGCAAAATTAGACTCTGGAGTCAAATAGACTTTAGTTTGAACCTTGACTTTACCACTCACTTGGTCGTGACTTTGGGCATATGCAACTATTTGGATGGAGCCCGAGTTTCTCTGTCTATAGAAGTGGGTGATAAGGATGCCTGCCTGTAGGGTTGTAAGATGAAAGAAGATAATGCATGGAGCAGACCTGGTACATAAAAAGTGCTCCAAAAGGGTCAGCTGGCAGAAAACGCCCACACACACACATCAGGCACATGTACAATCAAGTAATGAAAATGGTTCCCATCTGTGGTTGGTGGCAATGAGTCCCCTGGACCTATAAGCCCCCAGTACAGGCACGTGCGTGCATGCATGCACAAACACGTGCATGCACATGCACACACGCAGGGGCTGGCCACTGCTCCATGTGTTTCTGCTGTTTACAATAGCTGCTTAGCTGCCGAGCTGAGCTCAGGAGCACGTGGGCCCCCACGGAGCTCGGCCCCTCCTATCCAGCCTGTTGGGACAGGGTCTGGCCAGATTACTGCATTCTTGCTTCCTTCCTTCTTCTGTTGGCTCCAGACATTTGAGATAATGCATGGAAAATGGGGGCCTTAGGGACCCACTCACTCTCTAGGCCACCATAGGCTTTGCCTTGCCCACACTGAGTTGAAGGTGCTTTAGAGGAAGTCTTTGAGACTACAGGAACCTGGTGGGGGGGTGCCCTTCTGGGGGCTCTCAAGTCTGTTTGGCAGCCCCTCCCCAATTCCATCTCCCTACAAGCCCAGGGCTACTGAGATCGCGCCCCTGGCAGTGTAGGAGGCACCACAGCCCCATCGTGTCCCGCCCCACCCTCACACATCCTTCTCATGGCCTCCTGGGTTTTCCAAACGGACAAACTCCGGCTCAGAGAAGCCAACAGCAGTATCTTCCTGTCCCTAGGATCCTAAATCCCCTTATGAAACCCTGCCCCAACGGCCACCCCACTGCCTGAGCCTGAAGGGAGAGGAGAATCCTGTCCTGTCTCCAGGGTGGAGCTAATTCCAAAGATCTTTCTGGGGATCAGGGATAGCCATGTGGCAAGTCACCTCTTGAAAGTGTGGCTTCCAGTCACCAAGCCCCCAACCCATCAGGCCCCAGAAGGCAGACCTGCGACCTCTCCCCTGGCCTGTCCCTAGCCCCAGGCAGGCAGGAAGCACCTGGCAGGAGCTGCTGCCATACTTAACAATGAGTCCCTTTCTTTTGTCCTGTGAAAACTAAACTGCCTGCAAAGTAGACAGTGCCACCCAGTTAGGCTCCTCCCCTTCCAGATCTCTCCAAAATTGGTCAGGACTATCTCAGACCTCAGGTTTAGGGGTACAGGGGGTGACATCACAGAACCATAAATGTAGCCTACTCTTTCATTTTGCAGATGGAGAAATGTGCTCTAGAAAGAAGGGCCTTGCTCAAAGCTACACAGCCTGTCAGTCAGCAGAAGTGGGCTTTAGCCTCCCAATCCCATCCCCTCTTGGGAGACAGCCAGGGTCTCTCACTCCAAGCTTTGTTCTATGCCCTGGGACTGCTCAACTGATGTGTGGTGTGTGTTGGGGGGGTGGGGAATCAGCTGATATTCTCAGCTGGAAGGAAGAGACAGCTGTGAGGAGACCTCTTCCCAGGGTCTACCCTTACGGCTGACAGCCAGGGTCCCTTCTGGAACATCCTGGATCATGGCAGGATGAGAGTGTCACTGGTGTGGTCACAGCCAGGCCTGAGTTGAGGAAGGGGGACCCTGGGTGTATTCTGAGACTCACATCCCCTCCTACCACCAGGGCTTTTCACTTTCAAACCAGCACATAAAATGTGGAAGATAAGGAAAAGAGCACTGGACTGGGAGTCAGGGGCCCTGATTCTGGTCCTGCTTCTGCCACTAACTCACCCCCATGCTGCCAAAGCCTCACTGCTTGTCTCTCCCTCCAACTGCCAGGAATATGCCTCCCTGCACCTCTGGTCTTGGTCCTGAAGGCCAAGAGCAGGGTCAGCAGAAGCAAGGGGGCTGGGCCTTATCCAGCTGCTCCAACTTCATGTGACCTGGCTTCCACTCAGACTCCACACAAGCCAGGCCAGGGCCTGTTACCAGCACAGGCTTAAGCTTTCATTTCACTTCTCAGCTTCTGCCACTCTTACACCCACCCCAATCAGAGGGCCGCAGCCCAGAAGCAGTAGCCACAGGATGGGGTGGGGGAACCCTTCACAGAGGAGCTGACAGTCTGCTGGAAGAGGTAGATAATGATGCCCTGAGCCACTGTCTTTAGCCTTTCCTTTGGGTTAACGCTTATACAGTACTGTGAGGTAGAGGTAGGATCATCATTCTCTTTCAGCAGATGGGGAAACTGAGGCCCAGAGCCAGGACTCCAGCAGGACAGGAAATAGGCCACTGAAGAAGCAGAGGTTGAGGGCCTGGTCAGACCACCCACCTACAGGGCAGGTGTGTCTTACGCCCCTCCTGGTTCTTGCCTGCCCAGGGATCCTGACCTGGAACTCAGGGCCTCTGTCCCTGACAGCTGTCCCTCAATTCCCATTCCCAAGACCCCCGGCCAGGGCTGGGCTGGGAGGGGCGCCAGGTCCCCAGGGCGGGGCTCGGAAGCTTCTGTTCCTGCAGCGATGACTCCTGGTGTCCGCCCGCCCGCAGGCCGGCGTGCCTGGACAGGGAGGCTACTCGGGGCTGCCCGGACTGGACCGGACAGGACGCGGGCGGCGCCGCCACATCTAAGCCTCGCCGCATTCCCGGGCGCCTCGCCCGGGGCAGGGGCTGGGGAGCCTCCCAAAGCCTGTCGGGCACCGCCCCCTGCCGGCCACTGCTGGCAGCTGCGAGCCCCAGAGAAAGCTCCAAGGAACAGGCTGTGCAAGGGTGTCCACTCAGCCTCCCGCCCTTGAGAGCCTCCCTCAAGATCCCACCACCCCCATCAGTCACTCAACAAACACTTCTTGCTTGTGCCAGAAATGGGTGGGAAAGGGGCCATTTCCAAGAAAGACAAGACCTGAGCTGTGCTGAGGCTTTGCCTTTCTAGCAACCTTGACTTGCCAAGGCTCTGAGCATGCCCCCCAGCATCTCCCATCCCAAGACCACACCAGCCTCGCTCTCTGCACACTCAGCAACCAGCAGAAGCCGCCTCCAAGTTCTGGACTCCCAGGGAGTGGGCAAACCTGGAGTCTCCTCTCCCACATGCAGTGGCTCACACACGCCTTCATGGGGCCCTCATACCCAACCAACCCCCGCCCCAAGACCACCTGCTGCCACTACTCATGATGCTTAGTCCCCCCACCCACACATTCAGCCCGGTTTCCTCCTCCCTGAACATCTTCCTGTCTGTTCTGGTTCCCCAGTGCCGCTCTGACAAGACTATGCCACAAATGGGATGCTTTAACAAACAGGAGTTTATTCTTAAAATTTGGAGGCTTTAAGTCCAAGTTCAAAGTGCCAGGCTCTAGGGTCTGGATGAAAGCCCCTCAACCTTGGGCTTCAGCTCTGCCTCCTGCTCCCAGCCCACTGAAACTGGAGTCTTCTTCACTCAGCTGCTGGCTGCTGAGGATGACAAGCCCAAGATAAACAAGTAATGATGCACAGTCCCAGTATTACCAAACCACACGGCAGGCCATTAATTCAAGTCCATTAAAAGTCTCAAGATCAGCAGAGCATGGCAGGCTGCTGAACAACACGGCTACGTGCAGGGTTCAAGTGTGCCATAGGCTAGGGACAGTTTCCCAAGCCTTCTCCTTATACACAGGAAGCAGACCACCTCCCTAGGGCAGCTACTCAGCTGCTCACAGTAGATTCCACCATGGAGTTGATTACCAGTCTCATCATGGGAAATACTACATCCAGCTGCCCAGCCACTCAACCAAGCCCAGCCAAGTTGACACAGAAACTGAACTACCACACAGTCCTTATCTTACCTACTTTAAACAGAAAAGAAAACCAAACCTCTAGCAGAGTCCTCCTGACTCACAGTAACTCTCTAAGACAGAGAACAGAGACAGAGAACCTTTAGGGTTTCTGAGATTATAAAT
This sequence comes from Orycteropus afer afer, assembly GCF_000298275.1. Taxonomy (NCBI): domain Eukaryota; kingdom Metazoa; phylum Chordata; class Mammalia; order Tubulidentata; family Orycteropodidae; genus Orycteropus; species Orycteropus afer. Next base: position 4,686,793 of record NW_006921834.1, read on the forward strand.
CCTTACAGAAGCAGACTGCCACATCTTTCTCCCTCAGTGCAACTACTGGGTTCGAGCCACTGACCTTTTGGTTAGCACTGAGAGCTTAACCACTGTGCCACCAGGGTCACTTACCTACTCTGAGACCTCTGGAAATAACAATGGCAAAATACCTATGTGGTCAACACTATTCTTAGCATTCTAGGAGCATTCACACATTTAATCAAGCTCACCCAGAACAAATCCTGCCTGGCCCCTACCTCCTCCCCACATACACATCAGTGCACACACTCACACACGCACACTCCTGGGTACTTGTCAGTAACTCCACATTGCTGGTTGGTGGTCCTGTGGACCCCCTGGACCCCTTGCCTGGACCCCCTCCACTGGCAGCTGTGCTTCAGAACACTGAACACCGTCTGTCCTTCCCTTGGCCAGAGACAGCTCCCACCCCTGCCACTGTGCCCAGCACTCAGGTAGCTCCTTCAGCAGCAGGTGCCAGGGAAGAAATATGGGCTCTAGTCTTGGCTGCAATGCACTCACTGCTGTGTGACCCAAGGCAGCACACATCCTCTCTGGGCCCAAGGTTCCTGAGCTGGTTAAAAGAAGCCATCTCCAAGGCCCATGTAAGCCTGATCAGTCTGGGATTATAGCGTGGGCCTGGGCTTATTAACTTCACATAAATTCTTCCTTCTCAGTGTCATGGTGCTTTGTATACATTAAGTGCTCAATAACTGTATGAACTAACTAACAGTCATCATAGGCTGTGACCCTGCTCTCAACCTCCCTCTGAGCCAGGGCTCTGGATGGGAGACCCATACCCTTCACCTCTCATGTCTTCTCTCCCCCCCTCCCCACTCCCACCCTCACTCCCATCCCCCTGCTTCTACAATCTCCTGATGGATCCTAGTCCAGGCACAGAGAGACTACTGTCCATGGCCTGGAGGGAAACAGTGAGCTGTGAGCAGAACCTGCAATCTCTGCCCTCTAATGCCCCACAAGGCCCAGCACCAGCCTACATGCCAGGAAAGAAAGACAGCTGAGTTGACACATGCCTGAAAGCCCCCATCAGACTCTGAACCAAAGGTTCCTGGAGGGTGGCCCTCCAGGTTCCCATTTAGAAAGTCAGGAAGCGTTAGCTGACCATGGTTCTCAAGCATGTACATGAAGAGGTGCTGGCTGGGAAGAGGTTGGAACCTCTGTGATTACCCAGAGTGGAGATGGATGGGGAAAGATGTCCCTTCAGGACAAGCAAGACCCTTCTAATAATTAGAGGTTCCCACAAAGGTTAGTGCCAAGGTGAGGTAGTGAGCTCCCCATTGTATAGACTATTCAAGCATTTAACAAATACCTATTGAGTAGCAACTAATGTCACATGCTATCCAAAGCACTGAGGGTACAGTGAGAAAACACTGTCCCTTCCCTCATGGAGCTTATTCTGGTAGGAGAAATAGATAACATATGTACATGAGCATAGAATTTCATGGAAGGATAAGTGGTGTGAAGAAAAGTGGAGTAAAGGAATCCTGAGTGAGGATCCTTGGAGGAGGTGATATTTGAGTGGAGACCCTGAATGAAAGAAGAGAGTTAGCCACGTGCAGAAGATCTGGGGGCAGAGTGGAGAGAAGCTTCCCTGAGACAGGAAATGAGGTTAGCACAGCCAAACGCCAGCAAAAAATCTCCCCCAAGCTCCATGCCCTGCCCTGCCTGCTTTGATGGTGGCCACAGAGGCATCAGCAAGCAGGGGAGGAAGCCCTGGGGCCTGAGGCCTGTGGATGGGAAAGGACATTTCCTCTCGGCAACCCTGTCCATGCTGATGCAGGACACAGAGAGGATGCTGGGGCACCAGTTCAGATGCAGAGACATCTGAGAAGGGCCACAGAGTCAGGCACACTTCCTAGAGAGGGCAGCATATGAGGTGTGGACAGCCAGAGCAGGGCGAGCTAGCTGGCAAAGGGGAGTGGAGTAGAGTGTCCTGGTGGGAATTTGGAAGGAAAAAAGAAGGGCTCTGATAATCCTGACCTCCAATTTGCTGTGACCTGATCACTGGGCCTTAGGCACTCTCCAGAGGACAGGGCAAAAAGAAATGGGGCTTGAAACACAGCGAGAGACTAGAGTTAGGCAAAGGCAGAACTTTCTGCTAAAATAGCCTGATTTCCAAACTGACAAGGGATGGAAGGATCTCCTGGCCTACAGAGCTTTAAGGAGGGGATGCTACCACAGGGGCTTAGGATGGGGTCCTGCACTGAGGCAAGGGAATGGAGACTTCTAAGGGCCACAGCACACAGGGGAGACTGGGAATGGGGGAGGGCAGCTCTACAAGTCAGCCCTTCTCACTTGTTTGGCCTTGTTTTCTTCACAGAGCCACAGCTGCTTTGTCAGCTTCCCTGGAAAACCTCTGTGCAATCACTGGGCTTGGAGTAAGCAGGCCAGGAGGCTCCCTACACAGAGGAAGGAGGGGAGAGGGAGGGAGAGGCCAGGGCAAGGCTCCTCCATCAGGCTGGGTGCTCGGCCTCTGGCCCCCACCCTGTCCTCCTCTGGACTAGACCATCTACGTGCAATCATTCACCAAGCAGAATCTGTATCCTTCAGGCCCAGGACATCTACGGAGAGGGGAAGCAGACAACAGCCTTCAGGAAAGGGGGAAGGACTGAGGGGTCAGGAGTCCTGGCCTCTAATCCTAGTTCTAGGCCTGTTTTCCAAGCTCCACGGTGAGGGACTGGACTAGAGAATATCCAAGCAACACTTCTAACAGGAAGACCTGGTCTGTTCTCTCAGCATGTTGACAAGGGGTCCAGGAATGAGAGCAGGGCTGCTTCCAGGCCCAGCTCTGCTGCACCATGCTGTCACAACCCCCTGGGTGTGACACGTGGCCAAAGTGTCCTGATCGAGGGGCTGGTGTGAGGGTCAGATTAGAAAAGGACGGGGAAAACGCTTTGGAAACATGGAGTCTATGCTTTTATGTTCCAAGCCAAATTCTAATATGGTGCATCAGGCATGTATGGGAGGACTGGCATAGCACAATGACAAACACATCGGTCACCCCCAGGGCTTGGGGAGAGCACAGCAAGGGTGGGCTGCCGGACTTCCAGGAAAGGCCAGCTTCCAGCTGGATCTCAAGGAAGGGACTAGTTGAGAGAAGGAAAGTGAGGTGTTAAAGACAGGGAAACAGTCTAGAGATGGAAAACCTGTTTCCTTGGGCTCTGCCTCTTTGAGCCCCTGTTGCTGGGAAGTTATCAAGCTGCACCAGGCCGCTCACCCAGAGGGGCTTCCAGTACAGGCATGTGGTTCACCAGGAGAACTTCCCTGAATCCTGCTGCTATGCAGGAGGAAGATGAGGCAATCTACTTCCATAAAGATTTATAGTGTTGGAAATCCTGTGGGGTCACTGTGAGTTTGGTTTTGAGTGGCGTGGTGGTTAAAGCATGCAGCTGCTAACCAGAAAGTTGGCAGTCTGAACCCACCAGCCACTCTGCGGAAGAAAGATGAGGCAGTCTGCTTCCATAAAGATTTACAACCTTAGACACCCTATGGGACAGTTCTACTCTGTCCTAAAGGGTCACTTTAGGAATCGGAATCGACTCAATGGCAGTGGGTAACCCACTCCCAAAGAGCCCTGGTGGCATACAACTGCTAACCAAAAGGTTTGTTGTTCAAAACTACTAGTGGCTCTTCTCGTAATCCTAAAATGACAGCCTAGGAAACCCTATGGGTCAGTTCTACTCTGTCCTAAATAGTTGCTGAGTCAGAATCAACTTGATGGCACCCAACAACGCACCCCCAAGGAGCCTCAGTGATGCAGGTGGTTTGCCAATGCAAGGGATGGTGGTGGGGAGCCATCCAGTAGCTCTGTAAAAGAAAAGGCCTGGTGAGCTGCTTCTGTCAAGAAAACTCTCTGCGGCAGTTCTTCTCTGTGACACAGGGGTCACCACGAGTCAAGGGTCAACCCAACAGCAACTAATAACCACCACCCGTCACCTCATTGTACAGAAGAGCAAACTGAGGCTCAGGAAGGAGGGGTCACTTGGCCAAGGGCGCACAGCTTCCCCACCAGGTGCCCTCACTGTGGTCTGTGGGGAGGCAGCAGGGGCTCTAGGAGATGAGGGGGCCTGTGGAGGGGGCTCTGATGGCCTCAGTGCCAGGACCGAGCAGACCACCACAGGAACTGCTGTTCTGCTGGGCGGGTTGGGCAGGCCCAGAGGCCAGGAGGCGGGGCCCAGACTCACCCCACCTGGCAGTCAGCATTTGTTACCTTAAAAGGTGCTGTCTCCTCTCCCTCAAACATCTTCTGACAAAGAACCTGGGTGGGGCTGTGGGTGGAAGGGGTGGGGCCAGTTCCTGGGAACCGCACCCTACCGCCACCCACCCAACTGCACCAGAATAGCCCTTTCTGGGGGTGGCAGGGTCTGAAGCAGCCCCTTCTCTGTAAGGGGAAATCAGCCAACCCCCAAGCAGCCTCCAAGGACCCCAGCTCGACCTGGGAGCCAGGACTCCTGGGTTTCTATCCTCTTCCCTGTCCATGTCCCTTAACCTACTGCTTCCTGTCACAAAACCTATCTGGCTCCTCTGCACCCTCAAACTCACCAACCTCACACCTGTGAGGAAGGGGTGGTGTTTTATGTGGGAAACTGCACTTCCTGTCCTGTCCTTGGGGTCAGTGAGGCCTGACACCCTAAGGAGGGAGCTGCCACTTGCCCAGAGAAAGCAGGTTAAGGGCACCTCCAGTGACCTGCAGGCCCACATCTGTCTCTATCCTCAGAGGCAGCAGGTCTATCCCAGGGACCCAGGCCTGGTGGCTGTGAGGGGCAAAAGGGCTACTCAGCTGCCCCTACATTATTCCCCAAGGGAAACCAGGCCGGCCCCTGTGGGCTTCCTGCCTGACATCGGGTGAGGGGTCATGTCAAAGGAATCTGAGCAATGAGCTGGACTGAAGTGGAGAGTAGGGGCCAGGCCACCATCACTGATGCCCCCACACCTGGCACAGGACAAGGCAGGCCACTGTGAACACCTGAGGGAGGAGATTTAAGTCTGGCCACTCACTAGCTGTGTGACTTTGAGCAAACTATGTAGGCTCCCTAAGCCCCAGTTTTCTCATCTGTAAAGTGGGAATAATAGTACCCTCTTCTCAGAGGTGTTTTCAGGGTCCAGTGGTTGACGATTCAGACAGACAGCACATACTGACCTGCAGATGTGGCAGGGGCTTGGCAGCTGGACAAGTGTGTGTTTTGCCCTTTGGGGTCTCTGGCTGTAACTGCAGGTACCAAACCCCAGCATAGCCCCTGCAGGCCCAAACCAGAGCCTATCCTGCTTCCCAGGGAGTGACCAGAGCAAGAAGGAGGCCAGCCCCAGCCAAGGGTGCTCCAGGGGCCAGCAAACACCTTGGGAATAGCTCACAGCACCATGAGGGGGAGAGCTACCAATGACAGATGACAGTATCCTAGCCCAATAGGCCTCCTGCTCCAGGTCGCCATGTCCTAGACCCCATGCATAGCTGGCAGTGAGTGTGGCTGTGTACCTGTCTGGTGTTTAGGTCAGGCCACACCCTGGTGACTCAGGATGGTGGCATGCACCCTGCCTAAGAGTGGGAGAACAAAGCCACCAACTCAGGGCCTTGGCATCCAGACTGAGTCACACTCAGACACACCCAGCCAGGTGCCCCCACCCCGCCTGCAGTAGTAGAGGGAGAGAGTCTCCCACACTGACAGCCAGGGAGGGGTCTGCCCCGGTGCAGCCAGCTGAGAAACAAGAAGCTTGGCCTTGGGGACACCTGGACTTGTCAGGCCTAGACCAGCAGCACAGCCCACAGATGGGCCCTCAGCCTCCCACCAACCCAAGAAGTAGAGCATAAGCCCATGAGCAGGAACAGCAGGCATAGGCATTGGAAGCTGGTCCTGAGACCCAGGAGCCGGGCCTCCTGACTTAGAGGAAGAATAACTAGAGACCGAGAGGAGAAGCTCTGCATAGGGGCCACAGGCCTCAAGTCAGGGTGGGTGGGGCACATGCTGTAGACACAGCCCAGCCCCTGGCCCCCGAGGCTGTCCCCCAAAGGTGTAAGAATCAGGACAAGGTGAGATAGGCCCTCAGGTGACCTCTCTGAGCAGGCCCAGTTTCCCCACCTATTCCTGGGAGTTAGGCTTGTGGCAGGGGGCTAAGGCTCACCCTGTCTCACCCCCACCACCAGCTAAAAGAAGGGGTCAAGGTTCCCAGGCAAGAGGGCAGGGAGCAAGTAGGGGTAAGGGGATTGCATTCACTAGCAAAAAGGAGGCCCATTCCAGTGTGAAATGGGGCCCTTGCTTCAGCTGATAGCCAGGCCTTAACAAGAGCTGCAGAGAGTCCTTAAGGGGGACCAGATTGCAAATTGCACCACCACCCAGGGCCGGAGGGCTGTCTCCAACCAAGGCCACAGCTGAAAGCAGCCCGCCAGAAGGGAAAAGACCCATCAGGGACAACACAGTGTGGAACCACCAGAAACCCAGAAACTCAACAGGCTCCAGCCATGCCTAACCCTGACCCTACCTAACCTAAGCCAAACTGTACCTGATGCTAACCTATGCCTGCTCCCACCCACAACCTGAACCTGTCCCCAGCTCTGATATGGCAGTCACCCCAACTCTAACCTCAAATCTTAGGTATCACCAAACTCAACCGTAAATTCACTTCACTTCAAATCAGGTGCTTCTCTATCCATCCTCCAAACTCAGCCCTAAACCAATCCCATCCCAAACCCCAGCTCTGACCCTCACCCACTCTCAGACCACAGTTAGTTGTACCCAGAATTCCAGTGTCAACTCTATCCCTGCCCCAAACCCTGACTTCACCCCAAATCACAACACTGCTCCAAACCCTGCCTTCCCAGGCCCTCCCTGAATCTAAATCCCTACTCCAAGTCCCAGAGCAACCTACACCCTGCCCCTAGCCTCACCAACAACCCACCCTAAACTCTGCAAGTCCCAAGCTCCCCAAAAACCCCACTTCTATCCAAACTGCCCAGCTTGTGCCACCCCATGTCCACTGTCTAACAATCACGCACCTCTGCTGGGTCAGGCTGTGCTTGAAAGAGTTAGGCCAGGGCATGGGCCCAGAGTAGGGGTCTCAGATTGCCAAAGACCCAGGCTGGAAGCAAGGCCAAGGGGCAGGGGCTGAGGATAGGATATAGCACCAGGTAAGAAAAGCTGTAACTCTGCCAGCACCCCCACTCACCCCTACCCCCAGGACTCCCAACTAGAACTTGCTTTTTTGGGGGGAGAGCGGTCACTCAGCCACAAGAGCCTGCACCACTGCCCTCACCTGCCTGCCCCACAGAGCAGTCCAGGTGCCCACTGTGCCTACCCAGCTCATCACCAACTGGAGTACAACCCCAGCCCATTGCTCTGCCCCAGACCTGAGTTACCTAGCACCCAGGGTAGGGAATTAAACACAGAGCCCTGGAACTTGGGCCAACATCGCCAGGGTGCTCCAGGACCCCCACCCAATACCCCCAGCTCCTGCCTTTCCCCAGAGTGCCTCAGACCCTGTTCTAAGGGCCAGCAGGCTGAATCCAGGGCCCTTCCTGGGCATTCTGGGGAAGAACAAGCAGGGCAGGCCGGCTGAGCTGGGCCTCTGTCTCCTTTCCCCAAACCCAGGCTACATTCCCAGCAAGCCAGGACCTGCCACTGGAGATAAACAAGCCGAACTCGGTATCCTTCTCTGCCACGGACTCCCAGCTTCCAAAGTGGCTGCTGTGGTTAGCTGAAACCATGGCTCCCTCAGCTCCAGCCCGAAGCCCTCCGACTACAATGACTGTCATCAGATGTCCCTAGGACACCTCTCAGGAAGGCCCAAGCACTGCAAGTTCATAAGGCCTCACGGCCTTCTCTCCACCCCACAGCCCTTCACCCCCAGAGGCTCCATGCTCATGGTGGCAGGGACATTCTGAATGGGACCTTTCCTTAGCCTGTCACTTCCTTGCCAGACGCCCCAGGAACAATGGGCAAAAGCGAACCAGAAGGGTCACAACATGTCATGCATCACCCAGTAAGACTGGGACATAGACTCCTGTGTCTCTCCTCAGGCCTCAGCCAGGCTGGGCCTTACCTCAGAAACCTGGGCAGGGGAAGGAGTGTCTAGGGGCACTGGAAGTAAGGCACTCAGGGATGGGTCATTGTCAGGCCCCCAGGCCAGGGCTTCCCCCAATCTGGGGGAAATTCTTCCAGTCATCTAACCTTGAGCCCTTACAATGCAAGCTTTTCTCCAAGGGGAGAAGGAGCTTGTCCCCCTAGGTAGTCTGTCGGTCCCTTCAGTTGCCATCAAGGTCTAGGCCCAGCACCTCTGGCCTGGTGAAGCTCAGCCTCCCCTTCCCCATGGGTTAGGGTCTCCATTGCTCAGCCCTGCCCCTTGGCTCCAGCTCCCTGCTCCAGTCCACACAGCCTTAGAAGCTTCCCTGTCTCAGCTGGGTTCATGGCCTCACTGCATCTCACACTTCACACACTACCCAGTGTTTATGGAACTCACTGTGAGCCTTTTCATTAGCAATCAAGGACCCCCCAATCTGCCCAATCTACCCAGGCTGCCTGAACTACTGATGCCACCCTTTCACCCCTGCCCCGGCCAAGCAGGACCCCTGATATTCACCAAACTGACCCAGAGGTTTCTACTTCCACAATTTTACCCAGTAAGACTGGGTTCTACTATTCCAGCTCTTGAAATACTAACTAGCCTTCAAGTACTCACTCAGCTGCTGCCCCCACCTCCATCAGAAGGGCTCTCCTCCTCTGAGCCCAGACCTCTAAGCTGCTTCTCTCTGATGGCCTTTCTCCGCCTCCCCCTGTCCTGTGGGTCCTCTTTGTGAGTAGGTCTGTGCCACCCTCCAGACCTGCTGTTCCCGAGGGCACAGGAACCTGGGCACAATTCTCCCTCCCTGGTGCAGGACATGAGGAACTAAGCCAGTGCCTTGACAGCAAGGTAGTCCCCACTTGACACCTCTGTCCCTCCTGAACTAACAGGCTTCAGCCCTCACCTGCTACACTGGTACCCCACAGGCGTGGTAGGCAGGCACACAGGGCCAGGTGCTTTCCCCCTAATTCCAGTCCTCGGGACAGTCTTATGACATTGGTGGTGTCAGCCCCCTTTTGCTTATGTAGACACTGAGGCTACCACAGCTTAAGTGAATGCCCAAGTGACAGGGTGGGGATTATCCCCAAAGACCACTCTCCAAATAAAGGGGCTGAGAGCCCGCCCCAAGTGGGGGAAGAGGTGGGGTCCCTGGTCAAGGGCCCAGAGCAGTGGGAGGGGATTACAGTTCTTTTGCCCAGATAACTGTAATCCTACCATGGGGTCCCCAGTCCTGGGGGGCAGGCAGGACCAGGGGAGATGTGGGGCACTTCTGCTGACCAATACAGAGGGGATGCCTCTGCCCTCCAATACACACTCCAAGCTGCATGTGCACACCCTGCACCCAGGGCCCTCCACTCCGGGCACTGAAGGAACTGGCACCGACGCCCGTGCATGATCCTCTGAAACCCTCGCGCCGGCTCTCTCCCTGCCGCCACCGCCGGCACCCAGACCTGCCTGACCGGGTGGGCCGGTCCAGCGGCCTAGAGAGGCTCCAGAAGCTCCCCACCCCCTCTTGGAGCTAGGGCAAGATTCCGTGGGGCAGGAGCGCCCCCTGCTGCCCAATGTGGAGCAGGCAATCCAGTCGAAGCCCCAGGCCAGAGGAGGGGACGCTCCGTGCGCCAGGACCTCCTCCTTACCCACCACTTTACGACTTTCCTGAGCACCCAGGGCCAAATAGGAAGGAACGGTTCAGGAGAAGAGCAGAGACACTGGGGGCTCATGAGCAGAGAAGCGACATGGTCTGACTCAAAGGTCGCTGCACTGAGAAGAGTCTACAGGGGGAAGGGCAGGAGCAGGGGACCAGCTACAACTATTGAATCACCCAGTACTTTCCTTTTTCTTTTTTTTAAATTTTTATTGTGACTTGAGTGAAAGTTTACAGAGCAAATTGGTTTTCCATTCAACAAGTGTATTCATTTTGTTTTGTGACATTGACTGCATCGCTACAATGTACCAGCCTCTTCCCACTTCCTCCCTGTGGTTGCCATTTCCCTCCCTCCTTCTTTCCTCTCCTTCCAGCCTTCTTAGCTTTATCACCTTCTTAGCTTTATCCCGGGCAAATGCTGTCCTTTTGATCTCTTATGATTGATTGCTCTAATGAATGTGTACCTCCCTGGTGTTATATAATTCACCATATACGCCTGTCTGTTGTTTGACTAAGTTGAGCCACAGAGGTGAATTCAGACTTGGTATCTGAGGACCACAGTCTCAAGGGTTCCACCAATCTCTATCAGACCAGTACACCTGGTCTTTATTATTATTTCTGTTCCACGTTTTTCTCTCACTCTATCCAGGACCTCTTACTGAGATCCCTTTCAGCATGGTCAGCAGTAGCAGCCAGGCACCATCTCATTCTGGCCTCAGGGTTATGCAGGTCTCTCCCCGCAGACCTCTTGGGTTGGGAGGGGTGCGGGGGAGTGGAGCTGTAGGGGGTGATGCTCAAGTGTCTGGTTTGGGCAACCAGGTTGGTGGAGGAGCCAATCAACAAACTAAAGCAGGGACAACCAGGAGAGGACAGTGTGGACAGAGTAAATGATGGGGAGATGAGGGCATGGTCCGCAAGCTTCCCTCCTGCACCACAGAAGCTGGGGTCAAAGGTCCACCCACAGACACCACCCTCACCCCATACTCAAGCTCCTCTGTGCCTAGATATTGATTGGCAAGGCAAAGGCCAGGAGCTGCCTCTCACCTCCCCTCTCTTCCTAACCCCCCTCCAACCCTTCAATCAGGGAATCTTCTCTTCCCACCTCACACCTTCTCCACCCTTGCCATCTCTCCTGCAGCCTCAGTAAGCTCAGTGGCTCCAGTGCTTGTTATTCAGCAGTTCACTTACAAATACGACCACTGGCAGGACCACCCTATCCGGCCTTGAACAAGGGTCCCCTCTGCACCATCTTGCTCTGCTTGCACACCTCCAGGAGCCAGGCGCTCAGTCCCTCACCAGGAAGCCTGTGTTAGTCTTGGACACCTCACATTGTCAATCAGCCCACCATACACTTCCCTGGTTCTCGCTGTCCCCCTGGTCCCTGCCTGGTCCTTTCCCCTAAAGCCACATGAAACACAGCAGGCCCCTCTCCCATGTGATAGGGACAGAGTAAAGACAGAAGGAACTTGCTAAGCACCTGTTCTGTGCCAGGGACTTGGGATGCAGAGAGGAGCAAACAGTCATGGCCTCTGTCCTGCAGTACACGTTATGAAGGGAAAGAATGGTGAGTATCACTGACCACTTACCATGTGCCAGACACTGCTCTAAGCACTTTGCATGAAGCGTATCATTTAACTCTCCCAACAGCCCTCTAAGTTGGGCTCTGTGTGCCCAAAGTCACACAGTCACTAATGGTGAAGCCAGGATTCAAATGCAGGCAGTTTCACTCTGCCTGTTGTAAGTTTTGGCAAGAGTCTCACTTCTCACTTTAAAAGCATTTATCTTTTTCTATCAAATACAAAATACAAAAGGCCTCCTTTCTCCGGAAGGCACTGAGCAGTTTGGAAGACACATAGTCCGTTGGTGCCATCTAGGGGCGAAAACATGCATTGCGGAGGTTTAAGCTTTGTAGACAGCAAAGCCACTTGGCAGGGATCCAGAGAAATAAACCCTCAGAAACAGATACTACTGGATCCCAACCACCAAATGACCTCCCCTGCCATGTTTGTGCCATTTAGTGCTGCAATAATCACTGCACACCCAATAGGCTTCCTTATCAGAAGACAGCTTCCTGTAAAACTGTCCCTAAAACTTTCTTTGTTCAAAAACAAATCCTTTTTGAATATGAGTGAAGAATGTAAGAGTTCTGAATGCTGATGCTCTGGCAGAGGACTTCACACAGTCACTGATGGAAACCCCTGTATCAGAGTATAACCATGCTCCATAGGGCTTTCAATGGCTGGTTTTTGGAAGTGGATGAAGAGGGCTTTTTTCTGAGGCTCTTCTGGGTGAATTCCAGCCATCAACCTTCTGGTTAGCAGCCAAGGGTTAACTGTTTGCAGCCAGTTACAAACTGTTGATTACAATCCCTGAACACTGTTAAATTGTAACAGTTTGGAGTGTTAGGTAGGCTTAAAACAGTGACCTTACTAGGGATGCAAGGAGGGAGTGCTGCCCATAATATTGGCAACATGTTGGGTGAATTGGCACTGTGGGTTCATGGTATATTGTATATACAATTATACAGATTGTGTATATTTTTCTAGGTATGAAATATTTCATTTAAATGTATTAATTCTTTAAAGCAAATTTTCCAACCTGTGGGACCAACCCTATCACCCATGGTACAAAGCACTGCGAGGAGCCACAGGCAGCCCGAGAGGAGAGGGCACACAGGGAAACCTCAGTCTGCGGACTGACACCAGCCATCCAGAGAATAAAATCAAGGCCCCATTCACCAGATGTCTCGGTCATCTAGTGCAGCTGTAACAGAAGGAAGTGGGAAGAGAGCTGTTACATTATGGGGAATTGTAGTCAATGTCATAAAACAAAATGTGTATGAACTGCTGTATGGAATACAAATTTGCTCTGTAAACTTTCACCCAAATCACAATAAAAATTAAAAAAAAAAAAAAAGAGGACGGTATGGTAGTTATTTATGTTTGTGTGTCAACTTGGCTGGGTCTGGCTGAGTGGCTGGGCAGCTGGTGGTAATTATTCCCCATGATGAGACTGGCAATCAACTCCATGGCGGGATCTACCACAAGCAGCTGGGTAGCTGCCTTTGGGTATGTGGTCTGCTTCCTGTATATAAGGAGAAGCCCTGAGAATGGTCTCTAGCTTATAGTACCTTGAACCCTGCATGTAGCCTTGTCATTGTTCAGCAGTCTGCCATGCTCTGCCGACCTTGGAACTTAAAATGGACTTGAGTTAATGGCCTGCTTTGTGGTAATATTGGGACTGTGCCTTATTACTTGTCAACCTTGGGCTTGGCAGCCTCAGCAGTCAGCAGCTGTCTGAGTGAAGAAACGCCTCTAGCTTCAGTGGGCCGGGAGCTAGAGGCAGAGCTAGACCCCAAGGTTGAGGGGCTTTCACCCAGCCCCTAGAGCCTGGCACTTTGAACTTGGACTTAAAGGCTCCAGACTGTAAGAGAATAAACTCCCATTTGTTAAGGCCGTCCCATTTGTGGTATCTTCCTGTCAGAGTTGCACCAGAAAAGAAGGCTTCCACCTTGGGAAATCTGCAGCTGTTTGGAGGAAAATGTACAGAACTAGGTGTTTAAAGCCAAACCCACTGCCATCGAGTTGATTCTGACTCGAAGTTATGACCCTGTAAGACAGAGTAGAAACACTCCCTTAGGGATTGTTGTTGTTGTTGTTGTTCTGTGCCGTCGAGTCGGCCCCGACTCATAGCGACCCCTCCTTGGGTTTCCGAGGCAGTATCACTACGGAAGTAGGATTGCCCAACCTTCCTTCCGAGGAGTGGCTGGTGGGTTTGAACCGCCAGCCGTCTGGTTAGCAGGCAAGTGTCTTAGCCACTATGCTACCAGAGCTCCCCCCTTAGGGATTACAAGGCTATAAATCTTTATAGGAAGTAGGCTGTCACATTTGTCTCCCATGGAGTGGCTGGTGGATTCCAACCACCAACCTTTTGGTTAGTAGCCAGGTACTTAACCACTGTGCCACCAGGTCTTTGAAGGGGGTTAGAGCTAAAATTTGCTGGAAGGAAGAAATTCTTTTAAGAAGGAGGAAACAGTGTCAATAAAAAGGGCCAGAGAGAGACTCCAGAGTTAGGTTTGGAAAACAGCAAGAAGGGAATGGTCTCAGAAGAGGAGTCCTGGATTTTGAGACTGGAAAGGCAGCTTGGTCCTCTCCAGGGAGAAGTTGTTATGGATTGAAAGGTGTTCTCCAAAAAGGTATGTTAATATATATTTAGTTTAAAAAAAAAAAAAAACTGCCATCAAGTCGATTTCAACTCATAGCAACCCCTCCTTGGGTTTCTGAGGCGATATCTATAGAAGTAGATCGTCCAACCTTCCTTCTGAGGAGTGGCTGGTGGGTTTGAACCTCTAGCCTTCTGGTTAGCAATAAATTTAAAATGATAAATAAAAATTCATATATCAAAAAAAAAAAAAGAAGAAAGGTATGTTAAAGTCCTAACCCCTAGTGCCTGTGAACATGACCTTGTTTTGAAATAGTCTTTGAGATATTAGTAGGTAGGTTAACATGAAGTCATATTGGAGTCAACCAAAAAAGACCAAACTTACTGCCATCAAGTCGATTCCAAGTCATAATGACCCCCATTGGGTTTCTGAGTTGGTAAAACTTTACGGAAGCAGATTGCCTCATCGTCCTTCCTGCAGACAGCTGGTGAGTTTGAACCACTGACCTTCTGGTTAGCAGTTAAGTACCTTAGGCACTGTGCCATCAGAGCTCCTCATATTGGAGAAGATTGGGTCCTAATCTCATCTGAGTGGTGTCTTACAAAAGAGGAGAATAGACACAGACACATGGGGAGGAGGATGCTGTGTGAAGATGCATCTATAAAATAAAGAATGGCAAGGGTTACTGGAAGCCACCAGGAGCTAGGAAACAAGCAGGGGACATTCCTCTCTCAGAGCCCTCAGAATACAGCCAAGATCTGATTTGTATGCCTAGTCTCCAGAACTGTGAGACAATAAATTTCTTTTCTTATAAGCCATCCAGTTTGTAGTATTTTGTTACAGCAGTACTAGGACTAATATATAGACCCTGAAGGTGTTTAGATTTGACTCAGCAGGAATGGGGAGCCATGGGAGGTATTTCAGCAGGAGAGTGTCCAATCAGAGTCACAGGTATGTACTGAGTGGTCAGAGCAGGGAGCAACCTGAGGCAGGGAGACCACTACAGCTGACCAGTGAGCTGGCAATACGGGACTACGCTGGGAGGGGTGTAGGCAGAGGGAGAAAGGAGGCCCACCAGAGGTATGTCTGGATCAGAGTCTTCCCAGCATGATAGGTATATAAATAAATAAGATTCCACAAAGCATAGTGCCTTAGGCACTTGACTGCTAACCAGAAGGCTGGCAATTCAAACCCACCAACCACCCCTCGGAAAGAAAGCTGGGCAATCTGCTTCCGTAGTGATACTGCCTCAGAAACCCAAGGAAGGTTCGCTATGAGTCAGGTCCAACTCGACAGCACATAACAGCAACAACCGCCACAATGGACTATGGGTGAGCAAAAAACAAAAGAAAAAAACTCACTGCCATAGAGTCAATGCTGACTCATAGCAAACCCCATTGCATTTCTAAGACAGAAGCAGACTGCCTCATCTTTCTTCCGCAGAGCAGCTGGTGGGTTCAAACCACCGACATTTTGGTTAGCAGCTGAATGCCTTAACCACTACACTACCAAAGCTCCTTATACTATACATGATAGTATAAATAAGAAATAGGAACCAGAGATTGAGAAGCAGATGCCTAAAAACTGGAAGATATCATAGATGACAGATAACTATAGACAAATTGACTGATTATAAGTAACTTGTAGGCACATTCATGCATGTATAGATAATACAGATGATAGGTAGATAGGGTGAGGGGTCTCCCTGAACCCAAGACTCTTATCTGCAACTGCCTACTCTCATATTCACTTAAATGCATCATAGACATTTCAAATGTCAAGTAAGAAGACCCTTGGTTTCTTCCCTTGATTTACTGTGGAAATGGTGTCCTGGTACATCTCTGATCACTGAACCTCTAAAAAATTTTCATCCTCTGAATCTTAGTAGAGGTGCTCTGGTGGTGTAGTAGGTAAGGCATTCAGCTGCTAATCAAAAGGTGAGTGGTTCGAACCCACCAGCCACTCTGTGGAAGACAAGGCAGTCTGCTTCTGTAAAGACTTACAGCCTTGGAAACCCAGTGGGGGTCACTCTGAGTGGGAACCGACTCGATGGCAGTGAGTTTGGTTTTAGTTTTGGAATCTTACTAGGGTTTATCTCCCACACTCAGGAGCATGTCTTGCCAAGGATATTTAATATAACCCTGAGGCAAAACTACCAATTATACCCAGTCCGTATGTATGCAAACTGTTTTCTAATCCTCTTTACCAACTGTAATAGACAAGAAAGGAAAAATGTATCTACCAAATCAATGGTTGTTAATCTGCTCCAGCAAAAATACCACATCTAGCACTTGCTCTTCTAGCAATTGCTCTTCTCTACCCAGTGAGCTAAGGAGCTCTGGTGCCACAGCGCCTAAGGCATTTGACTGCTAACCAGAAGGTTGGTGGTTCAAACCCACCAGCCACTCCACAGAAGGAAGACTGGGCAATCTACTTCTGTAGAGATACCACCTTGGAAACCCAAGGAGGGGTCACTATGAGTCAGAATTGACTTGATTGATGGCAGTGAGTCTGGGTTTTTTTGGTTTTACACAGTAAGTTACACAGCAGCTACTTTGGCCTTGTTTATTTTATTTATTTATTTTTTGTCACTAGTACTCAGCACCCTCATAGTGTCCCCACCATAGGATCTTTGCATATGCTGTTCCCTCTGCCTACAATGCTCTTCCATCCCCAAACTCACTGCCATCGAGTCGATGCCAACTCATAGTGACTCCTCCTTGGGTTTCCAAGGTGGTATCACTAAGGAAATAGTTTGCCCAGTCTTCCTTTTGAGCAGTGGCTGGTGAGTTTGAACCACCAGCCTTCTGGTTAGCAGTCAAATCCTTAGGCACTATACCACCAGAGCTCCCTTCCATCCCCAGTTAAGGAAGTGACACCACAGATCTGAGGTTCAAAAAAGAGCTAATTGAGTTCCATCCCCAGTTAACTCAATTAGCTCTTTTTCGAAGCTCAGATCTGAAGCCAAATGTCACTTCCTCACAGACATGTTCTGTGAGCTCCCATCTAATTTTGCACCTCTCCTTTGAGCACTTCTTGTAGTTGCAATTTACATCATTTGATGGATTATTACTATTATATAATTATATCGTAATTATTACTATACCTGCCTGACTGTAAGCTCCACGAGGGCAGGGACTGTTCACCATTGTGTCTTCAGTGTTTAACAAAGTGTCTGGCATACAACATACACTCAATAAATAGTCATTAAAATAGTAAGTAGAAGAAAGATTGGATGGATGAACAAACCAACAACTGAATTATGCTCTGCTCGCCATGAAGCACAGAGGGAAACGCCCAAGGCTGGGGGTAGAAAGCAAAGTGAGGAACTTGCCAGAGAAGAATCCTCATGCTCCCTGGGACCTCTGAGACTGAGGCAGGACTAAGAAAATCTCAAAGTTCCCACAGATCATCAGGGTTGCCACTTGTGATTAGTGTCCAAATAAGAGTCCACCATTCACTGCACATGGTAACAGGTTTGGCCTTTCCATGCTCTCTACCCATAATCTCTGGGAGTTTCTAAAGAAACTCTCCCAGTTCCCAGTCTACCTTCAAGTCACAAGCGCTGGGCTACTTTCCTTTGGACCTGGACTTGTCTCCACCAGGGTCAAGCCCCAGCCCCTCAAAGCCAGAGAGAGCCAGGCACACCCAAAAGAGACCTGCCTCCTAGGAATCAAGAAAATCCCCAGGGCTGCAGCTCCTCTCACAGTGATGCTGACCTTTGACATGGCTGTACAAAGCAGCTGAGCCCCTAGCCTGAATTCCACCATTCCAAGGAATCCCAGTCTCCACCACTGGAGAGAATAAAACAGCTGGAGGTGTTACACCAGTGCTTACTACACCCTTACTCCAGCCTTGCACAGTTTTATTGGATCTGTTCCCCTGAATGCTCACTCCTCCTTCCCCTCACTCATCCTCCATCTCGCTCTCCCCTTCCTCCTCCCCCACCCCCACTTACACCGTCCATAATGAAAATAATGAAAGCTATGTTTAATGAGAACTTACTAATGCCAGACTCTATCCTAGCCATTTTCATGTATTAATTTAAACATCTAATCCTCCCTACAACCCTACGTAGCAGTGACTATTACTGTTCTAATGCACAAAGAGGTTAAGTGACCTGCCCATGGTCACAATGCATCTGAGTGGTGAGGTTGAATTAGTGCTTGGTTCCCCAAACTCACTCTGAACAGCTGCAGAGGGCCCTTGTGTCAGCTCATGGCCTGCTGCTTGGCTTCTCTCACAACCTTGTTCTTTTCCTTCTTTCTGAGGACAGCCTTGTAACCCCTCTTTCTGCTCCAGCTGCTAGGAAAACTCAGAGCCAGGACAGTTACCCAAGCACTAGCAAATAGTACCAACCCCTCATGGCCATTAGTTCTATCTTCTCCTCAATTACGGGTGCTAGGTTTCTCACTGAAGATCCTCAATAAATAAATAAATAAATAAAAGGATTGACACAGTGGCTGCAATAACAGGTTCAAACATTGCAACAATTGTGAGCATGGCACGGGACCAGGCAGTGTTTTGTTCTGCTGTGCACAGGTTCACTACGAACAGGAACTGACTCAACGGCACCTAACAACAACAATCTTCTATGGAGGAGTCTCTGGGTGGTGCAAATGGCTAACTAACTGCTAATGGGAAGGTTGGCAGTTCAGATCCACCCAGAGGCACCGCCAGCGAAAGACCTATTGATCTACTCAGAAAAATCAGCTACTGAAAGCCTTAGGGAGCAATTCTACCCTGACACACTCGGGTCGCCGAGTTGGAAGGGACTTGACAGCAACAGATTACTGGTAGCAGCTTGTTTCTTTCCAGAGAGAATGTGGGAGGCAGCATGCATCAAAACAGCAGTAGGACCAACACAGAGCAGAGACCACAGAAAGCAGAGATTGTAAAGACTCACCGGAGTGAAACAGAGGCCACGATGAGGCCTCTAGGCAGCCAAGCGGAAGTGAAAACCTAATCAGTTCCTATCAGCAGGAAGCAGACTGTTTCCTCCGTGGGAAGAACATTTTCCCTTATAATAAATCCTAATACGGATGGCTCACACGGTCCTTGGTACAAGGAATGCTGAGCAATGTCACGGATGACTAGCAGAACAATTTTTTTGCAGCGAAAGGAAAGTATATTTCATGTGACTGTTGACCAAAGCTGAGGACACTGCACCAGGAAACATTCCGGGACAGAGAGTCCTCCAGGAGAGAGATTAACATGGTCCAAACACAGAGCCTTCCAAGGCAAGATGGTCCAGCCAGCGCCAGAACTCAGAGTACCTAGAGGCTGGCTGGGCAGCTCAGCCCTTCAGAATCATGCCCTTAACACCCTCCACAGGCTTTTTTGCACTGAAGAAGTGGGAGTGCCTTGAGGGTAAGGTGCAGTCTTTCCATTTCTAATCCAGCCCCTGGCCCAATGCCCTCTACAGCTGCCATGATTTGGAAAGTATGGGAAGAAGGGTGATTGAGGCCTGCTCCCCCATCCTGTGCCATGCTTCTTTGTCCCCTAATATTTCTCTCCCTTTCTATAGAAGTAATGGAGCCCTAATTTGTAGTTGGGAACATGGCTGCCCATGATGTTTCCCAATATCCCTTGCAGCTGGGTGTAGCCATATGACTGAGTTCTGACCTATGACGCCCTCTCCTTGCCAGTCCCCCTTCCCACTGGCTGGAATGCAGAGGTGGTGATGGCCACCAGCATGGCTCAAGCTTGCCCTCCAGCTTGAGGAGCAACAAAATAGTAAAAGCCTGAAGCACTGACTGTACGAAGGTCCTATTCCAGTCCTGGAAATGAAAGAAAACTAAGGTTCTATCTTGTCTAAGCCACTGTTACTTTGCACTGCTGTTTTGAGTCTCTGATACAATATGTTGTTGTTGTTGTTATGTGCCGGAAGTTGGACCCAACTCATAGTGACTGGGTCACTCCTTGGGTTTCCGAGGTGGTATCTCTACGGGAGTAGATTGCCCCATCTTCCTTCCAAGGAGTGGCTGGTGGGTTTGAACCACCAGCCTTCTGGTTAGCAGTCAAGTGCCTTAGGCCCTACACTACCAGAGCTCCCACTGATACAATATAGGAAACTCTGTATCCTAACAGACCCAGTGGCTTCCAGGAACTACCAATGAAATACCTTTGCCAAGCAACCTGACAGTTTTAGAGTTCAACTTCCTCTTCTACCCCTAAAGCTAGTTTATTACCATCTACTCTAATGAGGAAACTAGCTGCTCTTACAAAAGGCTAGGCACTGTGCCTAAGGCTTTTACACCTCACCAATCCTCACAGCACCTCACCAAGGGAGTTAACACTACCCTTGTTTTCCAGATAGGGAAACTGAAGCTCAGAGGCAGTAACTAATGGAGGTAGTCTCAAATCCTCCAGAGACTGGAGAGGACTAGACATCACCTAATAACAATAAGTCTCAAATCCGGGTCAGCCTGCTCCGGGTCTTAGCTCCCTGTGAGAGGAATGAGGATTGCTGCTCACCCCCTCACCCAAATGGAGACAAATTATTATCTTGGCAGGAGAGACCTGTGTCTAAAGGGAAATGCTATAAGCCTGCTTGGAGTCTAGGCTGAGACGGGCAAGGAGTAGGTGACAAGTTGTTACAAGACCGCAGAAGGGAGCTACTCAATACTATTAAGGGAGAAAAATTAAGGAGAGGGGAGGGGAAAAGGCTGAAAGAGGAAGAAGAAGAGAGAAGATGAGAAAGCCAATACAAACAATGAGAGGATACTGCTTTCCCCCACCACCACCTAAATTTCAATAAAACAAAAAACAAACCCACTGCCATCGAGTAGATTCCAACACATAGCAACCTGATAGGACACAGCAGAAATGCTCCATAGGGTTTCCAAGGCTGTAAATCTTTATGGAACCAATTGTCTCACTTCCCACAGAGCAACTGGTGAGTTTGAACTGCCAACCTTTTGGGTAGCAAACAAATGCTTTAACCACTCACCACCTCACTCACTGCCATCGAGTCCTCACCACCAGAGCTCCAAAAATGTCAGTAAGGTCTTAAAAAAAAAAAAATCACACAACACCAGGAATGCTATGGATTGAATTATGTCCCCTACAAATGTTGACAAAGATAAACCTTTTACATACACAAAACTACATTACCAGTACGACAAATATTAATCTACGGGTAAATACAAAGGTAGACAGGTTAAATGATAGGTATGTCTAGGCCAAAGGGAATATACCCATGACTATATATAAGTTTGGCAGATGATATTTCTACATATTTGTATGTGCTATAAGAATGTGCATATATATAATAGAACTAACAAGGGGCAAAGTTATGATAACTTCTTAGCCACAGCCAAACACCCTGAGGAAGAGAGTAGTTAGACCTATGGGCTCAGGACCAAGTCACAGGGGACATCAAGCTCAACTGGAATAACATACTACACAAAAATATTGTTCTACATCTTATTATGGTGAGTAGAGACTGAGATCTTAAAAGCTTGCAAGTAGCCATCTAGATGCAACAATGGGTCTCTCCTCATCCAGAGCAAAGAAGAATGAAGAAAACCAAAGACGCATGGAAATAATTAGTCCAAGGGACTAGTGGACAATGCCAACCTCAGCCTACATGACAATGAGACCAGAAGAGCTAGATGGTGCCTGGCTACCACTGTCAACCACTTGGAAAGAGATCCATGCAGGAGATCCTGGATAGAGCAGGAGCACTATGTGGAACAAAACTCAAAATCATAAGAACAAACAAGCGTTACTGGTCTGATAGAGACTGGTGAAACCCCTGAGACTATGGCCCCTGGCCACCCTTTAGGCCTGAATTGAAGTCACTCCTGTGGCTTCAAAGCAAACAATAGACAGGCATATAAGGTGAACATTTATGCCAGGTAGGTACACTCTAGAACAATCAGTCATGGGAGATTAGAAGGGCAGTATTTGCACAGAGAGATAGCTCAGAGAACAAGAATGCATAGGAAATAAGGACATAGGGAAAAGGTAACTACAGGGAGGAAGTGGAAAGAGAGCTGTTACATTGCAATCAATGCCAATGTCAATGTCATGAAACAAAATGTGTATGAACTGCTGTATGGAAAATGAATTTGCTCTGTAAACTTACACCCAAAAAAAAAGAAAACCCAAACTCACTGCAATCGAGTCAGATCCGACTCATAGCGACCCCTCCTTGGGTTTCCCAGTCGGTATCTCTACAGAAATAAATCACCCAATCTTCCTTCTGAGAAGGGGCTTGAACCACCAGCCTCTGGTTAGCACTCAAATGCCTTAGACACTATACTACCAGAACTCCTAACTTTCACCCAAATCACATTAAAAAAAAAAAAAAGTTGTTATTAGGTGCCATCGAATCAGCTCCAACTCATAGTGACCCTATATACACCAGAACGAAACACAGCCTGGTCCTGCACCATCCTCACAATATTTGCTATTCTTGAGCCCACTGTCACAGCTACTGTGTCAATCCATCTCATGATGGTCTTCCCCTTTTTCTCTGACCCTCTACTTTACCGAGCAAGACATCCTTCTTCAGGAAGTGGTCACTTCTGACAAGATGATTGTAGTACGTGAGACGAAGTCTAGCCATTCTTGCTTCTAAGGAACATTTCAGCTATACTTCTTCCAAGACAGTGTTGTTCCTTCTTCTGGCAGTCCATGGTATGTTCAATATTCTTTGCCAACACCACAATTCAAATGCATCATTTCTTCTTCAGTCTTGCTTATTCATTGTCCAGTTTTCACATTCATAATCATATGAGATTACTGAAAAGACCACGGCTTGGGTCAGGTGCACCTTAGTTTCAAAGTGACATTTTTGCTCTTACACACTTTAAAAAGGTCTTTTGCAACAGATTTGCCCAGTGCAATACGTTGTCTCTTTTCTTTCTTTAAAAAAAAAAATTAAAAAAATGAAGTTTAGCATGATACTAGCGAAGTATGTCTTACAACTTCATGACACTCTCCTTTTCCTACACCAAAACCTAGATACTTCCATGGCATTCTCCCTGGACATAATGTCTAAAATGTCCAATTCAATTCAAAGATTAAGTGTAGGTGCTTCTCCTTGAAAGCAGGGACCATAGAATACTCTTTACTTTCCTACCTTTCCATATTTTTTCTTCTTCTTTTGGTATTTTCTTTCTTTCTTCTATTTTTTTTTTTATTACAATCCCCATAATGTAACATCTTCCCACTTCCCCACTACGGTTACCTTTTAGCTGTGTCCTTCTTTCCTATGCATTCCTGCCCTCTGAACTATCTCCGTGTACAAATACTGCCAGTTTTCTGATTTCTTGACTGCTGCTTACATGGGCATTGATTGAAGTAAAATGAAATCCCTGACAACATCAATCTTTTTTCCATTTATCATGATGTTGCTTATTGGTCCAGTTGTAAGGATTTCTGTTTATGTTAAGGTGTAATCCACACTGAAGACTGTAGTCTCTGATCTTCATCAGTAAGTGCTTCAAGTCCTCTGGAGTGTCATTTGCATAATCACAGGTTGCTAATGGTTCTTCCTCCAATCCTGATGTTGCATTGTTCTTCTTCATATAGTCCAGTTTCTCAGATTATTTGCTCAGCATACTGTATGGTGAAAGGATACTGCCCTGACGTACACCCTTCCTGATTTTAAACCATGCAGTATTTCCTTGTTCTGTTCAAATGACAGCCTCTTAGTAAATGTACAGCTTCCTCACAATCAAATGCCTTTGCACAGTCAATAAAACACAGATAAGCATCTTTCTGATATACTTTGCTTTCAGGTGAGCTACATCTGACATCAGTAATGTTATCCCTCGTTCCATATCCTCTTCTGAATCCGGCTTGAATTTCTGGCGGTTCCCTGACAATACACTGCTGCAGCCAATTTTTAATTATATTCAGCAAAATTTTGCTTGCATGTGATATTAATGATATTGTTCAATAATTTCCATATTCTGTTGGATCACCTTTCTTTGGAATAGGCATAAATATGGATCCCTTCCAGTAGTTTGGCCAGGTAGCTGTCTTCTAAATATCTTGGCAGAAACAAGTGAGTGCCTCCAGTGCTGCATCTGTTTGTTGAAACATCTCAATGGGTATTCTGTCAATTCCTGGAGTCTTGTTTTACTGCCAGTTCCTTCAGTGCAGCTTGCACTTCCTGCTTCAGTACCATCAGTTCTTGATCATATACTACCTTTTGAAATGGGTGAACATCAACAAATTTGCTCCTAAAAATGTGGGTTGTAAATCCTGTGGTTATAAGTCATTTGGGAATGGGTTCTCTCTGTTATATTAATGAAACAGGATTGGTGTAAGGCTATTTTGAGTCAATCTCTTTTGAGATACACAAGAGATAAAAAAATGAAAGAAGCAGAGATGGGGAAGAGAGATGCCAAGCCACATGAAGATCACCCAGGAGTGGAAGCTCAAAGAGACAAGGCCCTTCCTCCAGAGCCGACAGTGTCTTCCCCTAGAGCCTGGAGGCTGCATTCAGACCTCTAGCCTCCTGAACTGTGAGAAAATAAACCACCCATCTGTGGTATTTTTGTTACAGCAGCACTAACTAACTAAGACAGAGAATAATAGATAACTTGTGGAAACAGGTGGAGACACTGAGCCCTGGGATGGCATTGGTGTAGGCAGGGAGGTCCCACCTCCCCTCTGAGGGTCACATACCCTGGGGAGGGGAATGCACACACCGAGTCTTGGCCTGTGACTTTTCCCTGCCAGATAGTCAGGCAGTGGGTTTCCCATAGTAAGTGCACTCCGGAGCTGCCTGTAATAAGGGCTTGTTCCCATAACAATCTACTGTGCACTGAACTTGGCAAGGATACTACAGAAGGGGCTTTTTCATGGACAGGGACCCATATTCTAATTAGCTATAACTATGATTCAAACCACTTCAAACTTAGGGACATAAAACAGGAGACTTTTTTTTTTCCCCCCCAGATAAGATGGGTCAGGGATTTTTGGACAGGGCACAATGCGGATGAAGGCTGGAGCCTCTATTGGGAAGACTCAATGGCTGTTGTTGTTGTTGTTGTTATGTGCTGTCGAGTCAGACCCAACTCATAATGACCCCTCCTTGGGTTTCCAAGGCAGTATCATTACCTGGGGAAGTAGATTGCCCCATCTTCCTTCCGAGGAGTGGCTAGTGGGTTTGAATCGCCAGCCTTCTGGTTAGCAGTCAAGTGCCTTAGGCACTAAGCTACCAGAGCTCCTCGACTCAATGGCTAGGGTGACTCAAACATCTAGGACTGGAGTCATTACTCTAGCTACTTCACTCACATGTCTACTTCCTGCACTGGGTGATTCAAAGGCTGAGCTCAGCTGGGACTGTAAACTGGAGTATCAACACAAGACCACTGAGGCTTCTCATAACAGCTGTGTTACAGGGAGTATTCAGGGAGGGGGCATCTGGAGTAGAGCATTCCAAAGTTGCAAGACCTTTTATGACCCAACCTCAGAAGTCACATGCCATGTATGGGTGGAAGCAGTTTCAAGCCTGCCCAGTCGCAAAGGAAGACAACACAGAACCCACTTAAATGAGAAGAGGATCAAAGAATTTAGGACCAGTTTTTAAAATGCCACACCCATAACACCATAAGTGACAGCCTTCTGAGGGTATCTCAATGGGCTTACCTATATGATTTCAGGGTGCGCTAATCTTAAAAAAAAAAAAAAAAGGTCCTCTTTCCACATATGATGCCTGAATTCCCAGGGAGAGTTTAAGTCTTTGATCTTGAAGGGATTCTTAATCTAAAACAGCTTTCCCCCACCCTTGGGATTGGCATTATAAGCCAGACCTTGTGCTTCTCTGTCATTGGGCTCACCAGATCTTTCCAGAGAGATTTGGCTAAGAGCTGGGGAGGAAGCACATGGGCCATTATGTTTTCCAAAAAGTCCTAGGAAGGATGCCTAGGAAGGGGGAGGAAAGAGCGGGAGAGTCCCTAATCCATCCATGGTTGAGAGAATCATCTGGTACATTCATGTCTGCTGGTCTAGCAGCTCCAGCCAGGAGGGCTAGGAATGTTCTTTGCCAAACACAGGGATATGTTTTTGCAAACGTTCTGGTAAACAATGAGAGGGGACTTCAGTCCCAGGTGACACACAAAATCTAAGGAATTCAAATAAGTCTACCATTTGATTCAATCAAGTTGCTTTTAACTGTATAGCACTACATACAGAGTTATGTCCTAAGTTTTATAAACAATAATATTTACAACTTTGACGTTAAAATATGTTTTGCATATATGTGGACATACCTTAGCATATATTTACTATAATACTAACATGGAAAATAAACAATGTGGATACATCTGATGATAAATGCATGAAGGCATCCAAGAAATTAGTACAGACTTATCCTGATGACTCCAATACAAACCTTTATGGAGAATTGTGACAATTTCATTCTTACACGATTCAGGAAAGACAAATTTTACTCATTGTAGGCATATGTGCATGTATACTGAAAATACCATCGACTGCCAGAAGAACAATCAAATCCATCCTGGAAGAAGTGCAGCCAGATTGCTCCCTAGAAGTAAGAATGACCACACTTCATCTCACCCACTTGGGTCATGTTGTCAGAAGGGACCATTCCCTGGAGAAGGATATCACGCTTGGAAAGGTGGAGGGTCGACGAAAGAGGGGAAAGCCCTCAATGAAATGGATTGATACAGTGGTGGTGGCAATAGGCTCAAGTATAGCAGGGATCACGGAGCTGGCGCAGGACCAGGCAGTTGTTTCGTTCTGTTGTGTATAGGGTTGCTATGAGTCGAAGACAACTCGACAGCACCTAACAACAATAACAACACAGCCTCCATGGCAACTGGATTGGAATACACTGTAGGTGCAAGAGAGTCAGAGAAGTGTGATATTTGGCTTTCTGGCCTTCACAGCCCAAAGTCACACAGAAGGAGCAGGGACGGAAGCTGAGAGCCAATGGGCCACATCCAGTGCATAGGAACAAGACAGGAGTTTGCTGGACCCATTCCCTTCCCTCCAGTGGTGGGGCGGGGGAGACGGAATCCTCTATCCTCTGGACACCCTCAGGACCTTGGGTCGCCCATCTCTCTAGCACGTGTCCTCTGCTTTATTTCTTTGGCTATTGCTTTGCCACCTCTGCAGCCATAGATCACCACAGGGCCCTCTTGGCCACTTCCTGAGCCGACTCTCTTCTCTGCTGCAAGTGGAAGGAGATGGGATGAAACAGGTTCCCTTTGCCACCATATCCCTCCAGTCTCCCCAAGGGCACATTTACCATACATGCAATTATCTGTACTCGAGCAATTTCAAAAGGGAATTACTTCATCTGAGAGAAAACAGTTGAAGTTCCAACTACTTGGACTTTCCCTTGAGTTTCACAAAGGAGGATACCAAAAGACTCGGGCCTTTCCAAGGAAGGGACTCCCTCAAACACAGTTCCCCCACTCCCAGCTGCTCTCCTGCCTCGGGGTCACAGGCAGACCTCCAGACTCTCTCTTCCTCCCCTTCAGGCACTCACTCTGCCCTCCAGAAAACACCTTGCTCCCAGCATCTTTCTCCCTTCACTTTCTTTCATAAACCCCTCTGGTTCTGAGTCCTAAAGCCTCAATTAACATCCCAGATCTCAGTTAAGTGGACAGTAGGCAATTCCTTGCTGCCTGACCTCCTGAGAGCTGAGGAAGGGGCTTTGGAGGAGGTAGGTGCAGTCTCATGGTGAACAATGAACTGGAATCCTCCCATTAAAACCAGATGCTGTCAAGTTGATTCTAACCCCGTGTGGATCAGAGCAGAACTGTGCTCCATAGAGTTTTCAATGACTGATTTTCTGGAGGCAAATTCTCAGGCCTTTCTTCAAGAGGCTTCTGGGTGGATTTGAACCTCCAAATTTTCTGTTAAACCAAAAACCAAACTCACTGCTATCGGGTCAGATCCGACTCATAGAGACCCCAACTTGGGTTTCCGAGGCGGTATCACTATGGAAGTAGATTGCCCAACCTTCCTTCTGAGGAGTGGCTGGTGGGTTTGAACCGCTAACCTCTGGTTAGCAGTCAAATGCCTTAGGCACTACACCACCTGAGCTCCTAAATTTTTATTTTTTCTGTTAGCAGCCAAGAAACTTAAACGTTCACATCACCCAAGGACGCCTTCATCTCATTAGAGGTGCCTTTTCATTATTCCCACCAGAGGGAGCTGCAGACCCACCAATTGCCTTCAGATGGCTCCTGACTAGTATAAAGTCAGACCACCTCCTATAGACAAGAAATTCAATCTAAAGAGATTGTGGAAAAGAGTATTTCCATAATTTGCAAGGTACAAATCCTGCTCCAGGCTCATGGAGTCTCCATTATGTGCCCAGGATCCTCTATTTCATCCTGGTCCCCTGGGACCTGCTGAAATCAGAACAAGAGGACTCTGGACTGGATTACTTTCTCTGACTCAAATCTTCCTCATGAAGAAATGAAAGGTCTTCTCAACTCCTCTTACCAATTTTCAGTGTCCTGAAAGCTTGTATGAGGAATGTTTGAGACAGGTGAGCGCCCCCATAAGCAACCCCACCTCATTGCGCTGGAATGGACAGGATGGGGGGAGGGAGGTATTGTAAGGGGAAGTGTTTCAGCTAGTAGTGGGCACACCTTCTGAGAAGTCCCTAAGGCTGGAAAGGACTGGGCCATCAGAGGAAAAGACAGAGGTCAGTTTGGTGGGAGCTCAAAGAAAGGGAGGGGAGAGGGGAGAGGGGAGGCAGTTTGATCCGGTCCCCAGGCATGACCGCCTCAAACTTCTCCACACAATAGCTGTGGATAGAGAGTGTCCCTCTTCTAAAGCTGTAGGAGGGAAAGAATTGGGTGCCTCTCCAATTTCACCCACTCTTGGGTGGGGAGAGTCTAGCTTCCCTCAAGCTAGCTACATGAGGAGAGCCTAAGAGCTGAGGTGGCCCTGGGCTGCCTTCCCAGCAACCAGTGATCCTTCTCTCGGTAACTTCCCCAATTTTATTTTGGGTATACACACCTCCCCAAGCATTCCATGTGCTTTAGGGTAAGCCAATTCCACCATGGTTCTAGGGTGGGCATACAAGGCCATGCTCATTTTCCACAAAGGTTAGAGACTCAGGATGGGAATATGACTTGCCTGTGCTGAGAGTTTTGCTGTGGGTTTCTTAGAAAGTTGCTGTCTCATCCTCCTAGGAGAGTCTCCCAATGGAGCCCTCCCTCCTAGGACCTAGAGCAGGAAGCCATAGCCCTGAAGCTTCTACGCCTCTGTAGGGCCACATGGGCACCAGTCTTGGGCTGATACCAAACCCAAAACCAAACTCACTGCCATGGAGTCGAACCCGACTCATAGTGACCCCTCCTTGGACTTCCAAGGCAGTATCACTATGAAAGTATTGTTCAACCTTCCTTCCAAGGAGTGGCTGGTGGCTTTGAACCTCCAGCCTTCTAGTTAGCAGTCAAATGCCTTAGGCACTACGCCACCAGAGCTCCTTTGGGCTGACAGTGCATGCTTTGTATCTGCCTAGAAAGGAGACCACAGAGCCCCAAGGCCTGACAATGGTCAGCCCAAGTCCAGCCAGCCCTGAGTCTCATCCTTCCTCTGGACTACCCAGTTAGTTAATAAGGAGGAGGAAAAAAAAAAAGAAGAAGAACAAACTAGTTGCCATTGAGTCCATCCTGACTCATGGCAACGCTATGTGTGTCAAAGTAGAACTGTGTTCCATGTTTTCAGTGGCTACAACCTTTCAGAAGTAGACTGCCAGACCTTTCTTCCAGCTGCCTCTGAGCAGACTCGAACCATCAACCTTTCAGTCAGTAGCCCAGTGCTTAACCATGTCCACCACCCAGACAGACTAGTTGAGCTCATAAACCTCCTTTGTTGCTTAACCCAGTGTGAGTGAACGTCTTCTGCTGACCTGGGATCACTTCCAAAGTCTTCCCCACAAGGTTTTGTTCCCCAGTGTCTCTTCACCCATCCTGGGAGCCTACTGGCCTAGGCCCGGGAAGTTCCAACAAGAAGGAAATACTGCCAAACCTCACCAAGAGAGAGGCAAACCAGATCAGCAGGCTCCTAAGTGCTACAATAGAGCTATACCAAGGGTCATGTGCATGTGCGCCTGTGGGTGGGAGCACTACAAACTCCAAACAAGACCAGTGTTTGAACGGACCCCAGGGTTCTGCAAGGGTGTTCCAGGCTGCAGGACCAAGGGGGCCCAGGAATGATGTAGAAGAGAATAAACACAGTCAGGGAGCTGCAGGCAGCTGGAGTGGTTGGAACATGTGGGGACAAAATCGGTAGCACAGCCATAGAGGTGAGCCCAGGAAGCTGGACTTTAACAGAGAGAAACGGACAGCAAGAAAGGGGGTTTAGTCAGTAACATGATCACAAAGCAAAAAACCAAGAGAATTTTCTGCAAAGATGAAAGTGTTCTATATCTGCTCTATCCAACATGGTAGCCACTAGCTACCTGTGTTATTGACTACTTGAAATGTTGGTGGTGAGACTGAGGAAATGAATTTTGAATTTAATTTCATTTTAATTGATTTAAACAGCAACCAATGGCTAAACAAAAATCTAAACCCATTGCTGTGGAGTGGATTCCTACACATAGTGATCCCATAAAAACCAAAAAAAAAAAACCTCAAACTCACTGTTTTCGAGTCAATTCGAGTCATAGAGTCCCTCCCTGGGTTTCCAAGGCAGTATCTCTACAGAAGTAGATTGCCTAATCTTTCTTCCAAGCAGTGGCTGATGGGTTTGAACCACCAGCCTTCTGGTTAGCAGTCAAATGCTTTAGGCACTTAGGTCAAAGTAAAGGAGTTCTGGTGGTGTAGTGCCTAAGGCATTTGACTGCTAACCAGAAGATTGGTGGTTCAAACCCACCAACTACTCCACAGAAGGAAGACTGGGCAATCTACTCCTTCCATAAAGATTTACCACCTCAGAAACCCAAAGGGGGTCACTATTGAGTTGGAACTGACTCAATGGCAGGCAGTTTTTGTTTTGAGGTCAAAGTACAACTGCCCCGTGAGGTTTCCAAGGCTGTAATCTTTACAGAAGCAGACTTCTACATCTTTCTCCTGTGGGACCAATGGTGGGTTCAAAGCACCACCTTTTGAATTAGTAGCTGAGTGCTGAACCACTGTGCCACCAAGACGCCTTACAGGTGGCTGTTTTTGCTGTTAGGAGCCATTGATTAGCTCTGACTCATAGTGACACAATGTACAACAGAATGAAAACACTGCCTGGTCCTGCACCAGCCTCACAATCCATACTATATTTGAGTCTATCATTGCAGCCACTGTGTCAGTCGATCTCATTGAGGGCCTTCCCATTTTTCACTGACCCTCCACTGTGATTTTGAGATTTGGGCAGGGCCCTCCTTTTACCATGACTTCTTTGCCATGACTTCGGGCCCTTATCATCTCTTACCTGGACCATATCCATAGCCCCCTACCATGATATCCAACCATGATATCTTTCTCCAGGGAATGATCCTTTCTGACAACATGACCAAAGCAGGTGAGACGAAGTCTGGCCATTCTCACTTCCGGCTGCACTTCTTCCAGGATAGGTGGTTAGTGGCTACCAATTGGACGAGACAGCTCTAGGGGAATGTGATAGTTGAAGTGGTGTGTCAGTTTGGCTGGACCATGATTCCAAGTGGTTTAAGCAGTTGTGATGTAATCTCCTCCATATTGAGATGTTCTATGAGCAGCCACTTAATTTAAAGGAATTTCCTCAGGGGTGGGGCCTGCTTCCGATATATGTATGGACGTCCTGGGAACACCCTCTGGCTTTCTTTTGGATCTGGATTCTGCCTCTAGCTCATCATTATCTACGGTTCTTGGAGTTGAATCAGTGGCCTGCCGTATTGCCTACTGATCTTGGGACTGTAGCCTTCACAGCCTGTGAGCCAACAATCTGCCATTTTCCCTGCCTATCTTGGATTCATCATCTGCCAAAGCCAGCAGCATGCTAGATTGCCTGCCAATCTTGGGTTCATCAGGCCCTGCAGCTGTGTAAGTCAGAGAAGCCTCCCGCCTGACATTG
>NW_006921834.1:4719202-4730799 GCF_000298275.1 Orycteropus afer afer
CTATGAGTTGGAGTCGACTTGACAGCAGTGAGTTTTTGGTTATACATATAGATAGATAGATAGACAGGCAGATAGAGAGAGAGATAGATATAGTTCACCGGCTTTGCTTCTCTTAAGAATCTAGCCTAGGACAGGGGAGGACTGGCAGAGAGGTGCTTTGAAGGTAGGGGGCTATGGATATGGTCCAGGTAAGAGATGATAAGGGCCCAAAGTCATGGCAAAGAAGTCATGGTAAAAGGAGGGCCCTGCCCAAATCTCAAAATCACAAGCAAATCAATGGTGCTTATTGTTACAAGCCACTCAGTATTTGGGCAGTTTGTTGTGCCGGAATGGAAAACTGAAGCAGTGGTTTGAGGCCTGGGATGGACAAGATCATCCAGAGGAAAGACAGAGAGTGGGGATAACACAGGACCAGGATGTGGGTGAGGCAAGTGAGGCAGAGTCATACAAGTGCAGCGCCAGACCCTGTATTTACAATTTTGGTATTTGCTCATTGTGGATATTTTGCATCAATTCTGATTTTTAAAATATTGCATTACCAAAAACATCAAACCTGCTGCTGTCAAGTTGATTCTGACTCACGGCGCCCCCATGTTTCAGAGAACTATACTCCACGGGGTGTTCAGTGGCCATCATCTGACAGAAAGGAGCCCTGGTGGTGCAGCTAAGCGCTTAAACCCAACACCCTCTGGGCCAGTTCTACCCTGTCATGTGGGGTCTCTATGAGTTAGAATCAATTCAATGGCACATATGAACAACAATCTTATGGAAATAGATTACCAGGCCTTTCTTCTGCGGTGCTGCCAACCTTTTGGTTAGTAGCCAAGGGCAAACTGTTTGCACCACCCAAACCAAAAAAATAATAATAATAATACCAAACTGACTGCCGTAGAGTCAATGTCGACTCATAGCAACACCTCCTTGGGTTTCCAAAGCAGTATCTCTATGAAAGTAGATTGCCCAGTCTTCCTTCTGAGGAGTGGCTGGTGGTTTGAACAGCCAGCCTTCTGGTTAGTGGTCAAATACCTTAGGCACTACACCACCAGAGCTCCCAGGGCCCTAATATTGCATTAAAACATAATTTCTCTTGATTAGTGACTTTCTTTGTGTCTGAGGTGAGTTCCTTGGTTGCCTCACCCTAGTCCCAGCCCACTGACTAACGAAGGAGGGAGACTCAGCAACCAACACTGCAGAGGCCACAGAGGTGACAGAATGCAGTTTTGCAGAGCAATAGAAGAAGAAGAGTTTAAAGAAAGAGTGGACAATACACAGAGTCTGTGCCAGGTGCCTTTGGAGGCCAGGCCATGACCAATCTGTCAGGAAAAGGCAAGGCACAGACTCCCTGGACATGCTAAGTGAGAGGTCTCTCTTTAAGTGAACCTTAACCAAACAAGAGAAGCTTCGCGACACACTTCCAAGTTAGATTATTTTCCAAAAGGGTTACTTATGTTTTAGTAATAAAAGAGTTCTACAGAGAATCTGCTCATTTCTAGTACATTAATCCAGGCACAGACACAACCTCCAGCCAGAATCCCAGTGGCCAGCGTTACGACTCATAAATTAAAGTTCAAAATGTATAATGTGATAAAACATACCAAGGTATGCTCAGATTAACTTAGTAAAACATTATCAATCTCTCAGCCAATGCTGCCAACTTCCCCACAGAGGTGGTGGGTCAGGCCTGCAGGCTCCCTCAGCCTGGCCCCAATCCCCTCTCCACACCCAAAAGCCTAGGCCACTGACTCCGGTCTCTGGGTCAGTTCATTTTAAGCAGCAAGGTTGCTGGGCTGCTGTAGAGTTGGGCCAAACCAAAGTAAACAAAATGACTCTGTGAGGAATAGGCATTCTTGTGACAATCATACCAAAGAGAAAACCAGCCAAAATCTATGATGTTGCTGGAACCGCAGAGTACACGAAAAATAATCATGGCAAAACTGATATTCAGAGACCACACTTACATCCTGTATAAAATTCCTGAATATATTTGGCCACTGCTCCAAGTAGAGGTTTGTTTCATGGAAGTAGTTCCAAATTTAAATTTAGTAATATGGCATTATAATCCTTGAAAATCATATTAATACTGTTGTTCTCATGAAGTAAGGGAAATGCATTATAGGAAGTGCCATGATCTAATTATTTTTTCTACATGTTTTCTTCTCATCCACAGGAAGGGTTTCAGAACAACATTGCCCAAATCCTGTTTGTTGGAATGGTCATCCCATGAGATGCTCCTTAGAAAAAGGAAGAGGAGAAAGTAATTCTTTGGTCAAATCTGTTTGGAAATCCTGTCTCTCTTTCTTTAGATTCATCATAATAGTGGCATAGTAATGACCGATCAGGAGCTCTGGTAGCATAGTGGCTAAAGCACTTGACTGCTAAACCAGAAGGCTGGCGGTTCAAACCCACCAGCCACTCCTCGGAAGGAAGGTTGGGCAATCCTACTTCCGTAGTGATACTGCCTCGGAAACCCAAGGAGGGGTCACTATGAGTCGGGGCCGACTCAACGGCACATAACAACAACAACAACAACAAATGACCTATCACCACCCATCTGTCAGTTTGTCAGACTGTGGTGGCTTGCATGTTGCTGTGATGCTGGAAGCTATGCCACCAGTATTTCAAACACCAGCAGGGATACCCATGGTGGACAGGTTTCTGCAGAACTTACAGACTAAGGCAGACCAGGAAGAAAGGCCTGGTGATCCAACTCCAAAATTATCCAATGAAAATTTCATGGATCACATCAGAATGATGTCCACCTCACTTGCTTTAGATATATCATGAGGCAGGATCATCATGAGGAAGCCATCATGTTTGGTGAAGCAGGGAGTCAGCAAGAGCAAGGGAGACCCTTGGTTGGATGGACTGGCCCAATAGCCATAATGATGGACTCATCTATGCTGAAACGATTGTGAGGATGATGATGCAGTATTGGGCAAGACTCTGTTTGTACATCAGGTCACCATGAGTCAGAGTAGAATCTATGACAGCTATCTATCTACCTATCTATCTAGGTATCTTGTTGTCAAGTTGATTCCAAATCATAGCGATCCTGTAGGACAGAGTAGACTGCCCCATAGAGTTTCCAAGACTGCCATCTTTATGGAAGCAGACTGCACATCTTCCCCCCCCCCCAGTAGATGTGGGTTCAAACCACTGACCTTTCGGTTAGCAGCCAAGTGCTTAACCACTGCACCACAAGGGTTCCTTATCTATCTATCTATCTGTCTATCTATCTATCTATCTATCTATCTAATGCCTCTTAACAGAACTGCAGTAAAGAAGCCTACTTCCTTTGCTTAACATAATAATACCCAAATGTGTTACACCAAGGAAAACTTTTTTTTTTCCTCCCCAAAAGCGCCTATTATAAGGAGCTCTGCTGGTGCAGTGCCTAAGGCATTTGGCTGCTAATCAGGTTGGTGATTCAAACCCACCAGTCGCTCCTTGGAAGGAAGATGGGGCAATCTATTTCCATAAGGACTTACTGCCTCAGAAACCCAGTGGGGGTCGCTATGAGTCAGAATCAACTCAATGGAAGTGAGTCTGGTTTTTATTATAATCCACTGGGGCTAGCAGACCAAGGAACTCACCTTAAGAAACACTGTCTTACAACAAAGATTAACCCTTTTGCACATACAGTCCTGCTTTGTCAGTGATGGCAAACTTTGATCTACAGGTGGATAGATGGGAAGATAGGCTGAACAATCAGGTATGTGTAAGCAGAGGCGAGTGTGCCCATGACCATATACAGGGTTGGCAGGCAATGTTTCTACAAGCATATTTGAATGTGCTGGAAGAATGTCCAGGTATACAGTAGAGATGGCAAGGGACAGGTTGTGGTGACTTCTTGGCCACAGTCAGCTACCCAAGGGAGCGAGTAGTTGGACCTGTGAGCTCAGGACCATGGTGACAGGGGACATGAAGCTCAATTGGCATAACATACTACACAAAAACATTGTTCCACATCCTGCTTTGGTGAGTAGCGACTGGATCTTAAAAGCTCACAGGCGGTGAGTGACCAATATGGCAGCATTGAGGATGAGAAAGACAGAGAGAGTTACATGGGCAGTACAAACAACAAATATGAACCCCTTTGTAAATACAATACTGAGTTGTTAATGAAAGCAAACATGGGTATAGGGACGGATAGATGGGTGAACAAGCTAAACAATTATGTATGTCTAAATGGAGAGTGTATCCAAGATCATATACAGGGTTGGCAGACAATTGGCCTCTCGAAGAGTATGAAGGGATGGACACTGGGAGGAGGTAACTATGGGGAGGAAGTGGGAGGGGAGCTGCTGCATTGTAAATTTTGGTCAATGACATGAGACAAAGTATATGTGAACTGCTGTATGAAAAGTGAATTTACTCTGTAAATCTTCACCCAAATCCTAATAAAAAAAAAAAAAAAAGCTCACAAGCGGCCAACTAGATGGAACAATGAGTCTCTCCTCATTCAGAGCAAAGAATGAAGAAAACCAAAAACTCATGGAAACAATTAGTCCAGGGACTGGTAGACCATGCAATCCTCAGCCTACATGACCATGCGACCAGAAGAACTACATGGTGCCTGGCTACCACTGTCAACCACTCAGATGGGGATCTGTGTAGGAGATCCTGGATAGAATGGGAGAACAATGTGGAACAAAACTCGAAATCATTATAAATAAATAAAAAGACCAGGCTTGCTGGTCTGATAGAGTCTGGGAGACCCCTGAGACTATGGCCCCTAGCTACCCTTCAGGTCTGGAATTGAACTCACTCCTGTGGCATCCGGCCAAATAAAAGGCATACGGGCTAAATATTTACATTAGGTAGATACACTCCTTGGAGAAATTAATCATGGGAGAATAAAAGGGCAGTGTTTGGAAAGGGAGACAGCTTGCGGAGCAGGAGTACATGGAGGGAAGGACACAGGAAAGAGATTACTATGGGGAGGAAGTGAGAAGAGAGCTGTTACACTGTGGGAAATTACAGTCAATGTCATGAAACAAAATGTGTATGAACTGCCATATGGGAAATGAATTAGCTCTGTAAACTTTCACCCAAATCGCAATAAAAATTAAATAAATAAATAAATAAATACTGTCCTAGCCACTAGGGGAGGGGGGCTAATGCCCTGCTTTCTACCGAACGGTTTTGAAATATTCATCTCGTTTCCCTCAAATGACAAAGGATGGAATATTGTTTCTACTTTTAATTCAATTCCCCTACAATTCCTGTAACATTTGGTACTTGATAAAGACCTTTTAAACAAAAGGGTACATTCAAAGTTGAGAACCCATGTGTGGTCCAGTGAATTGCTAGCCATAGTCTTTGTAACTCCCACCCAATGACTGGGTTGTTGTTGTTGTTGTTGTTATGTGCCATTGAGTCAGCCCCAACTCATAGCGACCCCGCCTTGCGTTGCAGAGGCAGTATCACTACGGAAGTAGATTGCCCAGTCTTCCTTCCAAGGAGTGGCTGGTGGGTTTGAACCGCCAGCCTTCTGGTTAGCAGTCAAGTGCCTTAGGCACTATGCTACCAGAGCTCCTAATGAATGGTTAGGACTATGCAAATGTGAGGTGCTTGTGACCCACCACGAGGATTGGCTAGCTTGTTAATGATGTAAATAAAGTGCTTGGCACCTTGTGAGCTGCTTTCCAGAGGTGGAAAGGGAGAGCTCACTACCATCAAGAAAGAAGAGCCAGGAGTAGAGTGCATCCTTTCGAGCTGAGATCTCTGCACCGAATCATCTTGATTCAGGAGACAGAAAGCTGTGACAGCAGAGATGGCGAGAAGTAGCAACAGACAATAGATGGCAGCAGAGGCAGCAGAACCAAGAGGCCAGCACAATACAGAGCAGTGGGCTTCCCGGCCCACAGACAAAGCTGAGTGCCCTCAGGCAGGAGGCTTACATTGTAAATTTTGGTCAATGACATGAGACAAAGTATATGTGAACTGCTCTATGAAAAGTGAATTTACTCTGTAAATCTTCACCCAAATCCTAATAATAAAAATAATAATAATAAAAAAATAAAAAGTGGTTAATTCTGCTTCCAGAACCTCTGGAACAACCTCACAGGTACCGTAGGAAGCAGTTCCCATTACAACCAGCTACCCAGCTGTGTCCCTCTTCACCCAGCTTACATACAAAAAAGACAATTATATATCTCTTTTTGCAATACATGAAGCATTCTGGATTTTATTTTTAATTTGCTCACTGCCACTAAATCCTACAGATGAACATGACAGTGTCTATAAATCTCCCAACTGTCCTCCTTAAACTTTGCTGTCATTTCTCTAAATCTAAGGTTCACACAGCAGTGTGTCATATGATCCGCTCCAGTGTGTCTCTGTCATATTCTAGCATACTTCTAAGAGTTAACACATTTTTTGCTCAAGGAAGCTATGGGACTAGGATGCATTTATAGTCTCTCCCTCCTCCCTACCCTGTGATCAAAGAAGAAATTCAGGGGAAGATGCCATGCATTCAGAAATATATTTCCTAACAGCCCTTTACGTGCAGAGAACAAAACAGCAAAAATCCATTTCCTAACGGAGCTGACATTTGAGCAGATGGCTCAGGCAGAGATGCTTCCAGCTAATATGGTGGCTCTTATTATGAAGGAGGAAACCACCTTTACCCACGTTGCTACTTTGAAAGAAATGGGTTCAAAGTCATGAAAAAAGGCAAGTTCGCATGGACTGCCAATTTGAAATGCGAAGTACTTCTCCTCATGGTGAAGGAATTGGCCTTTAGGTTGCTCCAGAGGAGAAGGACTCCAACAGAGAAAGATGGAGCCGAAGCTGAAATCCTCAGTGTCTCCTACTGTGGAAACAGCAAGGGCTCAGGCTGAGGGTGGCTCCATGGACCTGATGCCTGGGGCAGACTTGCATGCCACAAAGTGACTGTGGCATAGTGCCTAAGGCATTTGACTGCTAACCAGAAGGCTGGCAGTTCAAACCCACCAGTCACTCCTTGGAAAGAAGGTTGGGTAATCTAGCTCCACAGAGATACTGCCTCAGAAACCCAAGGAGGGGTCGCTATGAGTCGGGTTTGACTCATCGGCACATAACAACAACAACAACACTACGATAGACAAGAGACGCCAGTGAGCACACCCAGTCACAGTGCCTCTTCTCACAAAACTTACATAACCTCAAGGAATAGCATCAAGAGCACAACTGAATATGTGAAAGGAGGTTCAAGGGGGCAGCCCAGGGTGCTATGGGAATGCCTGACAGGGACCTCATTAATCTGGAGGGGCGGGGTCAGGAACTTCCCTGAGGAAATGAGCCCT
Organism: Orycteropus afer afer; assembly: GCF_000298275.1. Classification (NCBI taxonomy): domain Eukaryota; kingdom Metazoa; phylum Chordata; class Mammalia; order Tubulidentata; family Orycteropodidae; genus Orycteropus; species Orycteropus afer. Next base: position 4,726,492 of record NW_006921834.1, read on the forward strand.
CAAAGGTGAAGGAAGAGAAGGGGTCAGCCAGGCAACAGGCAGAGGGGATGGGAAGAACATTTCCAAAGGCCTAGAGGGGAGAAGACTTGAAATGGTAGAGGACAGGAGGGAGTGGTAAGAGATGACGTGGATGAAGGAACAGAGCCCCACCAGGGTAATGGCTTGGGACCATGGGAGGATTTCTGGACTCTATTCTATGAGCAACAGGAAGCCATGCTGAGGACAGTGGGTGTTACACAGGGAAGAAGCTGGACAAGAAGATATTGCTTCTCAAAAGAACACTCTAACAGTAGTGTGAGGGCAAGGCCCTCAACAAAATTGACTGACACAGTGGCTGCAGCAATGGGCTCAGGTGTAGTGGGGATTGTGAGGCTGGCGCAGGACTGGGCAGTGTTACGTTCTGCTGTACATAAGGTCACTATGAGTTGGAGAAGCACATAACAACAACAGCAGAGTGGAGAAGGGGTGGGCCAAGAAGCACCAATGCACATGGGGGCCCAGGTGCAGGCAACCGTGCCTCTATGAGGATGGTGGCTAGAGAGCTGGAACAAAGCTTTCTGAGAGGTGGAATGGACCATATTTGGTGATGGACTGGCTGTGGAGGGAGGGGCAGGAGACCAAGGACAACAGCTAGGGAGGAGGTGGTACCATCTACTGAGAGTAAGAACACAGCAGAAGAGACAGTTCCAGGAGGGAAGATGCATTTGGAATAAAAGCTGCCCCTCCTCAGCAACTTCCATGTTCTGACCAGCCTTCCCTCTCACTCATTAAATTCCTGCCACACTAGCCTCCTCTTAGTCCCTCAGACATGCCAAGCTCATTCCTTGGCACCCTGTGTCTCTCTGGCAGGAACACTCCGGCCCAGACCTTCACCTCTCTGGGTTCTTCTCACAGGTCAGGTCTCGACTCAAATATCCCCCTTTGAAGAGGCTTTCCCTAACCGCCTTCACCTTAAGTCACCCTGCAAGTCACTCTCTACCCATTGTCCCGTTTGAGCTTCTCCATCATACAATCACTATCTGAAATGACCTCATTTAAAGACGACAGCCAAGAAAGCCCTATGGAGCACAGTCTTATTCTGTAGCACATGTCACCATGAGCTGGAACTGACTTGATGGCAATGGATTTGGGGTTTTGTTTTATTTCTTTATAAAACTGTCCCTGGGGGTACAAGGAACTGTAGAAGTGCTGGACTACTAACTGCAAGGTTGGTAGTTCAAATCCACCCAGAGGCACCTTGGAAGAAAGCCCTGCTGCTCTGCTTCTAAAAGTCACACCCCTAAAAACCCTACACAATGCAGTACTGACACACATGGAGTTGCTGTGAATTGGAATCGACTCAATGGCAATGGGGTTACACATTGATCAAACGACCCTTCTCCCTAAAATGTAGGCTCTGAGGGCAGGGTCCTTTCTATCTTGCTTACAATGTATTTTACTCCAGTGCCTAGACCAGTAGCTGCCCACAGTAGCTGCTCAATAAGTATTTGTAGAACAGATAGATGGATGAATGAATGAATGAATATGGCAGTCAGAAGCCAGGGTAGGCTGGGGCTGCAGATTTCAGAGTTATGAAGGGAAAGATGACAATCCAAGCTCCAGAAAGTGAGGTTACCCAGGGGATGAGGGCAGAATAAGGGCAAGGCCCAGGACAGAGCCCTGAGGAATGTCACATGCAAGGGGTCAGGAGCAGAAAGAGGAGGGGCTGGCAAAGGACTCTCAGAGGAGTAAAGTGGGAAAAGGAAGAGGCAAACAAGACCTCCCAAGGGCACAGAGCTAGGAGCTGAGGGAGCCTGGATTTGAACCCTGCAGGCGCTCCAGAGCCCAGGCTCCCTAACCCTGAGGTCCACATCCTCTTGTTTGAATTTCACAAAGTGTGGACTATCACTGTACCACTTTACCAATAAGGAAGAAAAATGAAGGTACAAGTAAGTGCTGGGCCCAGGAATTGAACCCAGACAGGGGTGTTCTGGTGCTCACCGCCTCAGCCACCCCTCTCCAGTGCCCAGCTTCTGCAGAAGCTGCCTCGGGAGACATGAAAGGGCTGAGCAGAGGGCCAGCTACAAAGGTGAGTGGTCAGAACAAACAAGATAAAACTGAAAATGCCCTTTGGAGGAACCACCTCAGGGGTTGGTGACTTGGCAGTCAACCAAGCGGGAGAGGAGGGAGGAGTAAGCAAGAGATGAGGAAGTGGAAGTGCAAGCATGGGTGACTCTCTTGAGAAGTTTGGTTGTAAAGGTAAGCAAGCCAGAGTATAGCAACCAGAGGAGGCAAAACTCAAACCAAAACCCACTGCTGTGGAGTCAATTCCGACTCCTAGCAACCCTCTAGGACAGAGTAGAACTGCCCCATCAGGTTTCCAAGGCTACCCACATCTTTCTCCTGAGGGGCAGCTGGTGGGTTAGAACCACCGACCTTTTGGTTAGCAGCCAAGCACTATAGCCACTGCACACCAGGGCTCCTGAGGAGGCAGAAGAGGATTGTTTTAAGGTGGAAGTAACCTGAACATGAAGGTCCAATACAGAAACAAGGGTAAAGGAGAAGAATGGGCACTCCGGGCCCCTGGGTAGTGGGAGGGGGATGAGAGGTGGAGAACACACCATCCAGAGAAGGGGGCTTCACTGTGTACACGTGACCGGAAGACCCTGGTTCCAGAGAAAGCGAGCTGGTGTTTTGGGGCCAGAAGTGGGGGTGTCTGCTGATTCCCCTCTTCTAGGAGAAATAGGAGGTGAGGGTATCTGAGCAGAACTCAGGGGAGGGGCAGGGTGAGGGTTTCAGAAAGTAGAGATAGTTTGAAGTAATGCAGCATTAGGATAGAGAGCTAGCTGGAGCAGTAGCCAGGCAGTGGTGGCCAGTGGGGGCTGGTCACCATTCATGGGCCCATCAGTCTGCCCAGGGGTGTGATGTCTTCATGGGCACACAGGAGTCCAGGTGCAAGCTCAAAGAACAGAGAGTTGCAGTCACTTGGGCTGAGTTTCTACCAGGAGGCCTTTATGGGAGGAGTACTATAAGGTCCAGGCAAGAGAGTGACTGAGGTAATGGGCCATGGGATCTTAGTTACCTCGTGCTGCCGAACAAAAATACCACAAATGGGAGGCTTTAAAGAACAGAAATTTACTGTCTCAACAATTCTGGAGGTCAGAAGTCCAAATTCAGGGCACAGTCTCGAGGGGAAGGTCCATCTTTGTCTCCTTCACCTCCGAGTAGTTGCTGGCAGTCCTTAGCGTTCATGGGCTTGTAGGTAGATGCATCTGCCTCCACCTTCACATAGTGTCTTCCCCCTGTGCATGTCTGTGTCTAGTCTCCTCTTTTAATAAGACACCACTCAGAAGGGATTAGGGTTAAGACCCAACCTACTCAGCGATGACCTCATTACATAACAAATGAAAACCATTTCCACACCAGATCATATTTACAGGTGCAGAGGTTAGTACTTCAACATAACTTTTGGAGGGGCACAATTCAATCCATAACAACATCTAAACTGGCACAGGAGGGAAGTGGGGGCAAGAGGTCTGAGGGATAGTATAGGTGGGTGAGGTCAAGGGACTACAGACTATAGTAAAGATGACTGGACGAGCAGGTTGAAAGAATAAAAACGGTGGCCATAAAACACAGCATCTGAATTAGGAATTTCAGAGGAAGTAGTTCTGAGGGGTGACCAGGTGGAACTTGCTGAGACTATGGAAAGAGGGTGGGGGAGTGCGCAGGGAGCTGAACAAGAGCAAAGAACAAGAAGCCAGGAGGCGGTGAGGAGGCCCAGGGTGAAGGCCAGTACCAGGTGGAGAGGATAAATGTGAGCCAGGTGTGAAATTAAATTATCCAATAAATTCAGACCATGCTCAATTAACACACAGGGCTGCTAACTGAAGATTGGAGGTTTGAGTCCATTGAGTCCACCCAGAGATGCCTGGGAAGAAAGCCTTGGCAATCTACTTCCTTTTTATTTTTAATTGTTACTGTGATTTGGGTGAAAGTTTACAGAGCAGGTTCATTTTCCACACAGCAGTTTACACACATTTTGTTTCATGACATTGACTGCAATTCCCCTCAATGTAATAGCTCTCTTCCCACCTCCTCCCTGTAGTTACCTCTTCCCTGTGTCCTTCTTCCTGAGCATTTCTGCCCCGCCCCCACGCCACCCCCAGCTATCTCCATGTGCAAACACCTGGCAATCTACTTCTAAAAAATCAGCCATTGAAAATCCTATGGCACACAGTTCTACCCTGGCACACACATGGCGTCATCATGAGTCAGAGCTGACTTGACAGCAACTGGTTAGCTGATATGGGAAGGGACCAGAACTAG
>NW_006921834.1:4730938-4746121 GCF_000298275.1 Orycteropus afer afer
AAGAACTGGGGATGTGAAAGTCCCTGAGCCCAGCTCCCCACTCTCTGAGAGAAGGGAGGGGAAAGGGTATCCCCAGAGGGGACCCAGAGGGAAGAAGAGAAGGAAGAAGGGGGAGTCAGAGAAAGAGCAGAGCACCATGGGGAAGACTACAGACAAGTGAGTGCTTGCTATGTGCTATGCTCCACAGCCCAGAGTCATGGGACACTGGAGGTGGGGGGTGGCTGAAGTGTCAGCCCTCCCTGCAGGACGCTGGACTCTGGCCTCACAGGTCAGCTGGGCCTTGAAGGGAGCCCCATCACTGTGGAGTGGGATGACATTGCTCCTTGTGTTTGATTTTAGTGCCTAAGGCTTTTGACTGCTAACCAAAAGGCTGGTGGTTCAAACTCACCAGCCACTCCTCGGAAGGAAGACTGGGCAATCTACTTCCATTGTGATAAAAACCAAAACCAAAGTCACTGCTGTTGAGTCAGAACCAACTCATAGCAACCCCTCCTTGGGTTTCCGAGGTAGCATCACTATGGAAATAGATTGCCCAACCTTCCTTCCGAGGAGTGGCTGGTGGGTTTGAACCACCAGCCTTCTGGTTAGCAGTCACATGCCTTAGATACTAGGCCACCAGAGCTCCTTCCGTAGTGATACTGCCTCAGAACCCTAAAGAGGGGTCGCTATGAGTCAGATCCAACTCAACAGCAGTGAGTTTGGTTTGGGTTTGGATTTTGCACAGGTGAAAAGTATGTGTGATCAAACACACACATGGTACAAAAGAGTATACTATAAAAATTCAGCCCATCCCTCTCCTGACAACGAGGCTTCCAGTCCTCTAGCCCAGAGCCGATCAAGCTACCACTCTCCTGCGTACAGGGCTCCTTCTTCCCTGGCCAAGATGGGTGGCAGAGGTGCTCAGGTGGGCTCTGTAGTCCAGCAAGAAGTCTTTCCCACTTCTTCCCTCCAGGGTCCAGTGCTCAGTTACTCAGGCCTTGTCCTTGCCACCTCCCTGTCACACTCAACTAATGACCAAAGCCTGTATTCAAAATATCTTGAGGATCTGCCCCTCTTACCTCTACCCTCCACCATCGTTTTTGCTGATGTTTTGGCAACAGCCTTCTTGCTGTTTCTTTGCAGTCTTCCCCCAGTTCCCTAAGATCTAGATCTTACCATGTCACTTCCCAGCTTGAAACCTTCCAGAGACACCTCACTGCTCCCAGGATAAATCCCAGCTCCCCTCTGCACACTTCCGGCTCCAACTCCCCTCCTGCCAAAGCATCCCTGGCTCCTTGCTCTCTGTGCCTGTGCCCAGAATGTTCCTCTCTTTCTTCGCCAGGTGAATGCCCACCCACTGGGTCACCTCCTCTATCTCTACCAACTCCCCCGCAGGGCTCATCACCCTCAGCTCTTGGCTCTGAGGGCACTGTGCCCTTCTTATTGTCTATCTGTGTGGGCACTACTTTTTACTAGACTGTGAGCTCCTCGAGAGCAGAAGCTCTCTCTCATTCACCTCCTCATCCCAGCTTCCAGAACATGCCTGGCACAGAGTGGTCACTCAATACTCATGTAAAAGATGAATAAATGAAGTGTCCCACACACAGAATGGGTGATTCTACACCTCTTCACTTCCCTGCGGATGGTTGGGTTCAGGGAAAATAATGACAACGTCACGGGACAACAACAGAGTTGTCATGTACCCTCGAGTTGATTCTAACTCATAGCGACCCTACAGGACAGAACAGAAATGCCCCATAGGGTTTCCAAGGCTGTAAATCTTTACAGGAGCAGCTCGCCAAGTCTTTTCTCCTGCAGAGCTGCTGGTAGGTTCAAACCACCAACCTGTCAGTTAGCATCTGACCACTTCACCCTTGTGCCCCAGGGCTCTTAATTACAGTGTAGAAAGCCGCAAGCACATTATCTATGTGGTCCTCAAAACCACATTGTAGCTTCCATTCCATAAATGAAGAAACTGAGATTCAGGAAGATTTACAGTCTAGAATCCAGTATCCATGCTCACAAAATCCATTCTCAACTCAAAACATCCTTCTCAGGCTGGATTTTGATCAGACCCCAACAACGACTGTTTGAATGAAGAGTTGTTCTTCCCCAAAGTGGCCACACGAGGGCAACGGAGTGCTGGCGTGAAAGGCACTAACCATCAATCAACAACACTACCACCATCCCCCTCCAGCTCCTCGCTGCCCAGAAATTTTGGATCTGCTCGCAGAGGGAGAAATAGCCACCACTGAGGAGAGACCAGAGGACAGGAGCAGTGTCAATGGGGCTACTATTTCAGTAACTGCTAGAAACAGCTAAATCTGGAAAAAGAGGAGAAGAAAATGAATTCCAAGAATCAGGAGCTAGAAACAGACTGTATACCCCAAACTTGCATCACCAGTATAGTTAGTCAAAAGCCACAGGAAGTGACAAGGTACTGCTGGGGTATCTTAAGACCTGCACATGGATGACAGTGACCCATAGCCCTCAGTAGGGACAGGACACTGACCTGTCAGGCCACTGTTGCCCTGCACCAGGGACTGCACTCGTGTCCTCAGAGGCCCAGTGGACAGAAAGCATGGCTGGAGTTTGCTGCACAGAGCATCCCGGGTGCGTGGTCACTTTGTGCCATGAAGGGGCTCATTCATCCCTGGAGAGCTGACCCCCCAGACCCCAACCATGAGTACTTCAAAGAGCTGAGCAGAGCAGTTCAGAGGCAGCAGCTGAGTGCAAAGGTCCCAGGCAGAAGTTTCACTGCAATCCAAGTCTCTCCCAGTTTGTCATCTGCACCAAAGGTGACAGGAGTTCCCCAGGGTAACAGGCTGGATGGAGCACTGTCTGGGAGGCAGACCACACAAGGTCAGGAATCTGTAAGAGGCAGCCCCTATCTTTGCTGGGAAAGGAGTTGCACTATTTGGAAGCCAAGCAATGGATTTGATAAACCTCTGGCAGCCTTTTCCAGCTTAGTGTGAAACTCAGGGGTGGAGGAAGGGCAAGGCAAGTTCCCAACCCATCTGTCACCCCAGCCCTTCCCCCATAGTCAGCCCAGGCTAATGGGGGTGGGGGTGGAGGCTCAAGTCCAGATGCTGGCTTCCCTCCCTGGTGCTCAGACCTGCACCCATTCCCCCACTTCTTACTCCCCACTGGAGTCTAGGAGATAGGTGACAGGAACAGCACACAGTTCCCAATTTTCCAAATTCTTTTCCTCCCCACTCAGCCTGACAGCCTTGACCAGGGTCAGAGCTCTAAAGCAAGCGGCTCAGTCTCTTCCCCCAAGAACATTGAGGCCCCCAGCTCACCCCACACCCTGGCTCTCTAAGTACAGAGCTGAGGGGACAGCAAGGGCAGGAAGTTGGATGCAAAGTCTTTTCCTGCCCACTCCCCCATGTCAGCCCTGTCCCAAATGTGAGCAGACATGATGATGCTGGAGACACTACCCTTTCTACAACCAAATCTCCCTACACCTCTAACATTGCCTGGACTTGAACCCAAAAGCCAAAACCCAATCACCCTTTAGCTCTGACCTCCTGGCTCTGATTACTTGGATTTTTTTCATAGGTGTATATTCCAGCTGACCCTCTCAGTTTGCCACCACCACCACCCCTGAGGTTCAAACCAACAAAGCTGAGCCCAGCTGGCTGGAAGCCGCAGCCCAGCATTAGAGGCAGGCACGGAAACACAGCGGTTGGGTTCCAGTCCCTGAAACTGTATGGAGTGTGTGTGTGAGAGACAGAGAGAGAAAGATTCATTCTTTTGGGGAAAGAGAGGCCATAGTTTCCATCAGCATCTCAAAGAGGGATGGGAAGGGGGTAGTGAAGAGCAAGAGGGGCAACCCAAGTGGGGAAATGAGCCCTGAGTTCGAGGGTCAGAAGCCCCAGGGTCCAGTTCCAGCTCTTCCACTTGAGTATGTCACTCCTCTAGGAGTTTCAGCTTCCCCATTTGTAAAATAAAGGGGGGTTCACAATGGGTCTGGAGATTCCTCTAGCCCAGTTGGGGAAGGAGGGAAGAGCACAGGGTCCAGAAGGGAGAAAGGGTTGGAAAGCAGCAAAATGTATTGAGCAAGAGGGATGAAAGAACCTGGATATAAGAAAAGGAGGTTGTCCCCACTCCTCCCAGGAAACAGCCAAGTGAGGTGGGGAATGTCACTTGGGCCAGCCTGGCTACCTTGACGCCAAGAGCAGTAACACACACACACACACACACACACACACACACCCCTCACTGCCCTAGACAGCCCTCTCTCCAAGGGGTGGGGGCGGCACCCCAGAGGTGAGAAATCCACAGCTCAGCAAGGCCAGCATGGCCCAGGCAGCCTGGGATTAGCGCCAAATCCTGGGCTGCTCTGTGCAGGGATAGCAGGTTGTCAGCTTCACAGCTGTTTAGCTGCACCGGCTCACACCTCCCCTTGCCCCTCACCAGCCCCTTCTCACAGACACCCAGTCTGACCCTCTTCTCAGAGGAAGACGGGCACCCTGCCTCTGCTCCACATGGCAAGCAGGAGAGAGGCTCAAGGGGCAGGAAGCAAGACCAGTCAGTCACCCCCAACAAACACCCCCACCTACAGGATATCCTCGGGACCAACTAGGTACAAAACTGAAGAGAAGGAGAGGACAGTGAAGGCATCTCCCTGCCCAACCCGAGTGGCTCTGCCAGTGCTGGCCTTGGCCTGGAGTTACCTTGTCCTTTAGGCCACCCACCCTTCCTTCCAGATGGCTCCTGTCCTTGGAGAGACAGAGGCAGGAGACCCAGACAGAGCCCCCACAGCTGCAAATCCTCAGCCCCAGCTCCCTGGAACAATGTGCTTGTGAGACCCACCAGCTGCTAGGAAACTTACCTTCTACTGTCACCCCCACCCTCCTACACACACACACACACACCCCACACCACACCACCACCACCTCAAGCTCCTTGTTCCAGGTTACATTTGTCTCCCCAACTTGAATGGGGGCTGTGGGAGGGCACAGGAGAACACCTCCTCCCATTCCCCAGGGTCATGCTGGCCCCCCAGCTCTGCCCTTGAAACAACCCCAATCCCTGCTTCAGAGGAAAGTAACAGTGAGGAATCTTTTACTCAAACTTCCTTCCAGGGAAGAGGATTCAGGAAGGACATGACCAGAGGGGAAAAAAGCTGAAGCCACAGACACCAGCTGAGTTTTTTGTGCAGTCTCTCCTGGGTCTCCCAGCACAATGAGCTGGGCTGGCTCAATGCTGAGCTGGCCCTTACTACCAGGAGGGCTAGGGAGATGCAGGAAGTGGGGGAAGGCTGAGGCTAACACAAGAAGGGCTCCAGAGTGCACTGTGACCCCTCCAGACTGCACCTCCCTCTCTCCGTGGACCCAGAGCACCAGGCCCACAGCTAATGGCCACTCCTAAGAGGACAGAGATAGGACAAAAGGTAACCAGGAACTGCAGGTACCCAGAGATAAGCAGGAGAGTAAGGGAAGGGCAGCCTCCTCCCAGATCCCTCCACACCTGGGACAGGTACAGCCCTCCCCCCACCCCCAGGGATTTAATGCTGGCAACTAGAATCCCTGAAAAGCTGATTCTCCAAGACAGTTTTCTTAGCTGCCCCCTGAGGAGCACCCCTCAATACAGAAGTTACCTCCACCTACTCACCCCCTTGCCTCCCTCCAGGCCCCTTCTCTTCACCCGGGCCGCGCTCCTGATGCTCTCACCTGCAGGCTCCGCCAGCCTCAGGGGAGGGACGAGGAGCCTCTGCTCCGTGCTGCTGTCTGGGCGCTCCTGGTGGCACCACGGGCCGGAGGGCCCGGCCGCGCAAAGCAAAGTCTGAGGCCGCTACCCTCGAGCGCAGCCAGATGCCTACAAGTCGTCGTCACCTCCACTGGTGCTGCCTGGCTCGGCCTCGTGGGAAGCGCGCCGCTCGCGGGCCAGCAGTTCTGCCAGACCCTGGGCGCGGAGGAGCAGACCACCCCCCAAGAACAGGACCCCACAGAGCACGAGCAGCGATAGCACGGCCAGCACCGCCGCCTGTACGGCGCGCGGGCCCTCAGGGGTCTCCAGCAGCGCCCCTGACTGGTTGCAGCAGACGTTCAGCCAGGCGGCATTGGCCGCGGGGCCAGCATGTGAGCCATTCATGCTGCCCGCGCAAGCTGCCCAGACGTGCGCGGGGCCGCCACTGTACCGGAGCGCGAGTAAGCGGGTGGGCCGGCCAGCGACAGAGCAGGGGAGGGGCCGAGGGGCGGATCCTAGGCGCCCTACGCCTTGCCCCTACTCTTTACCCAGTGAGCTATTGCTCTCCCTAGAGAGTGGGAACAGTGTGGGTAACAGCCCCTTCTCAAAAGACCCACACTCCTAGGGCTGTATTCTCCCCCCAAAAAGCCCATCCACGCTCTCATGTGAATCCAGCTCCTGTCCCCAGCCAGCCCTGTCCCAAAAACTCTCCCTCTCCTTTGGTCTAGAGGTAGCAACTAGCTCAGAGCCTACAAGGATCCCCCAGACCCCTATCCCTGGTGTTTGATGGGGGCTACAAGGAAGGGCCATCCTCTTCATGCGCTTTCTGTCCTTGGGCCAAAGCTCAATGCAACTAGGTGGCCCAAGTGGCTGCTTGGGACAGGAGGCAAGGGGGCAGCCTCCAGGACCCGAGTGATTCACATCCTTCCTCTCCAGCATCCCCTTTGGGAGCCTCCCAGGTCTGGACAAGCAGGTCAGTGCCTCCTTCAGCCTCCACAGCAGGGGGAGATGAAGGCTAGAGCAGTGGAGTTTCAAGACCTACCCCAATCCTTTTCTCAAGCTCAAGGCCAGTAAGATATAGATTTGAATCACAGGTTCCCATCCTGACTGCGAGTAAATCTATTCCTTCCCTCTGCCTTGCCCACCTCCCTTCTCAGGGTAGCTCAAATGGGATGGGGATGTTACTGCCCTGTCCACCAAGAGCAGCCTGCTGCCAGCTTGCCAAGCCAACCTAGGTGGGAGACTGGAGCAGAGTCCAGCTGCAAAAACGGAGACTATCCAGGGAAGCTGGAGATAGAGAGAAAACTATTCTGCTCACGTCTCCTGAAAAATCTTGTATTAAGTCTTGAGCCCTCTTTTACACAAAGTCACTGCCAGCCAACACCTGTACTAGGTACCCCCTCAGAAGAAACTGCCATTGGGAGGAAGAAGGACCCACAGACTGCAGCAGGCCAGGTGGCAGTCACACATGATCAAGGACTTCCTGGAATGGGCCTTCTCCACCTCCAAACCCCACTCCTGAGTTCTCCCTAAAGCACCAGAGACCAAGGGGGTTCCTGTTAGTTGCCACCATTGAGTTGCTTCTGAGAGATCAAGGGTAGGACAAAATCTCACAGTCATGAAATATCATGTGCCCATGGTGGCCTGGAACAGAAAATGTACAAACATCCTGGGCATCCTGGCTGCCTACTCTGCTCCAGGACCACAGGCAGGACCCCCTCCAATTTCTCCCTAGCATGCCCCTCAACGTACATACAGTTCATATAGTTGGGTTAAAATTGCCCTAAATGGTGGCCAAGGATAACTGTAAAACATGGACAAAATCAACAAAAAGCATAGCACACAACATTCACTGAAATTGAGTGTGCTTGTGTGGAAATACGAGCATGAGTTACCAAACCGATGTCCTAACCACTAGCCAGAGGCAGCCCAACCTGGAAAACTACCACCAAACACCAGACAGTCTGAAGATGGCTAACATCTCCAGAGAGAGAAACTAAGTCAAATTACCTATCTGGTGTATGTGGGGCTGTGTGTGCTCTGTGAAGACAGAGAAAATGTTCTCTGGGGCCATTATGAATCAAGACCAGGTAATATAAAAGCTAGGGAGTAGCTTATAGTTATAACTAGCTTACAGTTATAACTTCCTAGAAAAGGAAGAGACATGGTTCAGTCACATCCAAAAGCAACAGACCTTGACCTCATGTCCTTATTTATGAGACTGGCCACGATCACATCTGGGTGGGTAACAACTGCCTGTGTGAATGTCTAACAAAGTGCAAAATCTGACCGTCATAATCTATATTTAATACCCCACCATCTTGGAATAATGCTCTCGATACACAGGTGTGTCCTCACAGATCTACCAGAAAGACGTTTCAGATAGAACACAAGCCAAAGGAGAGCTGGCTCAACCCAATCACATTCTCAATTTTATTCACCATCCTTAGTGGGGGTTGTTCTGTACAGTGGAGAAGGGGGACCCCAACCTGGGGTGTGAAGAGACAGTGTAAGGCTGGATTTGGTAGTCAGCCAAAGTTCACAAGAGAGGCTGGCAAGTACCAAAAAGGAAGCCGGGGTTGCCCCTCCCAAGGATCCAGAGTAGGTTTCCAGCACCCCAAGGACCGCAATAGTGTAATTCCCAGAAGCCAAGGTTTGGGAGCCATAAAGGAGCTCCCATGCCCCAACGAGCCCTAGAGGGCAAGGGTGTCTTTGATGAGCCTGCGCATGGTGGTGGTGACTGAGGTGCCCAGGGCATCAGTGATTTGGAAAGAGATCTTGTAGAGGTAGGGCTGCACGTCCCGCAAGCCTGTGTCAAACACATTGTCCACCTCCGATTGTGTGGGCATCTTGGGCAGGTACTCATGCCGGTTCATCACCTCCACGATGTTGATGACTTTCTCGCATAGCTTCTCACCCACCTTCTCCCGGCATATCTGCCGCTCCTGCTCTGTGGCCAGGGCTACCACATGCACCTTGACCGTCCACACTTCCCATGGGATGCACTCATCTGGGAAAGGCCAGCGAGACTTTTTCTTCTGGTAGAACTCCAAGGACATCTGCCCCAGCCCATCGCCACCAGAGTTGCGCAAGGCATCCTGGGGGAGAAGGGGTAACTGATGAGCAGGCCAAGACCTCTGGAGAATTCTCACCCTGTGAAGGTCTGCCTCCTATGCCCTAGAGAAGCAAGCACCTCTAGCTGTATTAGTCCCTCGGGATGGCAGGGAACACAGGCCCAGAAAGAGTAGAGGATTTGTGTGAACTGACTCAGCAAACCGCCAACAAAATCTGTCTCCTCTCAACTCCTCTAGCTTTGTTAGGAATTGACGGTATAGAAATTACCACCATTTTTAAGCACTTAACTCTTTGCCAGGCAACACACTCTCCTCCCACTGGCTCTTCTCAGCAACTCTGTGAGGAAGCTGTATTACCTCCATTTTATTGAGACAACATCAAGGTCAGAGATGTAAGGTAACTTGCCAAAAGTCACACTGCAGGTGAATGGGAGAGCCAGGATTCAATCTAGGTTATCTGTTTCAAAATCTATGCTTTTTACCTTCACATTAAAGATCTTCTCACCCCACCCCAACCCCACTCCTGCTGTCCCTACCCTTGAAACAAACAAACAAAAAAAAAAAACCAAACGTACTGCTGTCGAATCAGATCCGACTCACAGTGACCCCTCCTTGGGTTTCCAAGGCGGTATCACTATAGAAGTAGATTGCCTAACCTTCCTTCCGAGGAGTGGCTGGTGGGTTTGAACCACCAGCCTTCTGGTTAGCAGTCAAGTGCCTTAGGCACTATGCTACCAGAGCTCCTCAGTGCCTAAGGCACTATGCCACCAGAGTTCCCTTGGAAGCATTCTCTAAAATCACCTTCTCCCCAGTATCTCCTCCTCCCCAGGCAAACTCTATTTGCCTTCTCCACTGCAAAATGAACACAGTCCTTCTACCCCATTCATTTTATGACAGCCCAAATTATAGTCTCTTTCTAACAATAGGGGGAAGAAGGGGGAGATTATAAGGCCCAGTGATCCCTGTTTAGAAAGAAAAGAAACCAATCCAAGAAACACAATGGAGGAGGGAAGCTGAAGGACAGACCAGACCTAGTTGTGTGGTAGTTAAGCAGCACTAGAGAACCAAGACCAGCTGCTTCTACCGCTTCACCTCTGATAAGCAAATGAGACTACCTGGTCTAATAATTCTGCCTACCCCACCCCCTGGGGTGTAGATAAATACCCACCCCCACCCCGCCCCCACTTCTCTTCCTAGGGCAGCGAGGACCCTGAAGCATGTTTCCTTCTGAGTTAGTATCAACCCAGAGGCACTCCCTCAAATCCTGAACCATCCATCAGAGGATAAGTCTCTTCTTCATAGACAGACCAAAGTCACATGACCTTGACTAACAGTAACAATGTTGTTGTTGTTGTTGTTATGTGCCATGGACTCATAGCCCCTCCTTGGGTTTCCAAGGCAGTATCACTACAAAAGTACACTGACCCATCTTCCTTCCGAGGAGTGGCTAGTGGGTTTGAACCGCCAGCCTCCTGGTGAGCAGTCAAGTGCCTTAGGCACTACACTACCAGAGCTCCTACAGTAACAATAGCTAACTTCTATATGCTCATGTGTGCCAGGCTCTATTCCAAGCAACTGACACATTTGACTCCTTTAAGCCTAAAAGTACACCCTGTGAGGGAGGTACTAGTAGCATTCAATTTTACGCAAAGGGAAACTAAGGCTTAGAGAATGAAGTCACCCACCCAAGGTCACATGCTTGTTAGGTGATAAAGCCTGCTCCAGCGTCTGTGCTATGCATTCGACTACCCTCCTGTATACCTTACACAGACGCAGAACACGGGGCAAGGTACCACTGCCTCCCCTGAAGGACACTGGGAAACCTCTTAATGAACTTGCGCTTTCTGGGCTCTGGGCTAGGAGGTCCCAGATGAGAGGATGGAGCTAGCTTTCTGACTGGCGGGGATGGGGCGAGAGTTCCCACATGACACCAGGCAAGCTTCTGAAATGAACACACAGTGCAGGGGCAACTCCAAACATTTGTGGATTGAAGGCAGGCAGGCAATCCTCTGACACTGGAGCATGTGCCTTTTATAAATTTAAAAAAAAAAAAAATCCCCATTTGGTGAAATACTGAGATTCTGCATCAAGACAAAGTTAAAATTTGTATCCTATTTCCACCCTTCTGAGGTGTCCCTTCCTTCCCTTTCTCTTGCCCACACAGACACATCCAAACACGTGTCACAATGCCCAAAAGGGGCACCCCACATCAATGGCAACTCCTCTCTCTCAGGGAGTTCTGTACAGAAAGGCCCAGAGGGTGGTGACATGAAAAGTGAAGCACAGATGAGGGGTTGGTAGAAAGGGCTGTGGGGTCAGAGAAGAGCCAAGACCACAGGAGCAGTATCTCCAGCTTTCCAGGGGACCGGAACACAAATGCCGTGAGGGCTTCCTGCTCTCCCCTCTTCTCTGGGTATTCTCACAAACCAACCAACCCTAACCTCCCCCGCCACCACCACAAGCCTTCCCTCCCCAGAGGAGCTTCAAACACACACCTTTCTCTTACAACCTGAAACAACCCACTGGGAAGTGTGAACTGGTCCAACAGCAAACCGGGGTGGAGGGGCACTTAAGGTCCACCTGCCATCGGCCAGGCCATACTCCTACCTTGAATTCCCCGACAACCTTGCGCAGGGCACGGTCAAGCTCATCGGAGGAGACACGCACATAGGTGAAGTCAATGAAGTCACAGTCGACATCCTGGGTGCCCACGGTGCCGATGGAGTAGGTGCCCTCCTTCTTGTAGTGGAACTTGCCCGTGCTACGGTGCAGGAGCACGGTGTGCAGCACAGCCAGCATGGCCTCCTCCACCTGCCGCCCCTCCACCGACACCTCCAGCACCTCTGAGCGGCAGTTCATCGTGCCGCTTGTGGCCCACAGCAGAGTGGGGGACAGGGATGAAGACTGGGAGCTTCAGCCCACCCAGGGGCCAATGCCACCCTGTAAGAGGAGCCCCGATCAGAACACTGGGACCTTCTGAATGATCTGCACGTTACCTGCTCACTTCTTTCCAGGCCCAGCCTCACCAGTCTCCACCGGCCCTTTTCTGCATTTCCACAGGACATACTGGTGGAGAATCATAGTGTCTCAGTCAGATAAGGGGAAGAGCTTCAAAGTTACCAATCCAGGCCTGAATTCCACTTATGGCATCCAGTGCCATTTACAGCAATGCACATTGTGCGACAACTCTCAGGCCAGCCATCCAAAGGCATGCATGGCCCCTGCCCTTAAGAAGCTGACAGAGATATAAACATTACCCCGGTGGTGAGAAGACTATGGGCAGGAGGGGGGAGATAAGAAGAAAAGGAAGGTTGGCAGCTGATTTCCTGGGACCCTGTTTAGCCATATGGACTATGTTCAGGGCAGTGAAGAATAAATGCATCACCGTGCATCAGAAAGTTAACTCTGGCTGAAGAGCAAAGAATGACTCTTAACTATTTTGTGGTTACAAACTGCAGTGGGAAGCATGAAAGCTATGATGCCTGGGCTTTAAAGCCTGAGCAATACAATGACATACAACCAAATCTTACCCAGACTTCAGAGCAAAGTCTTACAGATTTAAGGGCAGAAAGGCTAGACAGGGAGACCAGTTAGAGGCCATTAGTAGTGGTAGTTAGAGAGCCAGCACAGGGAGTGTGGAGGACTGAAGGACACAGTATGATACTTGTCATGTCTATCACTCCTGGGTTTGAATCCTAGCTCCCCTACATCTTGCTCTGTGATCTTAAGCAAATCACTCAACCTCTCTGACGCTCAATTCCTCTATCTGTAAATTGGGATTGTTGTGAGGATTAAGATAACTTCTATAAAACACAGTAGAATTATGGTAAAGAACAATGACTCTAAAGCCAGACAGCCTGAGCTAGAATTACAGCTCTGCCATTTGTTCACTGTGTGACCAGGAGCAAGCTGTTTAACTTCAATTTGCCCAAACCATAAAAAGGGCACATTAATAGCTACCTTGAAAGGGTTGTTGCAAAGACTGAATTAATATCTGTAAAACACTTAAAACACCGAGTAGTTGATCCTATCTGGAATTGAACCCACAACTGTGGTTTCCAGCCAAACAAAGTACAGGCATGTGAGTTAAACATTTACCTCAAGTAGACACACGCCCTGGAGAGAACAATCATGGGAGAAGGAAGGGCTGCTTATGCACAGGGAGATAGCTCAGGGTGCAGAAGAGTATGAAGGGATGGACACTGGGAGGAGGTAACTATGGGGAGGAAGTGGGAGGGGAGCTGCTGCATTGTAAATTTTGGTCAATGACATGAGACAAAGTATATGTGAACTGCTGTATGAAAAGTGAATTTACTCTGTAAATCTTCACCCAAATCCTAATAAAAAAAAAATACTTAAAACAGTACCTGACAAATAGTAAGCATTCAACAAGTATTAGCTGCTATAAGTATGATATTGCTGAGATATCATGCATGGCTAAAGATGACAATTACAGCCGTGGTGGAGGGAATGGGAAGGAGAGAACAGACTTGAAAAGCAGAACTTG
The DNA here is from genome assembly GCF_000298275.1 of Orycteropus afer afer. NCBI lineage: Eukaryota > Metazoa > Chordata > Mammalia > Tubulidentata > Orycteropodidae > Orycteropus > Orycteropus afer. The sequence goes on from NW_006921834.1 coordinate 4,744,193, forward strand.
GTAACTGAGCATGAGCCTGCAGGGAGAAGGAGCAGTGACATTTCTTAGCTCAGACTGTCAACTAGAAAACCCCCAGTCACAGGGGATCTATGTAGGAGATCCTGGATAGAGTGGGAGAACAATGTGGAACAAAACTCAAAATCATTTAAAAAAAAAAAAAAAAGGGGAACCACGTTTACTGGTCTGATAGAGTGGAACCACTGAGACTATGGCCCCTAGCTGCCTTTCAGGTCTAGAATTAAACCCATTCCTGTAGCTTCCAACTAAACAAAAGATAGGTATATGAGCTGAACATTTACATTAGGTGGATACACTCCTTGGAGAGATCAATCATGGAAGAATAGAAGGGCTGTGTATGTACAGGGAGACAGCTGGGGGGCAGGAGTGCATGGGAGGGAAGGACACAGGGAAGAGGTAACTATGGGGAGGAAATAGGAAAAGAGCTGTTGCATTGGGGGAAATTGTAGTCAATGTCTTAAGACAAAGTGTATGTAAACTGCTGTGTGGAAGATAAATTTGCTTTGTAAACTTTCACTCAAATCACAAAACTAAAAAAAAAAAGAAAATGGAAACCTCCAGTCACAGTGAATTCACAGCAGATCATTCCATCTTTAGATAGCTCTACTGAGCTACTCCTTCTACTGAAGGAATCTGTCTGTTACTGCTTTAAATCTCTGGTCTTAGTTTTGATATCCAGAGCCACACAGAGTAAGTCTCACCCCTCTTCCACAAATGAATCTTTCAGTTATTTAGAGGCAGCTCTCCCATAACTCTTGGCCAATTTTACAGGTTGAAGTTCTCCAGCCCCAAATATGCCTGCAGTTTTGATTCTCTAGTGCCGCTCTAACAGAAAATACCACAAATGGGTGGCTTTAGCAAACAGGAATTTATTCTCTTACAGTTTTGGAGGCCAGAAGTCAGAGTTCAAAGTTCCAAGCTCTGGGACCTGGGTGAAAGTCCCTTGACCTTAGGCTTCAGCTCTGCCTCTTGCTGCTAGCCCACAGGAGCTAGAAGTGTCTCTTCACTCAGACAGCTGCTGAAGCTAACAACAAATAAAATGGCACAGTCCAATATTATCAAACAACACAGCAGGCCACCAATTCAAGCCCAGAGACAGTCCCAAGATCATCAGGAAATAGGGCAGGGTGCTAAATGAAGACTCAGCTACATGCAGGGTCAAAACATGCCAAAAAGCTGCAGAGACCTTTTTGAAAACTTCTCCTTATACACTAGAAGCAGACCATATCCCCAAGACAGCTACTGAGCTGCTCCAGTAGATCCCACCATATAGTTGATTATCAATCTATCTCATCATGAGGAATCACTACACCCAACTGTCCAGCCACTCTAAACCAGGCTCAGCCAAGATGACACATAACCTAAACTACCACACCTGCTTAACATCACATCTTATCTCTGTAGGGTCCTAGCAGATCTTTTCTAAGTAGATTCCAGTTAATCTCTGTCCATCTTCAACAGTGGAGCTCAGCAATGAACACAGGGCAGCAATCTGTAGACTGCTCGGAGAAGATCAGGCTCACTGTGCCCCCCACCTGGCAATCAGCCCTTGTCCACCTATATTTTCACAGGTATTATTCTTGTCTTTCCCACTAAGCAGATAGTCCCCTGAGGTCAAGGACTGTATGCTATTCATCACTGTAAAGGCAGTACCTGGTACAAAGCAGCTGCTCAGTTCATCCTCATCCTGGAATTCCAGGTCCTTCCTGACGTTGCTGGATTGGCTTCTCCTAAACTCTTCCATCAAGGATAAGGAAGACTCTCTTGCTCATTTCTGCAGTCTGGTTTAACTCCATGCATCAGTTTTCCCATCCAGAAACTCCCAGCTCTGTTTCAGTTTCTCCTTCTTCCACAACTCCCTCCCCCCACCCCCATGTCCTCCATGAACCTACATACAAGCCATACAGCTCC
>NW_006921834.1:4747317-4801430 GCF_000298275.1 Orycteropus afer afer
CTACTTCCGTAGTGATACTGCCTCGGAAACCCAAGGAGGGGTCGCTATGAGTCGGGCCGACTCGACGGCAAACAACAACAACTTCCCATGTACCTCTCTATGTTTTTCTCATCCTCAATGCTGCCATATTGGTCACTCACAGTTGGTACACTGCCCTTCTCTTCACCCAAATCAATATTTATCTCTATCTAACAACAGTTCCTCACTTTTGCCCCAAGCCCAGGCCTTTCCCTCTTTCTGTGTACTATTCTAGGCTCCACTCCTCCAAGAAGTCTGTCCTGATAGTTCCAGCCTCCAACCCACAGCAGCCACCTTTTGTCTATGATGAGCAAGTCTGGCCGCACCCTGAACAGGGACATTCCCCAATGCAGGGCCCAGGAAGTATCCTCCCTCTGATCCCCAAGGCCTGAGTCTGCAGAGCACAGGGGCAGAGCCCGACAGACGCCTTCTAGGAGCCAAACTGGAGTCAGGATACCCACACTCACACCCGTACCACCAACTTACGTGTATAAATCTGAAGCGCCGGCCACTCAAGCTCAGCGCATGTCCCTTCTTTTCCTCACCACGTCCAGGTACGACCTCCGCAGGTACGCCAAAACCTCTGCGTGAGCGATGAGCCCCTAAAGATGGACTAAAGGCAAAATCACAAAGCTACTCAGCTTCGCATCAAGAGACTCAGGCGGGACGCAAACAACTTCCCGCCTGGGTCCGGTTTCTCCCACCGTTACTACCCGCGAACCTCCACAGTCCAGGAATAGGGCAGACACTTCTCCGATATCTCGTGGACTGCCGAGTCTGGCGGGACTTGGGATTTCGAGGTGAACCCTCATTCCCACCGCCCCGGAGAGCTCCCAGGCTGGTACAGAAGAGGGAGGGAGATAGTTAGAACGGCCCCTTTACCTCTTTAGACACTCGTCCCCGACCCCTCCGCCATTCGACGAAACTCTCCGTAAGTGCCAGACCTCCACTGCAGGAGAGAGAGCCGAGACCGGAACACCATCTCCACGTCCGGGCGTACCGGAAGAGTGCTAACTACTCCACCAGCCTCCCAGGGGGGGCGGTGCATAGCTCGGCCACGTCCTAACGTGAATACAGCTGTCCAGATCGTTTCTGTATTCACATAATCAGGAAAATACAGTCATATATTGCTCTATAATCTGTATGATACTTTTTCTTGATTTCATCTCTGCTTTTAAGATTTGATGGTGAGAAGTATCTCCCTCGTTTGAACGAGTCCACTCACTCCCCCACTAACAGTGTTGTTGTGCTTCTGCTGGTACAACCCACTTCCGCCATAGAGACTGGTGGCAGGGAGGGAGAAAGGGATCGGATGTGCACTGCGCAGCTTCCCTGGTCTGGGAGGAGTCCTCGGCGGCGAGCCCGCCTCCTGGGGCGGAGATGTGGTCTCCAGCTCTGAGCTGAGAGGCCTGGAAGCAAGGACGAATCGCCACAAGAGGAGCCTGCTGTTTGCAGATGAGCGCTACCCAGTGTGCTGCGTCACGCAGAGTAGACGGCAGAACCCTAGTTTGTCCAACATGAATAATAGACAGGATCCCTGGCCCTCAACCCACATAAAGATGCTGAAGAAAGGGTCTTAATCTTAATTATGTTATCTTTGAACGGTACCAGTACTCTATCATGACCTATCTGGTTACGATTCTTGTAAGGGTAATTGTAGCTGCCATTGCCTTTCTATATGACCCTTGATATCACTCAGCTTTTCTGATTTCCTCCTTTACAAATAAAGATTGCAAGAGAGAACTCATACGAAAAATGTTGTATGCATGTGAGGCAGTTTTAGTGCTATGAACCTATTGGAAGTGTGTTTGGTTCTCCATGTGGATTGTAAGCCCAGGGCAGATATCTCTGTTAATGCCCACAGACCCTGGCATGCTCCCCACCCACAACACGTATACCCACTGCCAACAAGTTGATTCCAACTCATAGCAACCCTTCTTAAATTGTTTACTTGGGGATTAAGTTCTTTGTCTTCTAGCACATATTTTCTCCCAAAATAATAATTGTTGTGTGCCGTCGAGTGAGACCTGACTCATAGCGAGCCCTCCTCAGGTTTCCGAGGCAGTATCACTAAGAAAGTAGATTGCCCAAACTTCCTTCCGAGGAGTGGCTGGTGGGTTTGAACCACCAGCCTTCTGGTTAGCTGTCAAGTGCCTTAGGCACTATACTACCAGAGCTCCTACCATTTGTTGAATGCTTTGCATATATTACTGTATTTAAGCTTGATATCCATCACTCCTACAAGGTAGATGGAGAAATTTGCACTTGAAAAGGGTGATTTACCCAAGTTAACTCAGTAAGTGACAGAGTCTAGGATTGAAATCCAGGGCTCTTTATCACTATAGAAGTGATCTTTCTGGCTTTTCCACCCTGACTCTCTTATGCACTACCACTCTCCAACATTCACTCTCTAGGAAGGAATAAGAGCCCTAGTGGTCCAGTGGTTAAAAGCACTTGGCTGCTAACCAAAAGGTCAGTGGTTCAAATCTACCAGTTGCTCTGTGGGAGAAAGATGTGGTAGTCTGTTTCTGTGAAGATTTTACAGCCTTGAAAACTCTTGTGATGGTTATGTTTGTTTGTCAACTTGGCTGGGCCTGCTTGAGTGGCTAGGCAGCTAGTGGTAGTAGTTATTCCCTATGATGAGACTGGCAATCAACTCCATGGTGGGATCTACCACAAGCAGCTGAGTAGCTACCTTTGGGTATGTGGTCTGCTTTCTGTATATAAGGAGAAGCTTTGAGAATGGTCTCTAGCCTATGGCATGCCTGGACCCTGCATGTAGCCGTGTTGTTGCTCAGCAGCCTGCCATGCTCTGCTGACCTTGGGACTTACAATGGACTTAAGCTAATGGCCTACCGTGTGGTCTGGTAACATCGGGACTGTGCCTTTTTACTTGTCAACCTTGGGGTTTCCAGCCTCAGCAGCCAACAGCTGTTTGAGTGAAGAAACGCCTCTAGCTCCAGTGGGCCGAGAGCAGGAAGCAAAGCTGGACCTCAAGGTTGAGGGGCTTTCACCCAGCCCCTAGAGCCTGGCACTTTGAACTTGGACTTAAAGCCTCCAAATTGTAAGAATAAACTCCTGTTTGTTAAAGCCATCCCATTTGTGGTATATTTCTCATCAGAGCAGCACTGGGTAACCAGAACAACTCTATAAGGCAGTTCTGCTCTGTCCTATAGGGACACTCTGAGTCAGAATCAACTCGATGGCAGTGGGTCTTTTGCTCTGGGGAGGTATGCCCTCATTTGTAATATTTGCCAATTTCCTGCCATGGCCAATATCAAGCTAGAGAACATCATTGAATGTGGAGTCCCAAATGAATGATTACATCTTGCTCATCAGGGGTATAGCACCAGCATATCACTGTCACTCACCCACCCTTTAGACTTGTTATTGACTGAATTATGATATATTACAGTCCTAACCCTTGATGGCGTAGTACCTAAGGCATTTGACTGCTAACCAGAAGGCTGGTGGTCCAAACCCACCAGCACTCCTTGGAAGGAAGACTGGGCAATCTACTTCCATATAGATACTGCCTCAGAAACCCAAGGAAGGTTCACTAGTTGGATTCAACTTGATGGCAGTGAGGTGTTTTTTTTTTTTTTTTCTTTTTTGGTTTAACTCCTGGTACTTGTGAGCATAACCTTGTTTGGAAATAGTCTTTGAAGATGTTACCAGTTAACATGAGGTCATACTGGAGTATCATGGGTCCTAATCCAATCTGAGTATAAAAGAGACACACAGAGACAGAGGAAAGACTGCCATGTGAAGATGCACTTTCGAGCCAAGGAATGCCTGGGGCTAACAGGAGCTGGGAGAATAAATCTTTCTCTAGAGACTTCACAGGGAGCATGGCCCTGCCTCCATTCTGAATTTGGTTGACTCCTAGCCTCCAGAATTGTAAAACAAATTCTTGCTTTAATAAGACACCCAGTTTTTCTAAGCCCAGCTGCACAGCCTCCTCTTCTGGCTGGCCTTCTCCACCCCCCTCTCCTCTCTATTCTTTTTGCTTCTCCACCATAGTCTGCCCTCTTGCAGCCACTGTCTCTGTCTCAGTTAGGGGCACCTCTCCCCAGGCAGCCTAGGAGTACTGCCAGGACCTTGAGAAGGAGATTGCCCATACTACAGACCAGCAACTTCATCTGGAACCTGGACTAAGCCAGGAAATATATCAGGAGAAAATATTGAGAGGAGAGAATCTGTGAGCAGATGAAGGAGGGAGACCCAAGGAGGTGAGAACCATCCCTGGAGTGGAGGGGAGCCAGGGCCTAAGCCCCAGAGACTGCTTGTGAATGAGGGCAGTGACTGACCTCTCTCTGGCCCCTGGACACCCTCCCTCTCAGGGCCCTTTTCCGCCACTATCCTAACCTCATCATCACTACTCTCAATCACCAAGCCTGACTAGGCACGATGCTAGCACTTCACATGCACTATTATGATTTCTCCAACTACCTTTCAAAGTAAGTATCATTTTCTCCCCAGTTTACAGATAATGAAACTGAGGCTCAAAAATAGATTATGGCTTTCCAAGGCCACATGGCTCCCTTTCTTCATTCCACATCTTGTGATTTACCAACTCTCATCCTTACTCCAAAACATATTTTCTCTATGGAGCCTTTCCTGCTTAAGGGTGAGGCTGAGCTCTCTCACCTCTCTTATCTGATACCCAAACATAAATTCTTGCCACCCCATGCCTCCCTGGACCTTTTCACCTCATTGCATCTCAGACCTTGGATTCCAGTGAAGTCCCACTTCCTGTCAGGAAGGGAAGGTCCTGACCAAAAATGTGGGGATGTATGGGGTGAATTTCTCCCTTCCTATGCTCCTACTCTCAAACATCAAGATGTAATCATTTATTCATTTATTCATGCCACACATATGTAACTGTCCACATACCAGGCCTATGTCATACCTAGTAATATCAAAGTGGACAAGTCATAATTCTGGCCCTCAAAACCTCAGGATCTTACAGAGGAGATAGGCCAGCAGATGTACTTGGACAAGAAAACATGACAAGCGGTATGAGAGAAATGGCAGTAGGTGTTTCAGGGGCCAGAGGGGCCAAGATGGAGGCTACTGATGTCATTTCAGAAAGATACTGGTGACCTGGAATAGAAGTAACACATTCAGAGGGAAGGGAAGTCCCAAGCCCTCCTTTCAGCAAGTTTGGGAGTTAGTTGACTGGGAACCAGGAGGGAACAGGGATGGCTGCAGAGATCACAGGACAGCAACCTGAGGAAATGGCCAGGGAAGGGGGCTTAGAGATTCCAGCAAGAAGTGGGACTCTTTTTCTTGGGAGGTTTCCTGGAGAAGAAGAAAGAAAAATGCTGGAAAGGCCTCATTGTGGACTGAGAGTGGAAACTGAAGGCTCAGAGGCTTGGGAACAAGGCCACAAAGGGCCAACTGCTCAGGCAGAGCCCAGACCATGGCCAGCCAGGCCACCAGGGCACTGGCTGTGGCCCTCTGAGCCATGCCTGCAGCAAAGGCCTCTGGAGGGAGCTTGAAGGCCAACCCAAGTCCTTGGGACTAGCCAGCTGACTTTGTATGGTGTGTGTGGCCACAGATAGCCCCATTTTGTCCTGGTGTGTACCCAGGACAGAGCTGAGCCCCAAAGTTGGCTCTGTAGCCCACCCCCGGCCGCTCCAGAGCTGACCCCAGTGGCGTCACAGGGAGTGACTCAAGCCCCAGCAACAACAATGAGTGGGACTGACGTCAGGCCAGTGGTTCCTGACAGTGGCCGGCTTGGCTGGGCCTTCAGCACCCTGCCTGCTGCCCTCCAGCCCCAGCCAGGCCATGGGGGCAAGGAGGACCAGCTGTTGCCTCTGACATCTGCCCTGGGATGCTGGACAGGGCCTCCTCCATCCCCCACCCTCTCTGGAATATCACTTCCAGGCCCCTCCTTGGTGGCAGAGGAAATGACTGGGCGGAGGAGAGAGAGCGAGAGAGCCACAGAGAGCGTGAGAAAGAGGCACCTCCCAGCCCCAACCTCACAAGGCAGCCTCTAGACCTGGACCAAGCCCAGAGGAGGCATGTCTGCTGTCTGTCCTCCTGGGAGATCTGTCATTCTGTATTGAGGAAGGGTAGTGTGCCTCTATCTCTAAGCTTATGTGTTTGTCTCTCTAGCCAGGTTGAGGTGAGGGAAGGGTGGAGCTTTTTTTTTCTGGGTATCTGTCCCATGGGGTTATCTGTCCTTCCTGCAAGGCCTGTACATCTGTTCCTATGGAAGGTGTGTGTATCTGTCGCTCTTTGGATTCTATGTGACTATTCTTGAAACAGAGGTGGGCTATTTTTCCACCCCTGATAGAGTAGACTCTGTGAGTACCCCTGGGGGGCTGTTTTTCTGTCCCTGGTTTCTTGTCTGGTAGGAGCATCTCTGTATCCTGATGATATCCCAGTTATCACACTAGAGGCCCCTTCCCTCTAATGTGCCTGGGCGAGGGAGGGCAGCAAGTCAGCACCCCGCCCTCCCAGCTTGCAGCTGGGCACTGCTCCCTGCTAACGCAGCATGTACCAGGACAAGGCCCCCCCGCGCTCCCCTCCCCGGCCCAGCTGCCACCCCCAGCCCCCGTGGTCATGCAGAGCCTGATTTATGGTCCTAAGTAGGGGCTGGATGGTGCCAGCGACTAGGTCAGACCTTGAGGAGACCTCAAGTGGCCCCCCAGTCTAGCAGGATCAGGGCCTAGCAGGAGGTGAGGAGGAGTCAGGGTGTGGGGAAGATGAGCAGATCATGGCCCTGGGGTGGGGACAGAAGGCAGAAGCCAAGCCAGAGCCCCCAGGACCCCATAGCCTTCAGGCCAGCTCTGAGTTCAGCCAGAGACCCTGGAATGTGCCTCCTGCCCTCTGAATGTCTCTGGCTTGTGTGGGGAAGGAGATATTGGGGGGTGGGGGTGCTTTTTCTCAGTATTGCACTAACTCCTTCCTGTTCTCCCATAGGGAGCTGGAAGTTTCAAAGTCCCAATAGCCAGCCTAGGCCTTAACCAAACAGCCCCCAACTGGGGGTGAAGGAAGAACTTGGGACTGGACAGGGCAGGAGGCAGAGGTTTGGGGCAGAAAGGACTGCCTGGGACTGGGCTCTGACTGCCTGGGGAAGATAGAGCAGCTGCCAGCAGAGGCTGCAGGGCTCCAAGGCCAGGCCCAGACAGGGCTGGAAGGTGGGTGGACAGAGAGGCTCACCCTTTAGCCTCATCCTTTGAAGAGACCCAGCAGCCCTGGGGTCTCTGCCACACTAAGGCGCTGAGGGTAGGGCAATAGGTTCTTTCAGATTTCCAACCTGAAACTCCCTGGGAATCCTCAGGCCCAGCACAGCCCTGTCAGGACATGAGTTTTATAGGCCTAACACGACCGCCTCAGGGCTACGAAAGGCCGTGCCTAGCAATCTGCTGACTGGCCAGATCCGCCACAGCTGCCTTCACCTCTGACAGGATCTCTCACAGTCTTACCTCTGCAGCCACAGAGCCGGGCTGCCCTGAGGACACGGCTGCCACACAGTGAACATGCTGGATACCCAGACCCACCATGTAGCACAGTATAGTGCAAACACAGCATGGCTGCCCGTGACCCTCAGAAGTTTCTCCATCTCCTCAAGCTTGGCTGGCCCTCACCACCTCCCTCCATAACCAAATCCTGGTGTAGGGCAGCTTCCTCCACCCCAGGTTCCCAGAAAGGGATGTCCTGCATAAACCCCTGGGATGCAGAGCTCCCCCTCAGACCCTAGGGCCCAGAGCCAACCCTTCCCAGTCACAGGGGTACTTGAGGGCTCGGGAGGGGGCCAGGGACTCTGGGCACAGGGCCCAGCGTGGGTGGGGTTGGGGGAGACAGGGAGCAGGCTTCCTGGGTCTCCACATGAGGACAAACAGCAGGCTTTGAGGACTTGGAAAATCCCGCCTGGGATTCCAGGCCCTGCCGGCGTCACTGCCCTTTGACTATTGTCCCTGTCGGAAACAGGCCCAGCCCCCGGCCAGCTGGGACAGAGCGGCCATTGTGAGGCCCCACCAAGCTCAATGCCCCCTTGTTCGCCCTCCCGGCCCCTAGCAAGACTTGGAGGCCAGTTCTTCCAGTTGCTTAGTGGAAAGAAAAAGTTGGCAACCAGGCTCCAGCCCTTGGGTGGGGCAGGGTGGGGCAGGGTGGGGTTGGGGGAATCAGCCCCCTACCCTGAACCCCAATTGCCAGAGTCCTGAGAAGGAACTGAAGAAAACACCATCAATGGAGATCCTTTTATTTGTAAGGCCCTGAACTGGGACACCCAGGGTCTCCCTGCCCAGACACACCCAGTTCAGCTACTTACAAACTAGGTGACCTTGGGAAAGTCATTTCCTTTCTTTGGGATGAATCCTCCTCTGTGTAAAAATAAACGAAAAAAAAAAAAATCAAACCCACTGTCTTTGAATGGATTCCAACTCACGGCAATCCCATGTGTTAGTGAATAAAACTAAGCTCCATAGCGTTTTCTTGGGTATCATCTTTATTGAAGGAGATCACCAGGTTTTTCTTCCATCTTTCTTCCATAAGACCAGTGGATAAGTTTAAGCTGCCAACATTTTGATTGGGAGCCAAGTGAAAACCACTTATGCCACCCAAAGACCTTTGTTGAATGCAAACCATTTGCACCACACCAGAGACCTAGTGGGGAGCTCTGGTAGCGTAGTGTCTAAGGCACTTGACTGCTAACCAGAAGGCTGGTGGTTCAAACCCACCAGCCACTCCTTGGAAGGAAGGTTGGGCAATCTACTTCCATAGTGATACTGCCTCAGAAACCCAAGGAGGGGTCCACAGCATATAACAACAGAGACCTAGTGCAAACAGCTACCTCCTATTATGCTCCACTATATGCTAGGTTCTTCTCATGAGCTATTTCTAGCCCTTGCTACAACCTTACAAGGAAGATGTGGTTGTCCCCACCACACAGGCAGGCCACACAGTAGAACAGTTAAGAGCACAAATTCAAGCCAGACTACCTGAGTTTAAATCTCAGCTCTGGCACTTACTAGCTGTGGAATTTTGGGAAAGTTATGTAACCTTTCTGTGCTTCAGTGTCTTCACCTGTAAATGTGGGATTTATGATTAAATGAATGAATACATATAAAGTGCTTCAAACAGTGTCTGGCACATAGTAAGGACTCAATAAACATTAGCTATCTAGTCACAGATGGTGGGAGACTTCCCTGCAAGCTCTGCTTCTAACCAGAACACTATTACTGGACTTACCTTCTTACTACACAGATGGGGAAACCAAGGCTCAGTGAGGAAGAAGAACTTCTCTGAGAGCAGCATGAAATTGGAGGCGGAACTGAGAACAGAACCAGATCTTCTGAATCCTCATCCAAGGCTCCTTTCCCACAGCACCTTGCCAGATGCTAGTACTGTCAACAAAGGCTCACTCAGGGGTGGGGTGCCGGGGACATATCCTCCGAAGATCACAGCACTGCTGGGGACAGTGTTCTTAGTGTGCAGAACTCAGGCCCCCCACTGCCATCCCCAATGCCCTTAAGAAGACCTGACACGGGACTAACCTCTCAGAACCCACATGAGGGCATGGCTGGGGACCTCTTGTGGAATCTGCAGACTGGGATAGCCCAGAATGCCCTGGCCTCTCCCCATCTCCTGAACAGAGTAGTTTGGTCTGACTCCCATCCAGGAGGGACTGCCCCCATCCAACTAGTTACTGGGGCTGTGAAGAACTGGTTTGGGGGCTTTGCCTTCAGGGCTCCTGCCAGGTCTCTGAAAAGGAAATGAGGCAGGAGCAGCATTGAGTGTAGTGAAAAGGGCCAAGCCCTTTGTGGTGACTAGCTACTTTGGGCCTTGGGTAAAGGGTGGTCTAGGTTCACATTTCTCAGGAGGGTACCTCCAGACCACCTGCATCTGATTCACCGGGGTCTTTGCTAGAAGTACAGATTCATGGACTCCCCCTTTACCAAATTTGTCTGGGAGTAGAGCCAAGAAATCTTAAGTAAGTGATGAGCTTGGATATTGGAGCTCCTATGTGGGGGCACCTGGGCACAGATAAGGATCTCAGAATAATCTTACCAAGGCAGCAAGGGCTACCAGCTCCTTGGGTCTTCTTTCTGGGTAGCAAGAGGATAGGAAGGAATGCTGAGAATGAGACAGAAAAAACACCTTACACTGAGTGACTACTACCATTTTGCCTTACTTACAGCCAGCCCTGGGCTAAGCATTAAACACACACACTCCTTTAATCCTAACAGCTCTGGGAGGTTGGGTCTCTCCTCTTTCCTGTTTTACAGATGTGAAAACTGACTATCACAGTCATGAAATACTTTGCCCAGGTTAGGAACTAGTAGGTGACAATCCTGAGCCCTGAAGCCAAACTGTTTCTAGACCCTTGGTTAAGTCTGCCTCCACCACACACACCATAAACAACTCAGCAAGTTGACTGGATGCTTTCTACGTGTTAGAAACCATACTAAGTGCTTTATGTAACAACCTCATGAAGCAAATGTCATTATCATCCCACTTTTACAAATGAAACCCTGGTGGTGGATATGGCTAACACTCTCGACTGCTGATCAACAGGTTGGTGGTTAGTCCACCCCGAGGTACCTCAGAAAAGCCTGGTAGTCTGCTTCTTTTGAAAAATCAGCCACTAAAACCCTATGAAGCATAGTTCCACTCAAATGCAGCACTGTCACAAGTTAGAACTGACCCAGTGGTAACTGGTTATTGCTTTTTCACAAAAGAGTAAAGAGAGGCCTATTAACCCAACCCAGGTAGGTAAAATTCAAGATTTATTCAGAGCCACTCTTATCGCTCCTACTTATGTAATTATGGGTGCGTGTGTGTCTGTGTGTAGGAGGCAGGAGACAGGGTATCAGAGATAGAATCCCAGTTTCAGCTACATGTCTATTTTTTATTCAATATATTAAATATATTAATCAGAAAAGTCACATACTATAAATCCAGGAAAATACACAAATATAAATGTCAGAATCTGTCATTTGTCTTCCTCCTACAGTGACAGTTATGTACACGTGGAAGGAGGGTGGGAAGAGAGAGCAAACACAAGGAGGCTGGAAAAGACTAGCCCAGGCTGGTGGGGGGCCCTTATCTCTTCTTCCCAACCCCCACTCCCACCTCAACTTCTTCCTTCCTGTATTTACAGCAGCATTCAGCTTATTTACAGCATGGCAGTGTGTGTTAAAAACGGTTTATCTTATAAAAACATGAAGGCCAGGGGTTTGGGGGGGTAAGACAAATAGTGCGGGGGTCACTCCCATGAATGCACTCTCCTCCCCCAGGGCTTGAGCTTCCTGCCGACATCCTAGAGCAAATGAGGAGATCAGTCAGTCTGCAGCTCAAACCCAGCTGAGGGGCAGGCAATGCTCTAGGGTTCGTGGGCCATGGGCTAAAGGCACGTGGGGTGGTATACGAGTGCACACACACATGTGCACGGATATTCCCAGGCTGGGGTCAGAAGGGCAGCGTGTCCATAAAGATCTTGTCAACGATGGGTGGAGGGGGCACCAAGTCCTCCAGCTTGAGGTAGAAGATGCGCTGCAAGCCCTGTGTGCACAGGGTCCGCAGCTCAGGCAGCTTGCCCAGCAGGCGGGACAGGCAGCTGGCCGGCTGGGGCTCACCCGCCACAGACGAGATGTGCTCCTTCAGGCAACTGGCAATGCGGTTCTGCAGCTCCTCCACCCGCCGTGGCTCCTGCAGCCCGTGCCGGTCTGCGAACAAGGTGTGGGCTTAACCACCCGTCCAAGGACCAGACACCCCAAAGACCCAGCCTCCCCTGCGTCTGAGCCCTGAAGGATCAACTTCTGCCACTGACCATTCCTCATACTTCTCTGGCACTCTGTAAAAGCTTACACGCACACGCAAGCCCATTTTCAAGCCCCATAGTGATACCACCGCGGAAACCCAAAAAGGGGTCACTAGGAGTTGGATCCAACTTGACAGCAATGCCTTTTTGTTTATCAGAAGCCTATGAGGGCAATGGCACTCATTGTCCTTATATCCCAAATGAGAAACTGAGGCCAAGAGAGGTTATATGATTTGCCCGAAGTCACAAAAAAGAAATAAAACTCTAGCCTTTCTGGCTAGGCCACCCCAGACTGTTCTGAAGCGTCTTGGCACTTTGGCAGCAGTGTTTCAGAGGCTACCACCAGGGAGAGCTAGCTTTGAACCCACAAGTCTTTCTTCAGCCCAGAGGGCTTCTAATTTTGCTTTTTATGCTAGAGTTCCATGTGAAAGTTAAGGGGAAAAAGGTTGTAATGGGCTCCAGTGCTTTAAAAAATAAAAAGCTATCTGAAAACTCCTATACTTGACCCCAAAGAATCCATCCTCTTTGGACTCAAGTGTTCATACGTAAATGTATTAAATGTGTAATAACAATTACATGAAGTACAAAACCAGGCACAACTGATCCAAGGTGTCAGAAGTTAGGACATTAGGACAGTGGTTACTCCTGGGGGAGAAGATGGCGGGAAGGAGCACAGGAGGGGTTCTGGCCATGTTCTGTTTCTTGATCCAGGTGCTGGGTACTTAACTGTGCTTAGTTTGTGAAAATTTATCATTTCTGCCTTTTTCTGTATGTGTATACATCAGTAAAACGTTTTCAAAACAAACAAAAACCCTGGGCCACGTACTTGCCACCATACAGTCTAGATCCTGGAGAACACCAGCCCATACCACTCGTTGTCACTGAGTTGACTCCAACTCATGGGGACCCCAGGGGTGTCAGAGTAGAAGTGTGCTGCACGAGGTTTTCAAAGGCTGATGTTTTGGAAGTAGACCATCAGGCCTTTCCACCAAAGCATCTCTGGATGGACGTCAACTACCAATCTCTCAGTTAGCAGCCAAGTGTGTTAACTGTTTGCCCACCCAGACACTCCAGACTCTGGGGTCCACCAAAAATAACCCACCGCCACTGAGTTGATTCCAACTCATAGCAGACCCACAGTGACCCTATAGGACAGTAGAACTGCCCCATAGGATTCCCAAGCCTGTAAATCTTTACAGATGCAGACTGCCTCTTCTGCCATGGAGTGGCTGGTGGGTTTGAACCATTGACCTTTTGGTTAGTAGCCAAATGCTTTAACCACTGTACCACCAGAGCTCTTTGGATATTGGGTTGCCAAACCAAAACCAAACTCACTGCCGTTGAGTCGGATCCAACTTGCAACGACTGCTCCTTGGGTTTCTGAGGCAGTATCACTACAGAATTAGACTGTCCAATCCTCCTTCTGAGGAGTGGCTGGTGGGTTTGCACTGCCAGCCTTCTGGTTAGCAGTTAAATGCCTCAGGCACTATGCCACCAGAGCTCCCTCCTTTGTGACCCTATACAACATAGTAAAACTACCCCCAAAGGATTCCCAATGCTGGAAGTCTTTACAGAAGCAAAATGCCTCATCTTTCTCCCAGAATGGTTGGTGGATTTGAACCACTGACCTTTTGTTTAGCAGCCAAGTACTTTAACTACTGCACCATCAGAGCTCCTAGGATTCTGGCTGGTCTGGGGTAATTCAAAGACTTGATTGATGGGGCTTTGGAGTTAGATGCAGCGAGGCTGCCCCCAGGTCTACCGTCTACCAGCTGTGCTACTCTGAGCAAGTGTCTGCCTCTCTCTGACTCTTATCATCCATTCTTCACAGGCAGCTATGAGCAGGTGGCCAAGAAGTGCTAGGTATCAGCCCACTCAGGGCCATGCTTTCAGGTCCTCTCCATTGCCTAGGACAGCACCCTCTTGAGAACCAGCCAGCACCTCTATTCCCACCCCTCCCTGAATCCCAAGGACCCAGCTTGGTGCTGGCCACTCACCGGTGATGAGGACGAGAGCTGACAAGCAGGCAAAGGCAGGGACATCGACAACCAAGCTGTGGAGGGACCGTGAGAAGGCTAGGATGTTGTCAATCCAGTCGCCAAAGCCACGGGCACACTGCAGCCGATGTAGCACCAGGCCTGAGCAGAAGATGAGCTTCCCCTCACCAGGCTTGGACCTGGTGGGTGGCAGACACAAGTGGTGGTCAGGGTAGCTCAGGGGCAGGGCGGCAGGGGGAAGGGGCCAGGCAGACAGCAGGCAGCTCACCGGTAGGCCAGGCGGAGGATGAAGAGCTCCAGAAAGGCCGACTCCAGCAGCAGGTCCTGGTCACTGGGTGACAGCTCAGCAAAGCCAGGGATCTTGTCGGCCCATTTGCGGATAACCTCCAGGGAACCCGAGAGCAGATCGTAGAACTGCTGCACATCCCCAGCATCTTCCTTCCCAAAACGGGGCAACAGCAACTCCTGGAACTAGGAGAGCAGCCCATTGGGGTCAGAACCCCATAAAGGCCCCATACCAAGGCCACCATGCATGGCTGTTGTCATGCACTCAGATGCCCAATCACAGGAGAGAGGAGAGAACGGAAATTCAGCCCACGCATTTGCTTGCCAATTCTCACATATTATCCCAGGGCTGTGCTCCTGGAAGGAACATATTTTTCTAATTGGGCCCCTGAGGGGTATAGTTTTCCATCTGGTCAACCCAGAAGTGGCTTCTCTTTTTTTCAGTGTATTGAGCTAGAGGGTGAGTCCTTTTTAATGTGCACAAAGGCACTCAAGGTGCTAGCAGCTGCATTCCCCAGAGCAGGAGCAGGGTCGAGTAGAGTGAGATCTCACCTTGGAATAGTCCAGTCTGGTAGTGCTGGGCCCTGAGTCCAGATGTGCCCGGACCAGGGAAGTGAGGAGGTTGGCAGGGGAGGCATCTGGGGGCTGCTTAGGTTTTGAAGGGAGCCGGCCCCGTCGCCCCTTCAGACTGTCTGTCCGGACAACTGCAGAGAAATGGGCAAGGTGAAGAAGGGAGGAAGCAACCCCATGTACTCTTAGCTAAAAGCCATGTACACCAAAGCTGGGAAGCACTGAGCCCCCGAGACCCAGGAGACCCTAAAGAGACCTCCTCCCATCTCTCTCACAAGCCAGGCTGGTGGAAACCACCCTGGACTCCCAGCCCCCACCTTCAGGGGACTGGAGGTGGGAGTGGAAAGAAGGTGCAGACACGTCCTCCCCTGTGGCCCACCAGAGCAGCTGTCTGGGGGACTTGCCCAGTCCCACCTGCTCAGCCCCGCCTGTCCCACTGGCCCCATCCACAGCCACCCACCTTCCTTCACCATGCCCACAGCCAGGCATTTCTGGAAGCGGCAGAACTGGCAGCGATTTCGCCTCCTCTTGTCCACAGGGCAGTCCTTGTTGGCTAGGCAGATGTACTTGGCGTTTTTCTGCACTGTGCGCTGGGGGAGGGGGGGCAACACGGAACAGGCTGTCAGAGAATGGGGTGGGGAGGGGGGAAAGTCCAGGGGAGGGGACCGTCCAGATCCTGCTGCTATGGCAGACAAAAGCGTTCTCTGTTCACAGCTATTTTTCTAACATTTGGGTGGCAGGGGAGGGAGAGATGGAGGGATGGGGGGAGGAAGAGGAAAGTCTTGGGGGCACTAGGGGAGGTTTCTGCCTCAAGGGGAGGACCCCAGGACATAAGGGTCAGGAGCTGAGGTTCCCCAGCAGTCCTGACATCTATACTTTTTTACTGTGCCTGTGTCCACCTGCCCCTTTCCTGGGGCAGACGAGAAGGCCAAGGAGGGGCTGGGGACAGGAAGCTAAGCAGGCACCCAGTGCTGGGACAAACACACAGCCTGTTCCTCAGTCCACCCCCAGCCCTCAAGCACCAAGTCCTCTGCCCAGATTCTTTCATCTTATGCCAGGAACACGAGTGCATGGGGCCCCCCTTCCACTAGGACCTTGAGTTGGGGGAGGGCAAGCAGGGGAAAGTCAGAGGCTGGCATCAGAACCTCCCCTTCTCATATCCCCACGGCCTGCACCCTCTGCCCATGTCACACACCACCTCTAGCTCTCTGCAGGCCTGCTGGCCCATTCCCATCTCTGTGCAAGTCCATCTGGTAGTCTCACTCTCTTGTTGCCAGGCAGGACTAGTTGGGAGGAGAACCCAAGGCAAGCTTCAGATCCCACTGGACAGAGACACCTGCATGTCCCCACTTCCTACCAAAAGCACAGCTAGAATAGCATAGTACCTTGAAGAAGCCCTTGCAGCCCTCACAAGTACGGACGCCATAATGCTGGCATGAAGCGTTGTCCCCACACACGGCACAGCGGCCCTCACTTCCACTGGGAGCCCCACTCAGGGCTTTGGCCGAGGTCACAGGTACATCCAGCAACCTCGAGCTGTCAAGGTGTGGGGAGGTGGGCGCCAGGCCTGGGAAAGCTGTTGGCATGGAATAGCTCTCACCTTCCACCAGCTGGTGGGTGGCCTGTGAGGGGAACAGCTTCAGGGGGCTTTGGGCAAGGCTGGGGCTGGGGCCAGTGGGGACACCGAAAGAGAAGAAGGCTGGGGGCTGGGGGGGCCCAGAGGCCTTGGGCAGCTGCTCTGTCCATGCCCGCAGGCCTTCGTAAGTCTGGCTGGGTGAGAAATGGGCAAATGAGCCATCCCAGGGAGAGAGCTGGGGTTGCTGGAAGCTGGGCGTGGACGGTGATGGGACTGAGCAGGGACTGCCGTAGTAGTCAGAGCCGCTAGAGGACAAGGTCTCGTCCAATGGGCCGCTCAGAGTGCCTGGGTAGCAGCCATACACCTGGAAGTCCTCGAACTTGAAGGAAGTAGAGGCAGGGGAGGTGGCTGAAGATGAGGATGTGGAAGAGGCTGAGGAGGAGGCTGAGGAGCACGGCTGGGCTGTTCCTGGCAGCTGGTAGAGGAAGGTGTCAAACTCTCCAGTGTAGCCGTCCATGAAGGTGCTGAAGCTGGGCAAGGCAGTGGGGGCAGCAGGGACTGTCTCAGGGGTGGCCAAGTCCATGGTGGGCTTGTTGAGCTCAGGGGTCAGGGGGTCGCTTGCCAGATGGTCACGGGCTCCTGGGCTTGGCGCTGGTGTCCCATATTGGGCTTGGATACAGGGCATCTCTGAAGAGGGAGAAGAGCCAAGGAAGGGGAGGGGAGGAGTTAGTTCGAGAAGCCTGAAACCTCATTTCAACATATAGGCCCCAGAGGCAGCCAGGTGGCAGGAATCCCAGACAAGAGATGGGATACCAAGGCCTTAGGGCTATGACCAATCATAGTATCCAGGATCCTGACCCCTGGCCAGAGCACCATCTCAACCTAAATGCCACAAAGTCCCCAGGCAGTGACCCAGCAAGAGTGGGCTCAGTCAGAAGGCCAGCCACACCCCAGTCGGCCTGGGAACCCTCAGGAAGGCATCTGGCCAGCATTTCTCCGCTGGAACAGGAGGAAGCTGTGTTCCTCCAGCCCCCCGCCCCTCCTCCACCGGGTAGGGGCTAGGAGAAGGGTGAGTGGGAGAAGCAGGCAGGCAAAGCCTTATGCCCAATCCCCAGGAGCAGATATGTTGTTTCTCCAACCAGGCTCTTTCTGGGAATATTCCCAGGCACAGCCCAGGATTCTGCAAAAGCCCTTCTTCTCCATCCTGCACAGTACCTGGGAAGAAGAGCATCCTGGATAGGGAAGAGGGACTGGGAGTGAAGATCCAGAGCCTGCCCTGCCTAAGAAAGCAGCCTAAGAAGCAATGCAGCCGCCCCGACCTTGCCCACATCCCAACCCCCATCTACGGACTGAGCAAAGGCTGCAGATCCCACGTGTACCCCAGTTCTGCCATCTGGGGCTGGGCTCCCATTCTGCGCAGCCTGGGATGCTCCCAGAAGCAAAGAGGAAGGGAACCCAAGTCTCCTCACCCTGTTCCCAGCTCCCTAGGGCATCGGGAACCTGGCTTCAAACCTTTAAAGGCCATATGCTGGAGAAAGTCTGAGGGGGAGAGGGAGAGGGAGAAAACAGCCCCCTGGACTTCCAAGGGAATGGACAGTCCCTAAGAGGAATTTCCCTGCTACCCTTTCAGCACTTCTCCTTGTTCTTTTTACAAGAGAACACTCAAAGAAAAGATGAAACGACTCTGTTGTAACTGCTCTCATGCCTAAAATCCTTACTTTATCTCCAACCTGTATTTCCCCCTTGGCAATTACATATCTAAATTTCTGAACTCAAGTACAGATTCATCTTTCCTTCTGAATTGCTGCTGCTTATAAAATATTATTAAGGCATTTACTTCATTAGTTCTTTGTATCTACCAACTAAAAAAAAGAGAGAAAACGCTGAGAGCCCAGCAAAGGACATAAACAGGTTATGCGTGAAGAAGAGGGCTCCACCTGCCTAGGCCCCTCCATTAAAGCAGCATCTGTGTCCTGAAGAATCCAGGGGCTCAGGTTTTGGGCAAGGCAAAGGGGGCTAAACATCCCCAACTATGAGGGGCCTGGAGGAAGAGAGAAAGCATCAGTCAGGGGATTCTTAAATTCACAGACTGTTCAAAGTAACACAAAGGAAGCTCCAGGACAGGTTCTCTCCCCCAATTCCCTGCCTGGGGTCTGTATAACCTCACAGGGAGGGGACCTGGGCAAGAACTCAAGCTGGAACACAGCATACAAGAAGTACAGCAGATGGGAGCAAAGGCTGTCATTACCCTTTGGCCAAGAACCCAGGGAGTCCTCTGGCCCTAGCCATTCTCCCACCGACATGGACCCTACATGGCACAGGTCTACTCCTGACCTGACACAGGACCGACCCAGCCAACAAATCCCCTCAGAGTTCTGGCCCCACCCACCTGGAGGGTCCGTCCACAGGCAAGCAGCCCTGGGCACCTGCTCAAGATAAGGGTAGCCACGTCTCCCAGCACTAGGACAGCCTGGATAGGGATGGGTTGAGGGTGGAGGAGAGCCAGCAGCCTCCCAGGGCTGGGCGTTCCAGACTTACTCAAGTCCTGTTTCTCCACTTGGACGTCCCACATCCGGATCAACCCCTATCAATCTATGAGCCCCCCCCCAAGCTTCCAAACTAGGCAGGTACTTAACAACACAGAACCTACATCCAGCCCACCACCACCACCCCAGGGCAGTCCCAGAGAGAGGAGGAAGAGGTGGGGTTGAAGGAGGGAGTGGGGAGAATCCGGCTTCAGGCAGGTCCTGGCAACAATGTGGTTTGCACCTGTTATGTTGAACAAGCCTGAGGCTGCACCCTACCTGTGAGATCCAACAGAGACTGGGTGGGGGGGGGGAGCAAGGAGGTAATCAGCATTCCAGGCTCCAGTGGTGGGGTGTGAGGATCCCATAGGTAGCCCCACACAAGAGGCTCCTACATTAGCAACTGTCTCCAAAATCCCAAATCCCTCCCCAAGGACAAGGGTTTCCACATTTTTCTCTCTACACACACACACACACACACAATCCAAGCCACAGTTAAAACAACACTCAACTGTGCTTCCAGAGAGAGACTGCCCCTGCTTCTGCCCCTAGAAAGACTCACTTATTCCAACACATAGCAAGCACCCCCTCCACAGTTCAGCCACCAATGCTACCTATTCCCTTTGGTAGTCCGGAGGTCTATGGACACAGGCCAGACAAAAGAAAAAAAAAAACAAAGAAACACTCAGGAGCCGGAATCATTGCAAACTAAGTTACAGTCCTAAAGTACGCAACTAGAGGAGGCTTTCCAGACTGGCAGAAAGAAGACCCTTACGGAAATCCGAGCCGACCGATGATTCCAACACCGCTGAAGCTCAGACCCCCATCAGCACCCAAGTCCAAAGCACCCTGCGCCAACTTCGGCACCTTGGGAGATTGAACTTAGTCCAGCTGCTTGCTGGACAAGTCCTCACTCCTGGCGCCAACCCCAACCTCCTGCGGCTTCCACCTTGCATACACCCCCCCCCCACCTCCGGCGCCCAGCGGAGTCCAGTCCAATCTGGGTCCTCGTTCCGCTCCAACCGCTACCTTCCAAGCCTAGAAGAGCACCGTAACCCGCTCTCCTGCATGCCGACCCTACAACATCCTTTCTACCCGCGCGTACACTTCCTCTCCTTCATGCAACACCCCTAAAACCTAACACACAGAGATCCGCTCAAATGCACGGTCTCCGTGGGGCACCTACCCGGCTGGCTCCTGCTCCTCCTACCCGGGACCGGCGCCCGTCTTGAGACGCAGTCTGGACCCGCGTGCGCTCCCGCAGTCTCCGCACACTCCCCCAAGTTTCACAGCCTCTGCCACTGGGGCTCCACCGCCCCGCCGGACCTTCCTCTTAAGCGCTCCGTGACGCACGGGGAGGGGCGGGGGCGCCACTGACGCACGCGGCCCGGCGAGCTTTGGCCTTACAAGGGCGCGGGGGGCGGTGCGGTTCCGGCGGGAGGCGGACAGAGGGAGGCGCGCGGCCGGGGAGCCCGAGGGGGCGGGGCGAGAGGGGGCCTGGAATGTCTGCGCGCGTGACGCACGCGGGGTTCCATTGACGCAGGGAGCGCGGAGTGTTTGATCTATAAATAGTCCCCTCGCGCCCGCCGCGCCGGCTAAAAATAGCTGCTCCCCCATTCGCCCCGCTTCCCCCACCAGACTCGGAACCCGGTAGGGGAGCCTCCAGGTCCGAAATAACCAGCTGGGAGGGCCTGGGCCCGAGAAGAGGGCGCGTGAGGGCTGCGGCCGCGGGGCTTCCCCGAACAAGGATCTCCTCGCCCTCCGCCTGCTCCCGGGATCCTCGGCCGCGCCCGGCCCCTCGGCTCCCTCTGTGCCGGGCTCCGCCTTTGCCCCCTCCCAATCGCTCCTTGGAGG
The DNA here is from genome assembly GCF_000298275.1 of Orycteropus afer afer. Classification (NCBI taxonomy): domain Eukaryota; kingdom Metazoa; phylum Chordata; class Mammalia; order Tubulidentata; family Orycteropodidae; genus Orycteropus; species Orycteropus afer. The sequence goes on from NW_006921834.1 coordinate 4,767,919, forward strand.
CCTGGGGTATCGCCCTCTGCTGCTGCTGGGCCGCCAGGGCAAGCCTAGGGCTGGGGCGGGCAACTCGGACACACCCTGGCGAGCCTGCGCCCCACCTCCGCCCAAAGCGCAGTTGTGCACTTGGCCCTTCTTTCGCCTTTCGCAGCAAGATCTCAAGCCTAGAGGTTACCCATCGTTAAGCCTAGAGGTTACCCCTAGAGACATCAGTTTGGGCTGTCCTTACTTCCTCCCCCCAATTCTCCACGCAAAGTTTTCGGCAGAAGTGCCTTTCCCAAGGCCGGGCTGTGCCAGGCCCAAACTCGGTCGTTGGGCTCTGCTCCACAGGCTGAACCTGAGTTTTCACCAATTCTCTCTCCAGCCCCTTACAAAGTGAGTGCACACTACTTGGAAAATTACCAAATTTCCTAACCGCATGGAGCCTGAGAAATCTTTTCAAGAAATTTATGCCAACTGCTCACCATTTTATAAATAAACAGGCTCAGAGAAATAATGGCACTTGCTCAAGGTCACACAGCAAGGTGGTGGCATCCTGGGGTGAAGCCCAGAAGCATTCAAGGGATCTTTTCACACTCTCCTACCACTACACACCCCCTCCCAAAGGTCAGGGAGCACCCGAGCTCCCAGCCCACCCTAGCACCTGTGGAAGGAACAGTTCTGACCAGGTATAACCTGCCTCTTGGAGGAAAGAAGGGCCTGGACGGGCTTATCAGGACACAGACCAAGCTGCAGCCACCTGCAGCCTTACTTTAGTTCAGCTGTCATCCTCTACCCTATCCCACCACCAGCCTGGAGCCCCCTCGCCAGATAGGTAAGAGAGGAAGGATTAAGGGCTAATATTTACAAGGGGAAGGGAGTCACCCATTCCCTTTCTCCTCTGTAAGTCAACATCAACAGGAGTTTCTGCTTCAGCTAAGCCTGCACCCACCCACCCGCTCACTTCATCTGGTCCTCCTCTGCCCTTCAGGCAATTCCTGTTCACTTCCACTCTCACCTCCTCTCACAGATTTCCCACATTCATGTCCCCAACCCCCAATTCTACCCCTCCAAGGGTCCTGCAAGTGCCTGGGGCTTATCCCAACAATTTATCATCTCCCACCCTTTGTCCACCCCCATCTCTGTTCCTGATGCTCCACAGGTGACACTTCATTTTGTCCTGAAATTCTCTCTTGAAACATCTCTCTTGGGTTCCCTCATTCCTATGGCCAGTACAGACCACACTTCCACAGACCAACAGAATGAGCCCAATGACTTCTTCTCCTTATCTACACCCAATAAGAAAACCACCCCTTAACCAGTCTCTTTCCTCTGTCTAAATCACCCTGTCCACTACAGATGGAGAACTCATTATTTAATACCAATCACATTAAGTGATCTGGTTAGAACCTGTCATGGCTCCCTGATAACCAAATAAACCAAACTCACTGCCATTGAGGCGTATCTGACTCATAGCAACCCCCACTGGGTTTCCAAGGCTGTAAATCTTTACGTAAGTAGATCACTCCAACTTCCTTCTGCAGAGCAGGTGGTGGGTTTGAACCACTGACCTTCTGGTTAGCAGCCAAATGCCTTATCCACCACACCACCAGAGCTCCTAATATTTCAATGTATTCAGACCTCTGGGTTTTTCCAAACCATCTTCCATGGACCCTTCAAGGCCACCTGGATCAGAGTGATACATACATGAGCAGGGCAGTATAAGTGGGACCCATGCAGGACTCCCACCCTACTCCAGCCCAAGGTTTGTTTTTCTTTGCGCTTTTGCATACAATTTTACTTGGAAAAAAGGATTCCACAGCTTTAAAAAAAAAAAAAAAAGGTTTGACAGGAGCTGTGGTGGCGGAGTGCCTGAGGCACTTGACTGCTAACCAGAAGTTTGGCAGTTCAAACCCACCAGACACTCCGCAGAAGGAAGACTGGGCAATCTACTTCCATAAAGACTTAACGCCTCAGAAACCAAAGGTGGTTGCTGTGAGTTGGAAGCGACTTGATGGCAGTAAGTCTGCTTTTTGTTTAGTACAATTCAAATCCTCTCATTTTGCAGATTGGGACCCAAGGGTTCAGAGAAGAGCTGCACCTTGCTCAGGAGCACACAGCAAGTCTGTGCTGGGTTAGACTGGATCCGGCTGTGGCACAGACTGGCTTGCCCACCTATCCCAACTCTGCCCCGGGATGCCCCCCTGCACCCTAGCAGGGCCTTCCTCAGATTTAGTATGTCTGCAAAATATATTAGGCAGGTCAGTGTTCCTGCCTCCATCCAATATCCCAGCAAAACACAGGTGATTATCTGCAGCTTGATCTATCTCTGCTCATGACCGGCCTTAGCTCTTTCAGTCTTGTCTGTCTTGAACCCTAACCTCCTCTTCTCCTCCCCACCATCTTCCATTTGTAAAAAGTAGCACAGGCTATCCTTGAGCCCCAGGGAATTCAAGCAAGAAGAAGAGCTGGCCAGGCCCTTGGCCTAAATCTCAGCTTCAAGAGCTGTGCCAGCAGCCCAGACCCCGCCTCCCAGGGCTGTGAGGCTACTGCAGGCTGTGGAGGCTGCGGTCTCCCTGCCCTTAAAGAGAGGACCAAAACCAAAAAACCAAACCCACTGCCGTCTAGTCGTATCCCACTCATAGGGACCCCTCCTTGGGTTCCCAAGGAGGTATCACTACAGAAGTAGATTGCCAAACCTTCCTTCTGAGGAGTGGCTGGTGGGTTTGAACTGCCAGCCTTCTGGTTAACAGGCAAATGCCTTAGGCACTAGGCTACCAGAGCTCCTTAAAGGGAGGAAGAGGGAGACAACTGCAGCTGCCACCTGGCCACGCCCTCAGGGGACACTGAAATTTCTGAATAGACCAAAACAAACAAACTCACTACTCTTCCAATTTAGAGTGACCCTACAGGACAAAGAAGAACTACCCCATAGGGTTTCCAATGCTGTAAGCCTTTACTGAAGCAGAATGCCTCATCATTCTTCCACAGGGTGGCTGGTGGGTTTGAACCACCAAACTTTTGGTTAGCAGCCAAATGCTTTAACCACTGTGCAACGAGAGCATCCTTCTGAATAGAATATACTCTGAAAATACATAAGCATAAAGCAAACAAGGCAGAGTCCCTTGGTGGGAACACAGCTCCCATTCAGACAGAGATGTGCAGCATCTAGCCCAAGACAGGGGAGAGAGGCCAAAGGGGCTGGGCCAGTCAGAGGCCCTCCAGGGATGGTGGCCTGGGGGCTCTGGGCAGGGTGGAGTCCAGCAAAGGTGCAGCTCTAGGGAAAGGCATTATTGACAGACTTTAGGAGGCTTAGAGTATAAGCTGGTTCTAGGTTGGGTGGAGACCCTCAATAGACCCCCATGGCCCAGCCTTCAAGAGTAAGGTCAGTGTGAACTGCTCATTGGGGGTGACAAAGGACAGGTAATGATAAAGCAAGTAATGATGGAAGATGTGTCCAAAATTAGAAACTAGGGCCAGAAGGTAAGGCAGGGCTGTGATAACACAGGAAGGGCAGAGAGAAAGAGATGGCATGCTGGAGGCCAGAGACAGTGCCACACACTCAGGCCGCCACACCATGGCCCAAGCCTACTGTCTGCCCTCATTACCCATACCTCCCCACTATTCCCCCGTAAGAACCTTCCCCACTACATGCTTCATATAATTTCACTCACTAGGCACATCGTTCATCTTCCTCCATTCTACTCTAATCCTGCTCACCCTCCAACACTCCAGTTCAAATGCCACCCCCCCAACGCTAGCCCTCAAACGCTAGCCCAATTCTTAATAAGTACCTTCTCTTGCTGGAAGGAACTAACCTCCACTGCATACCAAGTGTCAACCCTTCTTCCACTTAACACTTTCCTTAACCTTTTCAGGTTTGGAATTCCGATTCATATCTGATAAATGAGGAAATAGAGGCAAAGGAGTAGTATTTAAACTCAGGTCCCATACCTTGTTGTTATGTGCTGGACCCACTGCCCTTGACACTGAACTCTAGAAGCTTTGGCTTCTGCCCCCTTGGGTCTTGAGTTCTTATCAGTACACCACAAAACCAGGCGCACACATGTGGTCGGCAAACTGAAAACAGCAGTGCCTGCAAGGGGTTCTTTGGGGAAACTGGTAGCATTCTAGTTCCTGATCCAGACAATGGCCACTGGACGTGTTCACTCTAGACAAGTCACTGAGTTGCACTATCAGGGCTTTATACCTATGATTTATGCACTTTTCTATATGTTGTATTTCCCTTTCCCTCCAAAAAATGTTATTGTTGTGTGCTATTAAGTCAATTCTGATTCAAAGTGACCATATAGGATAGAGTAGAACTGCTCCATAGGGTTTCCTAAGCTAAACTCTTTACAACAGAAAAGCCAGGTCTTTTCTACCACAGAGCAGCTGGTAGGCTCAAACCACTAACCTTTCAGTTAACAGCCCAGTGCTCAATCATTGCACCACCAGGACTCCTTTACTTAAAAAATAGCCTTGCCCTCCAGAGGCAGGAATGCATAGGAAAGAAGAACACAGGGAGGAGGCAACTATCAGGAGGAAGAGAGAAGAAAGCTGTTATATTGTAGGCAACTGCAATCAATGTCATGAAACAAAATGTGTATGAACTGTATGGTAAATGAATTCTGGGTGTAAACTTTCACCCAAATCACAATAAGAGTTAAAAAAAATAACATAACATAAGATAGCCATGCGTAATGTTAATGATAAGGAGCTCTGGTGATGCAGTACATAAGGCATTTGGCTGCTAACCAGAAAGTTAGTGGTTCAAACCTACTAGCTGCTCTGTGGAAGATGAAGCAGTCTACCTCAGTAAAAATTTACAGCCTTGGAAACCCAATGGGGGTCGCTGTGAGCTGGAATTGACTTGATGGCAGTGGGAAAAAAAATGTTCATGATGGTGAAATAATTTGAAAAAGATGAATGTAATCAATGGCCCTATATGATACATGTAGAAATTGTTGAATTGGTGTACATTCTGTTGTGTATAATTGCACCAGAATAGAAGAAAATAGCCATGCCTGGAAGGGACACACATATTTATTCAAAAGAACACAAATGCTGCTGGAATTCACTGAGTACAAATTCATTCAAATGTGTGGAATCACAGTGGCTGTATCTCACTCATCGTATGTGTGATTTATCCACAGATCTTATGTCACAGTCAGGTGACATTAGAAAAGGGTCCTTGAACAGTCAACACAATATGTTTTTTGAACTGCTCACCAGGCTCTTACCCTTCCAGTCAAATATTCTGGGGACTAGGTACTTATCAGTCCCATCCTCCTCTACCAGTGTGTGACCTCCATGACAGCAAAGACACTGTCGCCTTCACCTTGGTAAGGGGACCCTTCCTATATCCCCAACAGTAAGGAGGCCAGGCCAGGGCTAAAATAGGCACTATGCCCACCATTGTTCCCCAGCCTAAAGGAAGGCAGGGGTTGGGTAAATAAGGGATGGAGGAAGTGGAACTGCATAACCCCTTTCCCACGACCCCTTTCCCAACACTGCACCCCCAACCTTGGGCTCAGCAGGGCCTGCCCCTACTAAACAGAGGGCAGGAACTTGTCCTACTTTCACGAAGACCACGCCCTTCCCACGGGGTGGGCAAAGGGAGAGAGCTTCGCATCCGCCTGCTGAGAAGTGACCCTGGGAGCTTTCCCTCCTCAGCCCAAGGGCCTATTGCCAGCGTTCACTCAGCTACTTCCTCTTCCTGCCCTGACAGTGGGCAGGGGGATTTGTGTTGTGGGCAGGGAACCATTGCCAAGTGCCCTAGGGGGGCTTCCCAAGGGTGGATCTGGGAACCAGGGGTAACGGGTCAGGCCCAGGCCTCTGATCTCTTGGCCCTTGCCCAAGCCCTGCCATGACCCCAGATGTCATTGTCTCTCCCCTAAAACAGGCTCCCAAGGACACAGCCAGGTCAGCCACTACCTTTCACCCCCACCCCAGCCCCCAGCAAGGGGAAAAGATGGAGGAGCTGTCAAAGGCATCTTTGCCCAGGTGCCAGCAGGCCTAGTGTGTGCCTGGAGCCTGTCCTTTGCCCTTGCTCTGAGACTGTTTCGTCACTTGCCTGATGCAGACAACAGACAACCCATCTCCGGGAGCTGCAGGAATTCACGTTGCTAGGAAAAGGGAGAGGCTCAAGAGGGAAGTGGAGCACTGTCAGGGGCCTGGACTCCAGATGCCCACAGCAGAATCTTAGGGCTGGCAGGGGGTAGGGAAGGGAGATATCAGGGTTCTTAGCTCCACTGGGGAGCCAGCATCCCCCCTCCTCAAGAACTAAATAGCACTCACATATCAACCTCTTCCCCTCCAAGCCTGAGTGAGAGGAAATGGGAGTGTGCCCAGAGACGTGGCTCCACTCAGCACCAGGAAAATTCCAGACTGTGTGCAGCAAGTGCTCAATTAATACTCTGGAGAAAACTGGTAAATTAAGGAAAGCAGGCCCTCTCTTCAGAGGCTACCTTCAGGCCAGTGATTACTCTGCTCTCCCCGGCCCCTGCCCAAGCCAGAAAAAACTGAACTAACGTCCAGTACATAAGCAGCGGAGCTGGAGAGCTGAGACAAGGGTATAAAGCTCCTCAGACAAAGGGCAGCCACGCCTCATCTGCACCCTCAGCCATGGACCCTCAGTCGCCTCAGCTCCTGGCCACTGCCTCTCTCCTCCTTACTTGGAGGGTCTCCCAACACCTTGCAGAACACCAACACCCATCAAATTCCCCAGCCCCTCCCCAAGGCCTCCACCCAGCCTCTGCGGGCAAAATTTCAAATTCCAAAATAAAAACCCTCTGATAACGAGCTCCAGCCGGAAAGTCTGATGTACTTTCCTATTGTTAAAGTATTTTTAGTTGTGGGCTCTGGATTCGTTTAGAGACTCACGTTCAGAAAGGAAAAAAAAAAAAATTATTTTTGAGAACTGAGAAGGAGAGCATAAGAGCCTCCCACGTAAGGAGCTGCAGCTTATTCCATGTCTGGACGGAGCTTCTGGCCTCGGGCCTGGGGAGCGTGTTTGTGGCAAGCTGGTTGGCAGATCTGCCCCACCTCCTCCAGCCCTGCTTCTCAGGCACCAAAGGCAGCTGGAAAGCCCGGCAAGGCAAGCAAGGCAGGGGCAAGCAGGGCAGCGGCTGAGGGCTTGGCAGGGAGCCGTGCCCCCCATTCAGCAAGCTAGTCCTGACCAGCTGGAGGGGCTCAGGAACCTCACTCAAGGAGTGGGTATCCTGAGGCACCCTGGTGGACACCAAATTCACTTTCATGTCCCTCCCCTCCCTAAGCAGACCGGCACCTTGCCTGAACTGGGTCAATGCAAGAAGCGGATTGAGACCCTGTTGGAAATCTCTGAGGAAGAAGATGGATGGCATCACCTATCTATTTCCATGTCTCCCAGTCCTCATAGAATGTTCCCAACTCCACTCTACCTTCCAACTGCAGTAAAGTCTATTTACTCTTCTTCCTGGCCACCTGTGTTTCTCCTTCCCCGCCTCCTCTCAAGGGCAAAGGGATTAATATGACAGTCACAATGGAAAAATCCAAACAGCCCAGCTCTGGTGCCTCAGTTTCCCCATTCCCAAGACTCACCAACTTCCTTCTCACAGTCCACTCTGACTCCCAGAGATCCTAAACAACCTCACAGAGGGAGGAGAGTCCTGGTGTTGGTCAGGGGCTCTTCCTGGCGTCCTCAGGGAGTCCTGTGGGGAGAGACGTGACTGCCCAATCAGCCTGTCCTCCTCGGCAGAGGCTGGGCACAAGTTGAGCCGCCTGTGGATGCAGAGCTGTCTCCAAGCCAGCATGTCCTCCTCTGTTTATATAGCAGAAACCAGAGCCGGCCTCTGGGGATAGGGAGCTGCCTCAGGGCCCTCTTGGCTGGGGCCTGACTTTGGCCCAGGTCAGCAAGAGCCCAAAATAGTCAGCTGATGGGAGCCCCGGCGTGAGCGTGACCCTGGGCCCACGCCCAGACCTGGCAGACAGGTGCCCACGTCACAAGATCAGTGGCTCAAACACTCACGGGGCTCAGCTGGCAGCCCCTTGGGGTGGCCTTGGCAGTGACTCTGGCATGGGACTTCCACCCAATCACCATCTTCACCCAGACAACGGGGTAAACACAGGTCATCTGCCCACCCAGGCTGCTGTACACTCAGAGGGAAGGCTGGGAGTTCCGGGTCTGGGGGAGGGGATGGCACCTGGCCCACTGCTGTCATCCTCACTCACGTGCTTCCCAAGTCCAGATCTCCGGCCGACCAGGGACACCTGCCTCTCCCACTCACAGTAATAGGGATTATCCCTGCCCCCCAGCCCATGGTTGGTGGCACAGAGCCTGCTGTCAGCTGGACACCAGGTGCACACCCAGCCCTCGGAATATAGGAGGCCTGCCTTCCCAGGGCTTTCCCACCTTCCATCCAGGCTGAGACTGGACATCCCATCTTTCAATCCCAGCCACATACTTGGGACCCTGTGCACCCTGAACACCAAGCCCACATGAGGCAACAGCATCTGTCTGCAGGGTGCTGGGGGAGACACCAAGCCAGTTCCTGCTTTATTCGGGCATGTCTCAAGGCCTGAGGGGCTGCTGCTCTGAGGTGCGGCTCTGTTCAGGGGAAGGAGGAAGGGACTTGCAGGGCCCCTGTCCAAGGTGCCAGGCTGAACTCCAGCTCCCTCACATGTGAACTTGATGCCTTAAGCTATTCCAGCATCTCAGATCCCCAGGGAACGTACTGGCAAAAATGCCATTTCCATTCCTACCGTCACCCTTGGACTGGCTTGTGCCTTCTCTAGAGGTACCCTCCGATGAGGAAATCCTGTTCTTCACTCTCAGACCAGGCTCAGCCTCCCGTGGGCATCCAGGAGACCCAGGTTCTAGGTCTGGCTCTCCATGTGCTCACTGTAGGACCTTAAAAGTTACCTCTCCTGATTGAGACTCTCATCCACTGCTAGTGGAACTATAAAATGATACAACCACTGTGGAAAGCAGTATGGTGATTCCTTAAAAAGATGGAATTAGAAATACCATTTGACCCAGCAATCCCATTACTAGCTATATATCCTAAAGATGTGACAGCCAGGACAAAAACAGATATATGCACACCCATGTTCATCGTAGCACTATTTACAATAGCAAAAAGATGGAAACATCCTATGTGCCTATCAACAGAAGAATAGATAAGCTAACTATGGTACATATACACAATGGAATACTACACAACACTAAAATAATGTAGACTCTACAAAACACTGCATAACGTGGATGAACTTGGAGGACATTATGCTGAGTGAAATAAGTCAATTACAGAAGAACAAATATAATATTAGTTCATTATTGTAAAAAGCCAATATATGGAAAGGTTTATATATGGAAAGAAACTTTCTTTATTGATTACCAGGGATGGGTGGGAAGGGGAGGGAACACTGGGAAAAAAAAATGCATTGACCCATGTCAATTTACCTTTGTGTATTTCACTGTACATAAATTATATTTCAATAAAATATATTTGAAAAAAGTTATCTCTCCCCTCTGTAACTCAGTTTCTTCACCTGTAAGATGAGGGGGTGAACTAGCAGGCCAAGGGTCCTTCTGGCCATGGCATGGCCACCAGCCAGGATTTTCCCTTTCAAAGATGTTGGATGAATAGTAAAGGGTCTGTCCCCGCCCTCTGTCAGGAGATGTGACATCAAGATTATCCTTAATCCATAGGGGTCGCCTCCCCAACAGGCCCTACAGGCCTACTTTGGTGATGGAGTGGTCACTACTCTTTCTTGGGGAGCAGGGTCTTCCCGTCATACACTCCCTCTGGTGCAGTGTCTACACCCTGGAAAAAGACCAGGGGCCTCCCAGTTCTGTCCCACTATACTCCCAGCCCTGAGCTCCCTGTCCCCACCCCATCAGTTTCCTGGAACCAGGCACGTGCTGCCCTGGGAGCAACCGTCACCACCCCCTCACCTCCATCAACCCATGTCACCTTGCCCAGAGTTCTCCAGCCTATGCTGCTAAGAACTCGGGCTTCCCCCTTCCCCACCCCCGTATCACTCCCATCACCAGAGAAACCAGATCTCCCATTGCTGAGTACCACTTTGCCTGCCATCTTTACAGGGCTTCCCCTCCACCCCCCAAACCACATCTGCCTTGGGCAGTTCCACACCCACCCGTGTCCCCCACCCACACCTGCTCAGGTAGGCCCTAGGGTATAAAAGGACAATAGCAGAATGCTTACCACTCTGGGTGGAAGACAGGCTTCAGCCAACACTCAAACCATTCCCTCCAGCTTCAGACCTGGTGGAGGGAGCCAGTCACCAGAGAAGGGCAGGGGCTGGCCTCTGTCCATGGTGGAGGCCTGTGGAGGAAGAATCAGCGTGAGTGAGGAGAATCCAGCCAGCAGGGGCATTCCCTGGAGACAGCCCAGACAGGAAACACAGCAGTGGTAATGGGGGCAGGATGCAGGCTATGTGAGGGGGGAAGCCAGCCCAAGGATCTCCCTGGGCTAGGTGTCAGAGGCTGAGGGCCTATGCCCAAGGCAAGCAACTCTTGAGGCTGGGAGGTCTGGCCGGGAACCAGAGAGACACAGGCCAGTGGCAGTCCCTCAGCCTTGTTCTCCTCTCCAGGGTGGGAGGGCACCTAAATCCAGCACTCAGCTCCAGATGGACCCAAAAGAGCGTCTTGTAAGGCAGAGAGACAAAGCCAATATACAGACAGAGTAAACACTCCTCTTTCCTTCAGGGGCTCCAGGTCCATCCCCAAAGCCTCAGAGGCTACCACAAGGTATGGGTTCCATGCTCCTGTTACCAGGCAGCGGAGCCTTCTAACCAGAGCCAATGGGGATCCTCAGGAATTCTGAGGGGACTCCAGTCCCCAAATGTGAAAGGCCCCATTTAGAGCAGAGTGTGTGAGCATGAATGCTGGATTCCAGGCGGGCTGGGTTCAAGCCCTGGCTCCATCACTTGTAACCTTGGGCAAGTTACATAACCTCTCTGTGCCTCAGGTTCCTCATTTGTAAAAACGCCAATCACAGCATTGTCATCAGGCTTAAATGTTGTTAGGTGCTGTCAAGTCGGTTCCAACTCACAGAGACCCTCTGTACAACAGAACGACATACTGCCCTGTCCTGAACTGTCCTCACAATCACTGCTTATGCCTGAGCCCACTGTTGCAGCCACCATATCATTAAAATGAGTTAATGTACATAAAAACTCACTGCCGTTGTGTCGGATCCAACTCACAGCAACCCCTCCTTGGGTTTCCGAGGCAGTATCCCTTCCGAGGCGGTATCTCAACGGACATAGATTGCCCAGTCTTCCTTCTGACAAGTGGCTGGTGGGTTTGAACCACCAGCCTTCTGGTTAGTAGTCAAATGCCTTAGACATTACGCCACCAGAGCTCATAAAGGATTTAAAACAGTGCTGGGTACACACTTGTTGTCTGCCACTAAGCTGGTCCCTGACTCTGCATACTGTGGCTAGACCACTGTGATCCAAAGGGTTTCCAATGGCTGATTTTCAGAAGTAGATTGCCAGGCCTTTCTTTCTAATCTGTCTCAGTCTAGAAACTCTGCCAAAACTCATTCAGCATCGTAACAACACATAAACCTCCACTGACAGATGGTTGGTGGCTGCACTTCAGGTACACGGGCCAGAAATCAAGCCCAGGTCCCCCACGGGGAAGGTGAGAACTCTACCACTGAACCACCATCTCTCTCCTTATAAACATTCCTGTTGCTGCTGGGTGCTGTCAAGTAGGCTCTGACTCACAGCGACCCTATGTACAACAGAATGAAACACTGTCAGATCCTGTGCCAGCCTCACAATCCTTGCCTTATGTGAGCCCATCATTCCAGCCACTGTGTCAATCCATCTCCTTGAGGGCCTTCGCCTCTTTCGTCAACCCTCCACTTTACCAAGCATGATATCGTTCTCCAGGGAATGGTCCCTTCTGACAACATGACCCAAGTAAGTGAGGTGAAGTCTGGTCATTCTGGCTTCGAAGAAGCATTCTGGCTGCACTTCTTCCAGGACAGATTTGTTAGTTCTTCTGGCAGTCCATGGTACTTTCAGTATTCTCTGCCAACACCACAACTCAAAAGCATCAACTCTTCTTTGGTCTTCCTTATTCATCATCCAGCTTTCACATCCATATGAGGTTAAGTGGAAATACCAGGGCTTGGGTTAGGCACACCTTAGTCTTCAAAGAGACATTTTTGCTCTTCAGCACTTTAAAGAAGTCTTTAAAAAAAATGCATTTATTGAAATATAATTCATGTACAGTTAAATACACAAAACTGAAGTGACATGGGTCAATGCTTTTTTTTTTTTCCATTGTTCCCTCCCCACCTCTCCCAACCCTGGCAACCAACAAAGAAAGTTTCCCTCCATACATAAACCTTTCCTTGACCCTCCACAACAATGAACTAATACTGTATTTGTCCTTCTGTGATTGACTTATTTTCCTCAGCATAATGTCCTCCAAGTTCTTCCATATTATGTGGTGTTTTGCAGGCACTACATTAGTCTTTAATGCTGCACAGCATTCCATTGTGTGTATGTACCATAGTTTGGTCATCCACTCTTCCACTGATAGGCACATAGGTTGTTTCCATCTTTTTGCTATTGTAAATAGTGCTGCGATGAACATGGGTGTGCATATATCTGTTCCTGTCCTGGCTCTCACCTCTCTAGGATATATATCTACTAATGGAATTGCTGGGTCAAATGGTATCTCCAATTCCAGCTTTCTAAGGAATTGCCATACCGCTTTACACAGTGGTTGTTATCACTTCACAGTCCCACCAGCAGTGTATGAAAGTCCCAATCTCTCCACATCCCCACCAGCATTTGTTATTTTCTGTCTCATTGAACCTTGCCATCAGTGCTGGGGTGAGATGGTATCTCATTGTTGTTTTGATTTGCATCTCTCTGATGGCCAATGATCGTGAGCATCTCTTCATTTACTTGTTGGCCACCTGAATATCCTCCTTGGTGAAGTGTCTATTCGTGTCTTCTGCCCATTTTTCAATGTTAATTCCTTTGCTGTTGAGGCGTTAAGAGTTTTCTATAAATCTCAGAGATAAGTCCCTTGCCAGATATGAATTTGTTGCTGTCATTTTTGTATGTGCTTCTTTGTGGTATTGATTTCTTTGTTCCATAAAATTTTCTATGCTGAGCTCTTTTTGTTTTCGAATTGTGTTATCACTTCTTTCATTGATATTGTTTTATTATTTGCTAAATATTTATGCTGGTCCTCTTTTTTCTTTTGATCTGAAGGTTTATCATTTTCCTTTGAGGTTACCCTGTGATTTACAGTTTTCTTCTCAAGTTTAGAACAGTCCATTCTATCTTGTATTGTCTTGACTTCCCTACCATTTAGAAGTTCGGTAACTACACAATTTTTTCCTTTTTGGTTTGTAGTTGTTCTGGTTACCTAGTGCCGCTCTGACAAGAATATACCACAAATGGGATGGCCTTAACAAACAGGAGTTTATTCTCTCACTATCTGGAGGCTTTAAGCCCAAGTTCAAAGTGCCAGGTTCCAGGGGCTGGGTGAAAGCCCCTCAGTCTTGGGGTGCAGCTCTGCCTCCTGCTCCCAGCCCACTAGAGGCGTTTCTTCACTCAGACAGCTACTGGCTGCTGAGGCTGAGAATCCCAAAGGTAGACAAGGAAAAAGGCACAGTCCCAATGTTACCAAACCACATGGCAGGCCATTAACTTAAGTCCATTTTAAGTCCCAAGGTCGGCAGAGCATAGCAGGCTGCTGAGCAATGACATGGCTCATGCAGGGTTCAAGCATGCCATAGGTTAGAGACCATTCCCAAGACTTCTCCTTATAAATAGGAAGCAGACAACCCAAAGGAAGCACTCAGCTGCCTGTGGTAGATCCCAACATGGAGTTGACTGCCAGTCTCATCATGGGGAATAACTACCTTCAGCTGCCCAGCCACTCAACCAGGCCCGGCCAAGTTGACACACAAACATAACTACTATAGTAGTTGTCTTCATTTGTCAACTGATGCCTCTGGTTCCCTGTTTACAATCCTGTAGGCTTATTTACTTTGGATATTTCCATAGCTGGGTTGGTTTCTGAGTTATGTCACCATGTGTGTTAATGGTCAGTTGGTTGTTTGCTGTTGTTGCTTCTCTGTCCAAAGGGCTCCCTTTAGCATCTCTTGTAAGGTTGGTCTGGTTTTAACAAATTCCCTTAATTTCTGCTTATCTGGAAATGTCCTAATTTCACCATCATATTTGAGGGACAATTTTGCAGGGTACATAATTTGTAGTTGAAAACTTTTCTCTTTCAAGGTTTTATATATACCATCCCATTATCTTCTTACCTGCATGGCTTCTGCTAAGAAATCTGAGCTTAGTCTTATTGGTTGCCCCTTGTAGGTAACTTCTGGTTTTCCCGTGCTGCTTTCAGGATTGTTTCTTTGTCTTTGGTTTTGGTGAGTTCGATGATGGTACGTCTTGGTGATTTACTTTTGGGGTCTATCCTGTTTGGGGTTCGTCAGACTTCTTGAATAGATATATTCTCATCTTTCATCATACCAGGAAAATTCTCCTCCAACAAATCTTTGACAATTTTTCCTGTGATTTTATTTGTCTCTTCCTGTTCTGGAATTCCAATTACACGCAGGTTATTCCTTTTGATGGTATTCCACATGTTCCTTAGGCTTTCTTCACTTTGTTGTGATCTTTTTTTCTGATTGATTGCTTTCTAAAGAAGTATTGAGATATTTGCCTTCAATCTCACTAATTCTGTCTTCCATCTATTTAATTCTACTCCTTTGCCCATTCAATGTCTTATCTATTTCTGCAAATTTATTATTAATCCTCTCGATTTCTATGTGTAGATTTTGTATGATTTCTAATTTTTCATTTATTTTGTCATTTTGTCCTTGTATTGCCTTTCAAAATTGTTCTAGGGTTTTCTGTGTTTTCCTAAATTTTGTCAGTGTTTTCCTTGATCTGTCTCTCAATTTGTTGAAGATACCTAAATATAATTCTTCTGAATTCCTTATCAGGGAGTTCCAATGCTGCATCTTGCTCAGGGATGTGTTTTGGGTCTGTATCCTGGTCCCTTGTTTCTTCTGCTTTATCTTGCTTCTTCGTGTGCACTGTGATGCTCTGTTGTCTCCGAGGCATCATGACGTTTTTGTGTTGATACTTAATTGGTGATTGTATGTTGAAGTGACTTGCCCACAATTTTTGTTTTCTTTGGATTTTATCTAAGTAAGCAGGGTACTGTGCTCCTCTATTCACTAGTTGACAGCACTTATACACTCAACACCTGTCTCCTTTCCCATTGTCAGCCTCCCATATGTTAGTGATGTCCTTGGCAAACGGAGCTTATTCGCAGGTCCCTGGAATCTGAATGAGAATGCTATCACTTTGTCTAAAGAGGCCTTTTGCAGCAGATTTGCGCAGTGCAATAACGTCATCTGATCTCTTGACTGCTGCTTCCATGGGTGTTGATTGTGGACCCAAGCAGTATCATTATTAGGAGAAATTAAACAAAGATACATAAAAAATATAACCCTAGACTCTATTTCTATTCCAAGCTACTTCTGGGTACCTGGCCTCTCCAGAATTCCAGACCCTCATCTCCCTTTCCCTCTTCCTACCTCCATTCCACCTTCTCCTCTCCCACTGGGCCCTAGAGTGAGGACAGGACCAGCCAAGGCTTATCCCTCATTGATACTGTGCCCTTCAGGTCAAGATGAAGTCTAGGGAAAAGGAAGTAGATGTTTTCATGAATGGGAGACAGAGGGAGTGAGGAAGAGGAGGGACCTACAGGGGGTGGATGATGGGCTTCCTCACCCTCCCAACCTCTTCCCTAAGGTCCACACAAGGCTCCTCTGGCCCACACCACCACCTTTTCTCTTTACAGATCTACCAACATCCTCATTCCTCTGTAGATGCAACGGGGAGCAGGAAACATAGAATGAAGGTTGCAGGAGAGAAAAAGGAGGGGGAATGGTCTGGCACATCTGGAGGGCTTCCAACCCTCAAAAAAAAAAGCAAAATCAGGCTTCAGACCCACCCCAGACCATGGGCTACACCTGTTCTCAGAATGACACTGTCATCCTCCCAACCCCAAAAATGAGTCTGTAGTCATGACCTAGGGGTCTTTCCACAGCTGGAAGGAAGGAAGCATGGTGGGGAGGGCCAATCACCCTCAAACCACAGTCAGGCTCAACCAGAGAGCCTAGGTCTTTCCTGATCGTGTCTGAGGACAAAGACCAGAGGCTGGTACCCAGTTGGTGCCCAGAAAGTGATCACTACACCTTAGAACACAGACCTGATACAATATCTCAGACCACAACTCCCTCCTCAACATTCATTCCACAAGAATAAGCAAACCAAACATTTACCTGAGGTAGATACACTCTCTGGAGAGAACAATCATGGGATAAGGAAGGGCTGTTCATGTACTGGGAGACAGCTCAGGGGGCAGGAGTGCATACCGGGATGGACACAGGGAAGAGGTAACTATCAGGAAGAAGTGGGAGGGGAGCTGTTGCACTGGGGTAAATAGTAGTCAATGTCATGAGACAAAGTGTATTTGAACTGCTGTATGGAAAGTGAATTTGCTCTGTAAACTTTCACCCAAATCACAATTTAAAAAAAAGAAAAAATGGGGATACTAAAAAAAGAAAAGAATAAGTAAACCAAGATACCTGTGCCCCAAGAGGTTGTAAGGGGAGGGGATGGAATGAATCAAGGGTCAATTACAATCAGCACTGTGCAGAGGGTAAACCAAGAGTTGGGTGGACCTAGGGAGAAAATGATGCCCCAAAATGGGGAAGAAGCATCAACCTGCCCAAGCTCCTGCTCCCCCACAACCCTGTCTCTCCTCACCTCCACTCACTACACTTCAGTCACACAGGTTTTCTTTCCCAACTCGGGGTCTTTGCACAGACTGTTCCCTCTACCCAAAAAGTCACTGCCCCGAAGCCTTTATGGCTGCTCCTTCCCATTGATCAGGTTTCCATTCCCATTTCTCCTTCTCAAAGAGCCACTCCACCCCATCGTACTAATATAATTTTAGTTTCTGCGTTGGACTAATGTTTATTTGTTTACTTGTTTATATCCTGATTCTCCAACTAGAATATAAAGAGCCTGGGCCTGTCTACCACTGTGGAGTCTTCAGTCTCTACAGGGCTCAGCACCACTAGGTGCTCCACGAATACTATGGAACAAAGAGTGTGTACATGAGCCTTCTGGGAGGAGTCTGCCAGTTGCCTGGAAGGAGCTGGAGAAGATATTTGAGCTAGGCAGCGTGGTTGTGTACAGCTCCCAAAGCTTCCTTTTCCAATTTGGGGTAGATCAGAGGGATTTCCCTAGACTGAGTCAAAACTAGACTCCAAAAGCCTCCCAGCCCTAAATCCTAGCTCTGCCCCCTACATGAGCCCACCTTCTTTGCCTTCCTATCAAGTATTTGACTCCTTTATCTAAACGCACCTGTACAACAAGACATGATTGACAGACCCTCTGCAGCCCTAGTGGCCTCCTGGGCATAGTCTCTGCATTGGCCAATGTCCCCGCCCTCAAATGACAATAACAACAATCACTAAGAGTTATTGAACACCATGCTCCATACACTGCACCTTATATGCATTTTCTCATTTCCGCCTCATAGTACTATAAGGAAGGAGTTTGCACATTTTACTAATGAAGAAACAAAAGCATGGAAAAGTTAAGCAACTTGCCTGAGATCACACAGCTAGGAATTGGCAAAGCTGGGATTAGAACCCAGATAGCTTGACCAGGGAGCCCCAGGTCTGCCATTCCCACAGTCCCTTGGACCTGTGCAGTGAATGAAGGCCTCAAATTGCACAAAGCAGTGTGACAGCACCCCACTCACAGAGCAGGGGCCTAGGTTGCTGGGCAACTGAGCCAGACTCCCACCAAGCCTGATGCCAGAGCTGACTCTGTGAACTCCATCCAACCCAGGCCTGAACACTTACCATCAGTCACATTCATCTTGTCATTTTGGTCCATCCTTCTGCCCTATAGACCACATGTGGAACCCTATACATCATGGAACTGTACACTTGTCATTCCTCTCAGCTCTGGGTTACTAAAGGCAGCTGGCTTCCCCTTTAAGTCTTCAAGCAAGATACTGATCTAAATGTTCATTTGGAGTATGCCTGGGACCACGTCTTGTGGTCATCACTTGAGACCCTGGCCAAGGTGATAGCCATTCCCCAATCCATCAGCAGCCTTTAGGTATAACTGTTGTGAATCTACCTGTCCCTGCCCAGCCTTCATTCTTCCAGCACGGAGGTAATACCAGCCCCAAAACCCAGATCAACACCTCACTGTTAACAGGACATGCCACCTCTGGAGCATTTCTCTGTCCACCAGGCCACCTATCAAAAACGGACGCATAAAAGGGGAATTTGTTGAAGTCAAGGAAGGGCACCCTCTCCTCAACAGCCCCAGAGAAGGTATCGCTCTCCCCAAATATAGGGTCACTGTCGGGATAGAGGCTGCTGTGGCAGTAAAAAACGCTGCCCTGGGTGACGCCAACTCCTAAGTCTCAACTCAGAGCTCCGCTCCTGACTCCTTGAGACCCTCTCCAGTCTCGGTTTCCCGTCTCCAATCCACTCAGGGGCTGCGCGGGGCAATTCTGGGTTCTCTCGGCCAGGCCTCCTGGCAGCTGAGACCCCGAACTCCTGGAACTAGTTTCCCCGCAGCCAGCGGGGAAATGGAAGGAATTTCTCCGGCCTGGCCATCACCAGCACCCCTCGCGGGCCAAACCCCACCCTTGGCGGGCCGGGAGAGAAAGCGTTGGCCGTCTCACTTGGGGGCTGACTCTAAGCCAGCAGGTTCCGCTGGGAATCCAGTCTCCACCCCCACCCCCCTTGTTTCCAAGCAGCACTCTCAGCGTGGCCTCGAGCCCACTGAAGTGCATCCGCGAAGACCCCCGTTCCTCCCCGGGCTTCCCCCTGGGACCACCTTGCCCTCCCCACGCTGTCTCCCTCACCTGGCAAGGGGTGCTCGGCTTGCCTCTCCACCCCCGCTTTCTGGGGTCGCGCACCAGCCCGCAGGGAGCTGCTCTGCACCAGCCCGCAGGGAGCTGTTTTGCACCGCTACGGCGCCCATACGCGGAGCCGGGGGGCGCAGGCGCCGCTTTGGAGCCCCCACCAGTTCCGCCGCCGCCGCAGCCGTCTCGCGCTCTTGCAGCCATATCGCCGCGGATCCACGTCCCCCACCCCCGGGAAGCCCCTAGCCCCGCAGTTCTGGCCGCAACCGCGCCCCCCGCCCCCGCAGCCCGCAGCTGCCTGCGCCGCAGTTCTAGCCCCGGCGCGCCTCCCCCGGCGGGCAGGCGGGGACCGTGACGCTCGCCCATTGACGTCTCCGGAATCCCGGCGGCGGCGGCCGACGCAGCCTCTTCAATGGGGCTAAAAATAGCGGCGCCCGGAATAGCCGCGAGCGCCCCGCCCCGCGACACCCCTCAACACACACAGGCTGCACACAGTTACATAATCAGCATCGCTGCGGCTTTTGTGGGGGGGCTGTTTTTCAGGTGAGGTTTCTGAAGCCTTGCTAGCACCTCGGGAGGCAGTGGAACCCGAGTTGGGTTATAAATAAACTTACCTGGGGCTTCCCCTGAGGAAGGAGTGGAAAAAGAGGCCCAGAGAGGCTTCGAGGCCGCCCAAAGTTACACAGTAAATTAGGCTGGCTTGAGAAGACAGGGCCCCTGCCTCTGAGCCTTGGAGACACCAGCCTTTCTTGGCCCGCATGCTACCCCAAGGACAAAGAATACAGATAACAGAGCACCCAGCTTCCAAATAAGAAGACAGTTTAGACAGAGGACTTCCTGAGAGTGAAATTTTCCCCTGAACAGAAGCACTCCCAGCCTTGAGAAGGCACTAGGGGCAAAGCCCAGGTGATGGAGTCACAGATCTGGCTTCTCCAGATTATATTCATACTACTGTGTGACCTGGGAGCTCTGGTAGCATAGTGGCTAAGACACTTGCCTGCTAACCAGACGGCTGGTGGTTCAAACCCACCAGCCACTCCTCGAAAGGAAGGTTGGGCAATCCTACTATCAATCCTACTATCAATCCTACTATCAATCCTACTATCAATCCTACTATCAATCCTACTATCAATCCTACTATCCGTAGTGATACTGCCTCGACGGCACATAACAACAACAACTGTGTGACCTGGGACAAGTCAGTTAACCTTTCTGAACCTCAGTTTCCTTACCTACAAAACAGAATGATAAGATTATCCACTTTTTTTGTTGTTTTTTTATTGTCATATTAAGCAACTGTGAAGGTGCCTTGTACACAGTTGTTGTTGTTGTTATGTGCCGTGGAGTCCACCGGACTCATAGTGACCCCTCCTTGGGTTGCCGAGGCAGTATCACTACAGAAGCAGATTGCCCAACCTTCCTTCTGAGGAGTGGCTGATGGGTTTGAAGCGCCAGCCTTCTGGTTAGCAGTCAAGTGGCTTAGGCACTATGCTACCAGAGTTCTTTTGTACACAGTAGACACTCAGAATTACTTTTTACTCCTTGTTCTCCCCTAGAAGTCTGACTTCTCCAATCCACTGAGTCTTTAGTGCAGGAAATACAGAGAAACCCCTGACACAGTGACCAGAAAACCCTGAGAGTCCCACCACTATCACCACCACCACCATCACCACAGTGTTCAAGCAGAGGCTTCTCCAGTAAGAAGCTTCCTGAGGGTGGGAGTGCTTGGAAGATTTCTCTCTCCCGCCTGACTGGGGCATTCCTTGGAAATGGGAGAACTACCTTGTCCTGAGCAAATCTTTCTTCCCTAACAACTGCCCGTTCAGTAGTATCTAGGTCAGGCGTGCCAGGCCAAGCCTGGAGCAGTGGGGCTGGAGCCTGGCTGGTGAGGTTGGGGTAACATTGTTTGCTCCTGTACTGCCAGACAGCAAGGCCAGTGGGGAACACCCATTAGAAAGAACCAGTTCTGTGCTCTGCTGCCACCAGCCACCAGCCCCTGCTCGTTTTTGGAGTCACCTTCAGTTATGAGCATGAGATCCAATAGCCGGCACCCAGGCCAGACCCACGCAGCAAAGAATCTCTTCTGTACTGTCCAAAGGAGGCCCCAAACCCCACTCAACCCTCATTCCAGGAGCCACATTCCTCTCCCCACCTCCATGCCCACCCCCACAAATCCTTTTCTGGACCTCTCCTAAATTCCCAGTGCAACGGTGCAACGCAGAAGCCCCTTTCTTTCATTCTTCATCATAATCCCAAGAACCTCTGGTTTGTCTTAAAATGTCCTCGTCAGAATCTTGGCATTGTCCCCTACATTCAAGTGTTAGGCCAATCTACAGATAAAGAAACTGAGGCTTCAAAAATGGCAGAGTGGGGGAAGCCAGAGCCAGCTTTTTACCTCCTCCCACACTCCCTGCCTTCCTACCTCAGCAGCTGCTTCTTAATGGGTTTCTTAAGCCACTACCCCACCCAGTCTTTTTCTTTTCCCAGAAATCAAACTTTTGAAATACATTTTAAAATATTTGCCTGTGTAGGAGAAATACATTTATTTGGACAGGAAGGATGAAGGGGAAAAAAAAGGGCTTAGTTACCAGTTTTTCCATGAAGCCTTCCAGCCCACAGAGGTCTCTCCCTTCTATAAATACTTTAGCACATCTTGCCTGCTTTAGTATACTTTCCTGCTTTCTAATCAAATAAAACATATATTAAAACATGTAATGCTGAAACACACACACACTGTGGGGCTCCTGGTGCCAGCAGGAGGTGGTAGGAGGAGCAAAGGCTCAAGAGGCTTGGGATTGACACTGTATCCAACCTTTTGCAGCTGTGGGTCTTCAAGGAAATTACTCCCCTTCTCTGGGTTTCCAATCTGAAACTTAAGGATGATAACATATGTATCTCACAAGGTTGTCATAAGGAGTGAATCTTTGATAGCAGACATAAAGCATGCAGCAAGGAGTTTGACCCATAGAGGCAGATGTGTTATTTCCACATGGGAGGACTTGGAGAGGCCATTGGTGGGAGCGTAGGGCTTGGGAACTTGTCTTGAAGCTGCGTATGTGAAGTGCTCACCCTGGCTTTGCCCAACTCATGTGTTTATGTAGGGAAGCCGTGTGGCAGGGAGCTATGCCACTTCTTAGTTCAATTGTTGGAGTATAGTAAATCCTAGCCCCCTTCTTTTCTGGAATTTCTGGGTGGTGCAAATGGTCAATGCACTCAGCTACTAACCAAAAGGTTGGAGGGTCAAGCCTACCCACAGATGCCTTGGAAGAAAGCCCTGGCAGTCTACTTAAGAAAAAAACAGCCACTGAAAACCCTAAGGAGCACAGGTCGATTCTGACAGTCATGGGATTACCATGAATCAAAAGTGACTCCACAGGAACCGGTTTCTGGTTTTGTTGTCTTCTTGAGCAAGGTCACTGAGCTAGTCAGTGACCAAGCCAGGACCACAGCTTCGATCTTCTAACTCTAAAACCAGTGCTCTTTCTACCCACCATCTTCTTCCTTCATACCTAGCCCCTCCTCTTTCTGCACAAATCCCACGAACCATTGTGGTTGTTGTGTGCTATCAAGTTGCTTCCAACTCATAGCGACCCCATACGACAGAGTAGAACTGTCCCATAGAGTTTCCAAGGCTGTAATCTTTAGGGAAGCAGACTGCCTTATCTTTCTCTGGCAAAGCAGGTAGTAGGCTTGAACTGCCAACCTTTCAGTTAGTAGCCAAGTGCTTAACCACTGTTTGACCAGGGCTCCTTCAGGAACTGCTATGTAGCCCATATTGCAGATGGGGAAGCTGAGGAGAGCAAAGCTCACCTGCGTAGATTAGGGAGTAGGACTGAAGGGGAACCAAGCACTCTGGCCAGTGCTGTCCCATATTCTGGAAAATTACTCAGGGAGGTGCTGAGTAACCAGAATGCTGGTTCCTAGTCTGATGAGAAGGCAAGGAACAAGAATAGATACGAAAATATTGTCAGAAGACCAGGAAGCAGCCTCTAAGAGGCTTCGAGCTGGCATTGCAGTGGCATCCAGAGAGGCTGTCTGAGAGGCCTCCTTGGAGGAGGAGAACATGGGGACACAGTATGAAAGGAAGGAAGGTACAAGGCAGGGCAGGGACAATGGAGAGCATATCATGGTGGAGAAAGACTGGCCCCAAAGCTCGTAAGTATTGGGGAGCAAGGTAGAGATTCTGGGGACAAGGAGCTGTGAGCTGCAGAACCCAGGACAAAAGGTCAGACCCTTAGTGGTCTTCCCAATATGCCCTCGCATCTCACATTGTCAGAAGTCCTTGATCCAACTCCACCTAGTCAGGGAGATGCCATTCTTCCTCACACATCCCCTCCCACTACAGCACAGAGGGGCAAAAGATGTCAGGGGGTTTCCTTAGCCCATGTGAGTCCAGAAGGGGCTCCCCTTCCCAGGCAATAAGGAGCAGGTCTGAGGAGGGGATTCCCTTCATGGTTCCCTTCTGTATCTTGAGGATCAAGAACCTGGCTATAATTGCACAGGGAGACAGGTCAGAGGGCAGGAATGCATAGGAAAGAAGGACAAAGGGAAAAGGTAAACACAGGGAGGAAATGGGGAGAAAGCTGTTACATTATGGGAATTGCAGTCAGTGTCATGAAACAAAATGTGTACTAACTGTTCAATGGAAAATAAATTTGCTCTGTAAACTTTCACCCAAATTACAGTAAAAACAAACCTACCACAACTGTTAAAAAGAAAAAAGAAGAACTACCTGACCATTTTGGAGAGCAATAGAAGGGCAACAACAACAGAAAAAAATTGGGGGCATAAGGCACCTGGCGGTTCAAACCCACCAGCCACTCCTCGGAAGGAAGGTTGGGCAATCTACTTCCCTAGTGATACCACCTCGGAAACCCAAGGAGGGGTCGCTATGAGTCGGGCCTACTCGACAGCACATAACAACAAGAAGAAGACAGTGCCTTCCTTGGGCTGTCACAGAGAGCAGGGGCTGTCCAGGAACACCGTCCACATGGGCTACATGCTTAGAATCAGATAAGGACCCAAATGGCACTTTTCTAAGTGCTTCCACATTTGCTGTTCCCTGGCTGCCATGTAAGGCCCTCAAGAACAGTACAGGAAAGTGGCCAGTCACTAGGCCAGGAGTAGCAACTGGAATTAATGCCAAGATTTTCCCTAAATCCCAGCCAGAGCTCTTTATTAAAAACAAAATAATAATAAAAAAAAATTGTTTGACAAAACTAAGCATGGTCTTTGTAAACAATTGCAAACGTTACAGACTACGTGATTTTACGAAGAGATGGGTAATCTCACTCCCACAGGAGTTTTGTAATCCACTGGTGCCTGCTTCCAGATTGTCTGTCGCCAGCGATGGGCTCTGGTCCCGCGGGCCTTCGGGAGGAGTCCGGGACCACACCCCGGGCCGGAAGGCACAGGGCAGGGCCACGCCGCGGCGCCGCGGCCTCAGCCGTGCTCCAAGCCACGCTGCCGGAGACTGCCGGGCTGCCCTACGCCAGGCCTGGCTCCGCCGAGTGGGGCCAGGGGAAGCCGCTCTCTCCGAAGGGAGCCGGAGCCCGGGCTTGCCAGGATTCCATTACATCACCCAGCAGCAAGGAGCCTCCGCTGGGTAAACACTGCCGCAGGCCATTGGCTACAGAGCTACCATACCAGCCAATAGTACGATAGTATGCAAATAAGACACGGAACGAAAGCTTCTGGGGCTGATGTATGCAAATAGACGTCATGGCGAAATTGGGAGCGCCCTGCGTGGAGGAAGAAAGGCATCCCGCTCTGTATGGACTAGTTGGGAACTTGCCATCACATATCTGGTCCAGCTAGCCCTGGGGAGGATGGAGTGTAATTAAGGGTGAGCGCCCTTAATTCCCCTGAGCTATCTGTCCAGTTCGATCCCGTTGCTTGGATATTCAGTGAACCTGAGAAATGGTGCAAAAATTATTTAGGTCAACTGGGAAATGAGAGGAAGCAAGAAATAAGAAATCAAAAGATATAGAAAGCTGTAACGTAATTCCAACGCACAGGCCAACTTTGACGCTGGGAACACATAAGTGAACGATACAAGACACAACCCGTCCCTGTACTTACTCCCCAGTTGGGGAGACTAATGTTAAACAATCTTACAAATCACTAATAATGCCATAAAGAGAACATAAAATGCAGGATGTAAACGAGATGTTTAACTGGCAACAGTTAGAAAGGAGCTCCGGTGGTGTAGTGGGTAAGGCATTTGGCTGCTAACCAGAAGGTCCGTGGTTCAAATGCACCGGCTGTTGTGCAGGAGGAAGATGAGGCAATCTACTTGGGTAAAGCTTTACTCCCTTAGATGGTGGTGGGATTTTTTTGTTATTTGGAGGAGGGTGGTCAGCAGAAGAAACTTCTTTGAGGAAGTAATTTTTCAAGTGAAGCCAGAAGGAGTAGGATTTACTAAGTGGGGGTGGGGATGGGAGGAGGGACAAGTGTTCTAGGAAGAGGGAACGGTATGTGAGGAAGCCTAGAAGTAGGGAGAGCTTTGTTCATCCAGCAATAAAACAAGGTGGACTGATTGGAGCTTAGTGATTTAGGGAGAGAAGGACATGAGGCTGAAGAGGGGGGCATAGGCCAGATCATGCAGGGCCTTGCCGCAAGCTCCCTGCTAAGCCCTTTCCTTGCTTTGCCTCTTTAAAAAAAAAAAAAAAAAAAAAAAGTCAACAGTCTTCAAAAGTGGATACTATGTTAGCAATGAGGAAACCAAGGGTCCAAAAAGTTGAGGAACTTGCTCAATGTCACACATTTGAGAAACAACAGAGCCTGGGTTTGTATCCAGACCAGTGTGATCTCAAAGTCCATACACTGACCCATTGTGTTATTGCCGCCTAGAGAGGAATCTTAGGTTCAGAGGGGGTAAAGTGACTTGTATTTCCTGTGTACAGAACTGGGACGCCTGCAGAGATCTGGGAATTTTTGCTCCATGTGCTGTGAAAGGAGCTCTGGTGGCGTATGGGTAAGGCTCTTGGCTGCTAACCAGTGGCTCAAACCCACCAGCTGCTCCGAGGGAGGAATATGAGGCAATCTACTTCTGTAAAGATTTACAGCCTTGGAAACCCAACGAGGGTCACTGTGAGTCAGAATGAATTCAGCGGCAGTGGGTTTGGTTTTTTGTTTTGTGCTGTGAAAGGAGACAGTGTTCAAGAATGGGGAGAGATGCAGGGAGGGTGGGGAGATGGGAAAAAGGGTCCGTCCCCCTTGCCTAGGCTAGAACTTGGGGTTTGCTGAGGTGGAGAGAGAGTGAAGGAAGTCTTCAAGCATCTGTCTCTGGGAGTCATTGCTGGCCAGCTGTGGAGGGCCTGGCGGGCCTGGCAGCCTGGATTAGCTAGATCTTGTGTGCTGTCCCTGTTGCCAAGTGACACTGCTCCTTCTGCTCTCGCCAGCAGAGCCAGCTCTGGTTGCCAGTGACAACTCCCAGTGGCGAGCACCCACAAATCACTAATAATGCCATAAAGTGATGTCCAGGCAGGCAGGACATCAGAGGTGGCCAAGCCCTTCCCCACACAGGTTTACCTGGTGGCAGAGTGGGAAACCCCTTGACTGCTGGTGTGCCTTTGGGGTCTCTTTCTTGTGCTCTCAACATAGGCTCAGAGCTCAGGGTGGATATCAGGAGACACACGAGGAGGGTGGCAGAGGCGTGGGCGCTGCCTCAGCACAGGCTGCCTTCCGGGGAGTGGAGTTGCAGGAGCTTGGGAGAGAGCTGTGCACCCACAGCTGAGCACCAAGAAGAAAGGGGGAGTGTGTGTACCCATCCAGTTAGTGGGAGGGAGCAGTTTGTCATAAGCAATCTGGGTCAACTCACCCACCTTCCATTGCTCTCTTTTAAATGCCCACACTTCTTAAACTTGGGGTTCCTGCCTGTCAGAGGACCCCAGATTCATGGAGTAAACAGGGCCCAGCTCCCTAGGAGTGCCCAAGCTACTGAAAGATTTTTTTTTAAATCCAAACCTGTTGGTGTTGAATCCATTCCAATTCATAGGACAGAGTAGAACTGCCTCATAGAGTTTTGAAGACTGTAATGTTTATGGAAGCTGATTGCCACATTTTTCTCTCAAGAAGTGACTGGTGGGTTCAAACCATTGACCTTTCAGTTAGCAGCCAAGGATTTAAGCATTGTGCCACCAAGGCTCCTTATGAAAGTTTTAGAGGAGAATAATGAGGTGATTTCACTCTTAGGTAATTTAAAGCATCAATTTTATATTTTTGGAAAGAGGTTATTTTTTTTGTAGGAATAGATAAATGGTTAAGTGCTCAAAGCACTAACTCAACTAAAGTTGGCAGTCGGAGCCCATTCAGTGGCACTGGAGAAGAGAGGCCTGGTGATCTGCTTGCATTAAGATTACATTCCAATTAAGCCAGGCAACCATGACTGGACATTTTGATCAAAGATTCTACAGAATAATCTTGATCGAAAGGGGTAAAATGCGGAATTTAAAATTCCAAGATTTCCTGGAGCCATGAAGTTTGAACAAACCCCTCAAACTATTGTCCTGAGATGACCTTTAAATCGTAAACCAAAAATATCTCATAAAGTCTTCTTAAAACCAAACAATAGTTTAGCTTAACTAGTAAAAATCATCCTGCTTGGTAAAGTGGAGGGTCAACGAAGAAGGGGAAGACCCTCAACGAGATGGATTGACACAGTGGCTGCAACTATGGGCTCAGGTATAGCAAAGATCCTGGGGCTGGCACAGGACCAGGCAGTGTTTTGTTCTGCTGTGCACAGGGTTGCTATGAGTCAGTGCTGACTCAACGGGCCCTGATGACAACAGTAAAAAAAATGTCTGCCTTGAGCATTATGCTCTTTTAAGAACTACCTGGGAGCTCTGGTGGCGTAATGCCTAAGGCACTTGACTGCTAACCAGAAGCCAGTGGTTCAAACCGACCAGCCACTCCTCAGAAGGAAGATTGGGCAATCTACTTCCATAGTGATACTGCCTCAGAAACCCAAGGAGGGGTCACAATGAGTCGGGTCTAACTCAAGAGTAGTGCGTTCGTTATATGGGACCAAACTGACAATAGTGACTGGAAATACTAGATAGAAATCTTCGGGGGCAGTGAATTTATATTTATGGGGAAGGGACAACTCAGAAAAAGAGGGTGAAGATGGTTGCACAGCTTGAGGAATGTAGTCGGTGTCACTGAATTCTACTTGTAGAAACTGTTGAATGGTGTATACTTGGTTGTATATATTCTCAACAATGACAAAATAAATAAAATTAAGCAGGAAAAAATAAAAAAGGTTAGAGCCAGGAAAAGCCTAAGGAACAGTTCTACTCTGTAGCACATGGGGTTGCCATGAGTTGAATCCACTTGACTGCAATGGGTTTGTTTTGGGTTGGGTTGGGTTTCCGTATCTTAAAGGTAGGGAATTGGAGAGGCCATATATCACAGTTCTCACCCCACAATCACCATACAGCTAGACTTGACACCTATCTTATTTCATTTTATGGTATTTTCCTGTTATCCACCATTTCCAATTCCATTGCCCTGTCTATGGAATGTTCTTAATGGTATTTTCTATTTACCTTCCTTACGTTTCTTACTGATATAGCATCACTCGGTGTATTTAACATTGATATAAGTTTAACAATACTGTGCTAATGCTCTGCTGTGAAGTATCAATTGAATATAATACTAATATTAATTATTAATGCAGTTTCATATCCTATGTCTATGATTAGGAGCTCTGGTAGCATAGTGCCTAAGGCACTTGACTGCTAACCAGAAGGCTGGCGGTTCAAACCCACCAGCCACTCCTCAGAAGGAAGATGGGTCGATCTACTTCTGTAATGATACCGCCTCAGAAACCCAAGGAGGGGTCGCTATGAGTCAGGTCTGACTCGATGGCACACAACAACAACAACATGTCTATGATTAACAAGACAAAAAGCACACACACAATTGTTTAAAAGATAACACAGAACTTTAAAGAAATGTAACATGAAATCACTGGGGCAGCATCATACTCACTCGGAGACCACTCCACCCCCACCCCTGATGGTCTGGAAGGGGTGGCCAAGGTGCCCTCAGGAGGAGCGATGTGTGTGTGCCTGGTCTCTAGGGAGGGGACATGTGGCTCTGCCCTCTCTGGCAGGTGTCACAGTGGGTGGCACCTCCTTGTCTCCAGGGCCCATGGTGCAATGGCATTGTGGCATGAGATGTGAGGAGTGGGGGCGGGGTTGGAATGCAGCCCTGGGGCCTTGGGCACCTGCCTGCACCCTCACTCCCTCAGGCTCAGGCTCCCCTTCCGAGGACCTAGAGTTGCAGAGTCTGGCTCTTCCTGGTGGGTCTGTAATGACCCCAACCCACTTGTGTGGGCTAGATGATTGGCTCCCGGCATCCAGTGAGGCTTCCCAATGGGCGTAGTGTGGCTGTAAAATCCTCCGCTCAGGCTTGTGAGCGGGACGATCCCTCGGGCACTCACACCATAAATGTCCAGACACAGAGTCATTTTGGAACGGTCCTCTGCAGGCCCAACAGGGCTGCCTCCCAGAGAGGTCTTGGTAACCGGAGCTGTCGGCTGGCGGTCAGGTCATTTCAGGAGCATGGGGCAGACATCTGATGCTCTTAGGGACCATTTATCATGCCCCCCAGCCGAGCCAGCCATGGATATCTGCATGGATATCAAGTATGGAGTAGCTCATATAACAGGCCAAAGGCCAGGGCCTGGGCTGGAGGGGCACTTCTGACAAGGGATGGGCTGCTCCCCACTCCCACTGTTGGGCCAGGCCCTCACAGCCCCTATTCTCCCTGCAGAGCTGTGGGGGGGGCACCCATAGGCCTGGGTGGGATCATTGTGGACAGCGTGGTACCTCTTAGCACACTTTTCACCTCCTCCCTTCCAGCCCAGCCCAGCAGTTTTCCTTCCATGAAGGAGGCCTGGCCGCCACCAAGCGGCTTCTCCTTCAGTTCATTCAGCCCTGTGGCCTCTGCTCTCTCCCCCGCCTCCCCCACCCCAAAGGAAGTCTGCTGCTGCCCCCTCAGACAAATCCTTGTGCCTATCTCTGCAGCCCCTCTTTCCTGGCTCCGTGGGGCTGAGAGCTACAGCTTGGTCCTTAAGCTGGACCCAAATGCATTTCCTCACAGTGTGGCTTTGGGAAGACTTTGTAAATTTGCTGAGCCTCAGTTTCTGATCTGGGAAATGGGAATATTCTCTCCTCTGCCATTTGGTTGAGACCATGAGGGATTAAGAACACCTTCCAAAATGATGACAAGTTTTGAAACTAGAGAGAGGTGATAGTTGCACAACATTGTGAAGGTACTAAATGCCACTGAATTGTACACTTAAAAATGGTTAATTGTATGCTAGGTGAAGTGTCCCTGGATGGTACAATTGCTTAGGCACTCAACTACTAACCGAATACTTGACAGTTCAAATCCACCCAGAGGCATCTCAGAAGAAAATCCTGGTGACCTGCTTCCAAAGGTCACAGTCATGGAAACTCTGCAGAGCACGGTTCTATTTGGCAACCCATGGGGTTGCTAGGAGTCAGAACCAATTCCAGGACAACTGGTCACAGCCCAGTAGGGCTGCCTCTCAAGAGAGGCCTTGGTATGTATATGGTATGTATTTATCTATAGTAATTTCAATTATGAAAAAGGCAACAGGTTTGGGTTTGGGTATCTTATGTTAATTTAACCTCAATTAAAAAAGAAAAAAGAACAGATTCTGGAACCAGATTGGTTGGGTTTGTATCCAGCTCTGTTTGGTTGTGTGGCCTTGGCAAGTTACCCTCTCTATACCTCACTATCCTCCCGTGTGGAATGGGGACAAGCCATACTCCCCATCTCCTTGTTGTGGCGAAGGCCCAATGAGGTTCCATGCACAAAGCACTCAGCCAGTCCCTGGCACTGGTTAGCCCCATGTAAGTGTTGCCTATAATTAGAAGATGTTTGGAGATCACTTTCCTCAGTCTTGGCTCCCCATAAGCCCTTGGTGAAAGATAGTTGTTATTTTTAACTTCTTTCTCCTTCACAATCTTAATCCCCTCCATAAACCCACCTTCATGTAGTCTTGCAATTCCCTTTAAGTACCTTCTAATCTCTTTTTTGTTGCCAACCTGCTGCCACTACCAATGAGCAAACCAAACCCGTTGCCATGATGTTAACTCTGACTCATAGTGACCCTACAGGACAGAGTAGAAATGCCCCATAGGGTTTCCTAAGGCTGTAACCTTTATGGAAGCACACTGCCACATCTTTTCTCTTGCAGAGCATGGAGGAGCTGGTGGTACCACTCCAGACCTTTCTGAAGCACTCAGCACCTGAGTGCTTCATCACTGCACCGCGAGGGCGCCTTTCATTACCAACCCACAGACCAAACTCACTTCTCTGGAGTTGATTCCGACCCACAGCGACTCTATAGGACAAAGCAGAACTATTCCATAACGTTTCTAAGACTGTACATCTTTACAGAAGCTGACTGCCACATCCTTCTTCTGTGGAGGCGCTGTTGGGTTGGAACCACCAACTTTTCGGTTAGCCAAGTTAACCACTGCGCTCCTAGGGCAATAAGTATGTATAAATTATATTCATCTTGTGTTTACATTCACAAAACATTCACACGCTCTTGTCTGGGCCTCCCAGCAAACCCGCAAGCGGGCAGCGCAACGCTGGTTATCGCAGTTCATTTTGCAAAGCCTGGGACAGGGTGTGATCCGTCCAGAAGCTTCAGCTGCTAAGGGGTGTGTCCAGGACACCGGGCAGGGTATTCCAACATCGGCATCGGAGCACGCCGGATGATGCGGCTAGGGCTTGCCAGCTCCGCGCTGCCAGGGCAGATTAGCACAGGGGGCCCTCCAGTTTCCGGTCACAGTCGTCAGAGCGCCCACAGAACCTGAGGAAAGGCCTGGGCTTTATAAATATCTTCCATCCCAGCACCAGCCCAGGAGACCCGAAAGTGCTGTGTGGTGCTGTGTGGTGGTGCCCTCTACTGGACACAAGTGGCACTGCTGCGTCTTTGAAAGGAGAAAAGAGAGAGGTCCATCTTTACACAAAAATCTGTGCAGCTCCTACTACTAGTGCCAGGTACTCCTCTAGGAACCACAGAGGTGAAAAAAAACTTGAAAAGTCCCTTCCGTGGAGCTAAATTCTGTGTGTGAGGGGGCACAGGTAAAAATCTATAACATAATGTCGTGTAATGAGAAGTGCTATGAAGAAAAATAAGGCAAAGCAGCTAGAGAATGCATCCTGGTGGCTCAGCGGTTAAGCGCTCACCTGCGAACTAAAAACTCGGTGGTTCAAACTCATCTGGCCCCTCTGAGGGAGAAACACCTGGCAATCCGTTCCTGTAAAGGTTGGTAGGTGCTGTGGAGTAGGCTCTGTCTCAGAGTGACCCTGCGTACAACAGAATGAAACACCACCCGGTCCTGCGTCATCCTCACAGACCTTGCTATTACGGCCTAGAAAACCCTATGAGATAGTTCTACTCTGTCACAAGGGATCGCTGTGAGTTGAAAATTGACTCAATGGCATCTGACAACAACAGCAACAAGTGGCTGGAGAGCTCTCTGGGTGGCGCAAATAGTTTGCTCTTGGCTACTAACCGAGAGGTCGGCAGTTTGAATTCACCCAGTGGTGCCGTGGAAGAAAAGCCTGGCAATCTACTTCCATAAGATTACAGCCAAGAAAACGCTGTGGAGAAGAGGGCACCCTGTACTGTGCCTGCACACAGCTGCAGCCCCTCGCAGCTTACACAGCTTCAGGGAGTCCCTCGCTCAGACCAGCATCACTTCCGGTTGTTCTTGGGTCCTGACTGGGACAGGTCAGCAGCTTCTTTTCCAGTGTGGGAGTGGGGCCGAGGCTCAGAATCACATGCAACCTGCTCACCCGTGTGGGCCCAAACAGACCTGCGTTTGGTATTTGAATCTTGGTTCTCTGGCTTCCTCATCAAGGGACCGTGAGCAGGTTGTCTAACCTTTCTGAGTGCCAGTTGAAGACCTTCAGCTGTAAATACTCAGTTGCCATTGACACAACCAACTCATGGCATCCCCATTTGTGTCAGAGTAGAACTGTGCTCCCTGAGGTTTGCAATAACGGATTTTTTTATGAAATAGATGGCTAGGCATTTCTTCTGAGGACTCAAACATCTGACCTTTCAGTTAGCATCTGTTGTGGTTACCTAGTGCTGCTCGGACAAGAAATATACCATAAACGGGATGGTCTTAACAAACAGGAGTTTATTCTTACAATTGGAGGCTTTAAGTCCAAGTTCAAAGTGCCAAGCTCTAAGGGCTGGGTGAAAGCCCCTCAACCCTGGGGTCCAGCTCTGCCTCCTGCTCCTGGCCCACTGGACCTAGAGGCATTTCTTCATTCAGACAGCTGCTGGGTGCTGAGGCTGAGAAGCCCCAAGGTTGACAAGTAAAAAGGCACAGTCCTGATATTACCAAACCACAGGGCAGGCCATTAACTTAAATCCATTTTAAGTCCCAAGGTCGACAGAGCATAACAAGCTGCTGAGCAACGACATGGCTACATGCAGAGTTCAAGTGTGCCATAGGATAGAGACTATCCCCAAGACTTCTCCTTCTATACAGGAAGCAGACCA
>NW_006921834.1:4801765-4807067 GCF_000298275.1 Orycteropus afer afer
TGTGGAGTGCAGTTAAACTCGGGAGACATGGGGTCACCATGGGTGGCAGTCAATTCCACAGCAGTTAGGTTTGGTATTTTTGGTTTAAGTGGCTAGAGAATGACTGAAGGTGTTAATTATAAAGGAAGGTCAGAGAAGACACCTCTGAGAAAGCCACAAAGTAGCAGGGAAGCGAGGGAAGGAGCTCTGTGACTGTCTGAGGAAAAGGCCTTTCTGGTAGAGGGAGAATTGAAAGCCCCTGAGATGGAGAAATTCTGCATGCCCTTGAGGAACAATGAGGCCCACATAGCCCAGAGCAGTGCTGGAGAGGGAACAAGGTCAAAGAGGCCTCCAACTAAGGGATCAAAGTCTCCCCTTTCCTACCATTGTGACAGAACACCCTGTAAGCTCTCCAAGAATCACAATTGAAGAATGCTGTTGTTAAGTGTATCCCAGTCAGTTTGACTCAACAATTCCACGTGACAGAGTAGAGGCACCCTAAAGGGTTTTCTTGGTTGTAATCTTTATGGGAACAGATCTCCAGGTCTTTCTCCCTTGGTGGCGCTGGGTAGGTTTGAACCACAAACCTTTCAGTCCTGGGCGAAGTGCTTAAGCATTGTGCCACCAGGGTTCTTTGACTGAAGAATAGTCATGCTCAAAATATAACAAGCATAATCATATCGGGTAACATGTCGATCCTTGCTTGTTTGCTCATGCGCAGGGCTTTCCCACAGACCTGTGAAATTGTGGGCATTCCTGGCGTTTCACCATTTTGCACATGAGGAAACTAAGGCTGAGATAGTTAGGTGGTTTGCCCAAGAACAGAAATATAAAGTCACTGAGCAAGGACTTGAAACCAGGGTTGTCTGACTCTAGGATTTTAACCATGCGAGTTGTGCATGGGAAGGGGGGGAAGCAGGACCTAAAACAGCACGCAGGAGCTCTGGTGACATAGTGCCTAAGGCATTTGACTGCTAACCAGAAGGCTGGTGGTTCAAACCCACCAGCCACTCCTCGGAAGGAAGACTGGGCAATCTACTTCCGTAGTGATACTGCCTCGGAAACTCAAGGAGGGGTGGCTATGAGTCTGGTCCAACTCGCCAGCACATAACAACAACAACAACATATGTCATTATGTGTTTCAAAAAGAAAAGACCGAAAGGCAATACATCAGAATGTGATGAACTCTGGGGTGAATTGTTTCCTTCCACTGAGGTCAAGGTTTGGTCTGAAACCAAAGGGCCACTGTTGTTTGCCATCGAGTCGGCCCCGACTCATAGCGACCCCTCCTTGGGTTTCCGAGGCAGTATCACTACGAAAGTAGGAATGCCCAACCTTCCTTCCGAGGAGTGGCTGGTGGGTTTGAACCGCCAGCCTTCTGGTTAGAAGTCAAGTGCCTTAGCCACTATGCTACCAGAGCTCCTAAAGGGCCACTAGGGTGGGGGAAAAAATGCGACCACGAAGAGGAAAAGTAGTTCCCGAATCTGCCCAGCAGAGGGCGACGCTGCCCCAAGCTCGGCAAAGCTGCCCGGGCCACGCCCACTGGCGCGACTGGCTCCAACCCTGTTGAACTGGGGAGGAGCGCTGCGGGGCGATTCGCCAGGGTTCCCCAGGGTTTTGGGGGCAAGGAATAGAGGAGAGCCTGATGGGGGTGGGCGAGGAAAGAAGGGTGGTCCCTCAGGGCAGGTCTGCTCCGGGTCTGTGTCGGTGTCTGTGCTGGGGTCAACGTTGCTGGGGCGCCGCGTGTTTCCACCCGGGAGATCGAGGCGTGAGCGCGCTGGAGGTGCGGACGGGCGAGGGTGGGCGTGTGCAGGGAAAAGGGCCGGGCGGGGGTAGGGGGTGCTGAATGTCTGTGGGACTTCCTGAGGCGGCAAGATGCGCTGCTCTGAGGCAGTTACTCACCCAGGCTCTGCCACCTGCTTCCCTCCCAGCTCCCAGCAAACACAACCCAGAGGCCCCAGCCCCACCCCCACCCCAGCTAACGGAGGCTGCGCTCCCGGGCTGGAACCTGCCTACAATTTAACTCTCAGCCCTTCAGCCCCAGGGTAGGCGGGGGTGGAAACGGGGGTGCCCAAATGATTCTAGTTCGTGCAGTGCAGTAGAGTGGTACCCCCCCTCCACAGCCTCACTGCAATGGAGGCTAAACTTTAAGGTCCCACCTGCCGCCCCTGTCCTTCCCTCATCCCCATGTTCTTTTCTTTCTCAATTCTCTAAGCCCATCACTCCTTCTTGAGGTCACTCCATCCACTTGTCAGTGCAGGATTAGGCATCCTTCCAGACAGCCTGACGTCACTCCTGACCCCTGGGTAGCCCCACAGCTTCACTCACTTCCCCAATCTCATGAATGACTGGACAATGAGCTCTCTGCTATCTCACTTTTCCTGCTGCTGCCATTCAAGTCAAGTTCTCTGGTTTGGTCTCTAGGGAAAATGAAATCATTCATGGGCTCATTCCTTCTAAGAGATTTTCCTACATGTGCCCACAAACCCCTTCTCCAAGCCCAAGCCTCTTGTACCCTCTAGAGCCAAGTCCCAAGAGCCCCCTCCCCTTTGTGGGAGTGTTGTCATCTCACTCCAGGACGGTGCCCACATCCATGAAACCTTGATCCCTCTGGACCTGATCTCCTTTTGCTATCAGGCCTATCTCAGAATGCACCTTCATGTCCCACCTTCCCTCCCTCCTCCAAGCTCTCACTTTTCCTCTCCACAAGTGAATGCCACAGCCTTAGAGGCTCAGCTAATTCCTCACATCCCCTTGACCCTCCCCTCAATACTCCTTTTCCAGGAAACCTTCCCCAACTAGGCTCCAGAGCCAAACAAGTGAGAGAATCCTGGCTCTGCCAGGTACCAGCTATGCTACGTAACCTTTCTGATTCTCAGTTTCATCTGTAAAATGGGGACTGTGAGACATGGTTCTCAGTTCAGATACACTGTGAGGCCTCAGTGAGGTGATGGATGTGAAAGTCCTTACCACAATGTAAGGCACCTAGAAAGTGCTCTAAGCAATAGTCCCCTATCCTCTCCTTCTGCTTCCCTCACTGCCCTGGGGCAGAGCCACCATACTGGGGGGAAGGGACACCGAGGCCACCTTGCTGGGGAGATGGGGGTAGACAAAGGGCTCTGTGGAGACCTCAGACCAGAGCTCCATCTCCAGGGCTGTGTCTTTACCCCACCGTGCATGGAGTGGAGTCCACTCTCCTCCTCCCCTGGCATTATTTAGAGGGTGGAGAGAAGGAAACCTACACTGGGGATTCTTCTGGCTATGGGTGGGGGGGGACCTCCCCCAGGGCTCCCTGCTGCTGCTAGAGGAGCAGAAGGCTGGTGGGAGGTAAAGAGAGCCGAGGCAGGGCGGACAGGGCAGGGGGAACACCGACCACATGATATTCCGAGTCCCTGCTCCTTTTCCCATCCACCCCCACCCCCTCCGCTGAACACGCTCCTTGGGTTAATTTTTAGCATCGCAGCTCGCACATTAGTCACTCCCTGTCACCCACCTACACGGCAGGAGGCTGCTGTGCTGGTGCCGTCATCCCATCAGCTGAGAGGTGGGCTCCAGCCCCACCCTGGGCACCCCCTCACCCTCCCCTGGGTGCAAGCGGGCAGCCTGACTTATGGGAGCTGGGGAAGGGAACACTGACATCACTCCCCAGACTAGCTGCACAGGGACACAGAGTGGTGGAAGAGGGACTGGAATTCTGCTCTGGGAGGAGAGAGTCAGAGAGGGCCCCTCTGTCTCCCTACCCCCATAAGGTGCTAGGCTTTGCCCAGGCAGCTGGTCTCCTGGCAGCCCCGGGTGCTGGGAACAAAGGTGTGAGAGGGCTCCTCCCCTAGACCTGGGCCCCTGGGAGCTGCTGTTTGTCATCTCTGCCTAGCAGCTGTTCAAACAGGGAGCTTGGGGAAGCTCCATTTTCTTAATCAAATGTCCTCCCTCCTTAGGATGGCCAGGTGCACGTGCCCTGGCTGGAGCTACCACCCAGCCCCAAAGGGGTTTCCATGAGAGGGACCGGCAGATGCAGATGGAGAGGGAGATTCACTTCACCTCCCTCCTCAGAGGTGGGGAGGTGGTGGCCACCCCCAGACAAGGCTGGCCCCAAGGAGGGGTTCATTCAGCCAGTGTTTGTGGAACACCTGTTGTGTGCCAGGCTCTGTATTAGGCCCTGGGGGTGCAGCTGCACACAAGGCTGGGGATTCTGCTCTCACAAAGATCAAAGAAGGATGCAAAAGAGGTCTGTGTGATTACCAAATGTCTGTGTGATTACCAGTGGGGAGTAAGTGCTAGGGAGAAAAAAAAAATGAGGGGCTCGAGATCAAGACTAATGGGGAATATCTGCCTTGAGCGTTGTGCCTGTTTAAAGAATTATCTATGTGGAATCAAACTGACAACAGCAACTTGTAAATTAGATAGGAAACAGAGGGCAGTGAGTTTATGTTCATGAGGGAGGAACAAGTCAGAAAAGGAGGGTGAGAATGGCTGCACAGCTCAAAGAATGTCATCCAAGCCACTGAATTGTCCATGGAGAAATTGTTGAATCCGTGTATGTTCTGCCGCGCATGTTTCAACAACAACAACAACAAAATGTATTAAATAATAATAATGGGAAGAGGGAATCACTTTTGAGAAACTGAGGTTTAAGCTAAGGCACAAGGATGGAGGGACTAGTCTAGTGAAGAATCTGAAGAGTATTTCAGGCAGAGAGGATGGGCCGTGGCCAGAGGCAGGAAATATTTGAGAAACAGAAAGAACGGTGTGGGTTAAATATAAAAAAAGGGAAATGGAAGGAGAAATAATTGGAGATTGAAGAGGGGGACTGGGCCAGATCCTGGAGGGCTTCATGCAGGGCGCTGACATAGAGTTGCTGAGGTTGTTCGCTGCACAAAGGCCCGCAGTTGCCAAATTGTTGGGCCCGTGTGGCTGCTGTCAACTCAGAAGAAAGGGTGCCATCTGTAATTTGTCTGCCCATAGAGACAATTTGTTATGGATCAGTCATGGTAAAGAGTTTGGATTTTAGCCTTTTACTCTAGGGGAAGCCATAATGGGCTTAAGCAGAGGAGGGCTGTGATCCCATTTCCTTTTTGAGAACATCGCCCTACTGCTGGTGGGTGAGAGAGGAAGCAAGGAATCCATTCAGCAGGCCAATGTGGTAGTAGTGCAGGAGGGAGATGGTGGCAGGAGACCTGGCTGGGGAGGATGCCACTTACACCTCTAAAGCCACCTCTTTTTTTTTTTTTTTTTTTTAGGATTTGGGTGAAGATTTACAGAGTAAATTCACTTTTCATACAGCAGTTCACATATACTTTGTCTCATGTCATTGACCAAAATTTAC
>NW_006921834.1:4808726-4811051 GCF_000298275.1 Orycteropus afer afer
TGTTTTGATTTGCATCTCTCTAATAGCTAATGATCGTGAGCATTTCTTCATATGTTTGTTGGCCGCTTGAATATCCTCCTTAGTGTAAAGCCACCTCTTATATACATATGGTGGTTACTGCACTGGAGCAGTGTTGTGTGACCCTAGGCAGATTACTCTCCCTCACTTCACAGAAGGTGGTGATGACCTTTTGGAGATGCTTTGAGCACATGTTGTATTTACTGAGGTCTAGATATGCTAGATTTGTCCCTGGGTGGCTCAAATGGTTAAGTGCTCAACTGTGAAAAGTTGGCAGTTCGAACCCATTCAGCAGCTCCACATAAGAAAAAACTGGCCATCGCCTTCCATAAAGATGACAGCCAAGGAAACCCCGTGGACCTTGGTTCTATTCCGGAACACATGGGGTCGTCATGAGTTGGACTCTGCTTGACAGCAATAGGTCTGTTTTTTGTTTTTATATGCTAGCACTAGGCAAGAAATAATGCACTCAGTGAAGAGTCTTGAATCGTGCCTCAAGAACTTTACATTCCAATGGGGGAGGAAGCAGACAAAACCCAAAACCCATAAAAGTCCAGACAGTTTCAGATACTGCTGAATATTATGGTGGGAATAAAGCAGATTCCATGATACAGTAACCTAGGGGGTACGGGTGTATATTAGACTGGGTAGGAAAAACTTGTGAAGGCGAAGCTGAGTTTGAAGGGACCATCTGTGAGAAGAGCCAAGTGGAGAGGAAGCAGAGGAGTTGGCCTGAAGTGTTCCAGGTATGGCAAAGTGGCCAGCAGCCAGAGCAGGGTGCCAGAAGGGGAGACAAGCAAGTGAGGCAGGCTAGAGTTAGCGCCCACAGCAGGAGGAGTTAGGTTTTTATTTAAGGTATAGTGGGAAATCAAAGGAGCTCTGGTGGCATAGTGGATAAGGCATCTGGCTACTAACCAGGTCAGTGGTTCAAACCCACCAGCTGCTCTGCAGAAGGAATATAGAACAATCTACCGCCATGAAGATTTATAGCCTCAGAAACCCATTGGGGGTTGCTATGAGTTGGAATCGACTTGATGGCAGTGAGTTTGGTTTTGTTTTTTTGGGAAAATAACTGAGGTGGTTTATAACAATGATGGAGTAGCCATTGGGCCTGTTACAACTTGGGTGGGTAATGGTTCAGGTCCCCTGTAGATCTGGCTTCTGGCCCTCAAGGGAGACCCCAGAGTCTCAGAAGAAAGCAGTATCAAGTGTTCCACAGGGATAGTTCAGGACTTTAGACAATCCTTGGCCATCTCCTGTTGTGGGTATTTGGGAAGAAAAGTTCTAGATTTGCCCAAACAAGAGACTAAGTTTTGAAGAGGGTGTGGGGCCTCTAGTTCAGGCCCATACAAGTTAAAATCTCCAGACAATTTTCCTGCCTGCAGGCTCCAAGCAATTGAGATGTAAAATACAGAGTGTGTGTTGGAGTAGGGGGATGCTGAAGTCAGAGCTTGCCCAAGCCGAATCCTCCCCCTCAGGCAGTCACCACACAGACACAGATGCAAAAAACCGTCAATTTTATACAGTTCATGGTTCAGAAGCAACAACAGCAAAATGGTGGAACAGTCAGTGCTGCCACCACCCCACCTGGACGCACCAGTTCCCCCATCCCCCAAGGGGCATGGAACCCAGGACTCCTGCCCAGTCTGACCCTACTTAGTTACAGGCCCCTGAGAGGGGCCAAGCCCTTAGGGGTCAAGGCTGGGAAGGAGGGGGACCAGCACCTTCTGCCCCCTCAGGAGTCCACTACTTGACTGGAACTGTGTATGTGTGGAGGGTGGGAAAATGACCGACAATGGGCCATGTCTCCCCTTCAAGGCTAAGGGTGGGGGAGCAAGTAAAGCTGAGAAGAGGGCTTCGTGGGACAGGGCCCCCACAGGAGTTTTCCTGGACACCCCACAAGGCACTACTGACCCAGACGTAGGACAGGACACCCCTCTTAGGCCCCAGAAACTCTCCCAACCCTGAGCTTGCCTAGTTCTCTCCCAGTTTCCACTGTGGTCTGGAGGAGGAAGAAGTAAGTCTGGGCTCCCCACTCTGCAGACAAGCCAAGAACCAACCAGGCCTTCGGGACTGGCAAATACCTCTCCCGCTGCTCGCTGCTGGGGGCTCCTGGGGTCCCCTCGCCCCCTCCTTTTTGCACTGGCTGGAACGAATAAATAAATAAATACCTTCCCCCACCCACCCCTGTCCCTACAGCTGGCTCTCCTCCTCCTCCAGGGAGCGGTTGAGTCCCGGGATGAACTTGAGCAGCCGCCGGCGGAAGCTGCGGTACTTGGTTTTGCGCAGGCCGGGGCCGCAAAGAGC
>NW_006921834.1:4811173-4815919 GCF_000298275.1 Orycteropus afer afer
GGAGCACCGCACGCTGGCGCTGCGGCTCAAGAAGGCCCGCGGCTCAGCCAGCAGCCCAGGAGCTGGGGCCTCTGATGAACCCAGGCCTGGTAGGCGGGCGGGGGGCGGTGGGGGAGGCAGCGCGGGTGGCTCCGCGGCCCCGAAGAAGCAGGTGTGATAGACAGCGTCGTCGGCGTCGCTTCCGGCTGGCCGCACACCCCCACGAGGACCCCTAGGTGCCGCCAGCAGGGGCCCGAAGGGCAGCGAGCCGGGGAGCAGGCCGGCACCGTAGAGGCAGGAACGCACGGACTCCAGAGTGTCATAGATGCTCGGATCCTTCACCACGATGCCTGGCAGGGCGGAGGACACAGGGAGAAGGCTCAGGCCTTTGGCCAGATGTGTCCTCTGCAGAGGATCAGGAGATCTGGGTGAGAGTTCCTTCCTAGTGACCATCTGGGTGACCCTGGGTGAGTCCCAACCTCTGAACCCCAGATCGCTCCTCTACAGCAAGAATTATAAACTGAAATCCTTATGCAGACCACTGAGACACACAAGGGTCAGGGAAGGGATTTGATAAAAAAAACTTTGAGCCTTGGTGTTCCCACTTGTTAAAATGGAGCTGGTAATATCTACCATTTACCTTCAGACGGCTATTGTGAGAAAAAACTAAAAATGTGTGTGCATAAGCCCAGGGTTCTCCAAGTGTTGTTGTTAATTGCCATCTGACCCATAGTAACTCCATGAATGCAGAATAGGTTTTCAAGGCTGTAACCTTTCAGAGGCAGGTCACCAGCCCCATCTTCAGAGGAGCTGCTGGGTGTGTTTGAACCATCAACTTTTTGGTTAGTAGTCAAGCACTTAATTGTTTGTGCCACCCATGCGCACAGTAGCTCATAAACCATTTTTCCCTTTGGGGGAGAAGTAACCCGCTAGATAGATCTGAGGAGGAAGCATGGGTAGGGGTGTCTGTAAACTAGCAAGTGGCCCTTCACTTCCCAGCCTACTTACTCACCATGCACCAGCCGCTGCTCCTGCACCATTAGACATCTGTATTCTCCCCACTTCTCATATAGGGTTTGCTGCAAGAGACACCCCCACCCAGTTGTCAGGAGCTAGCAAGAAATTGGCAGCAGATGGGCATAGACTGAGGGACCAGGGAAGAAACAGAAGAAAAGAAACTTTGACATTAAAAGGAGGCTTGATAGATAAATGAGCCTCCTCTCATTAAAAAAAAAAAAAAAAAAACCAGGGCCTGCAAGGGCAAGAATGTGGGAAGAGAGGAGTGGAGGCTGGGCATTACCGTTACAGGGGCCCCCTTACTTTCAGGTACTGCAGTCGGGCCTCCAGCTCAGCCTTCCGAATTGACGTCCCGTACAGAGTTTCCAGTCTGAGAAGGGGGAATCAGAGGCTGAGCCGGCAGGCAGAGTGAGGAAACAGCCAGAGGCCGAGTCCAGGAATCCTTAGAGACCATACCTGAGAACGTTGCCCGATGCCTTAATGATGTCAACAATCTCTCGATGCCGGATGCCTTCCACATTCAGGCCATTGACACTGGCGATGGTGTCCCCTGCCAGGCAGAGAGGGGTTCAGCATCTGCTCCATGGGACACAACAGAAGACTTCCAGCCCTCCCTACTTTAGCCATAAAGGATAGGGATAATAATGCTGCAGAATACTCCAAAACTCCCTCCCCACTCCTCACAGTTCTGAGGAGACCCCTTCTAGTATCTCTTTCCACCCCATTCAAAGCACCCACTCACAAAACCACAGCCATCCTCCACCGTGCAGAGCCTGGGTGACTGCCAGCTTGTCCTAGCACCCCCAGTCTAGAGGCTGGGGACTTCAGTGGGGCTGGTCTCTTATATGCCCATATGATCACCCAACTCTCCGGAAGCTTTGAGTTAATTCTTATTGTCCAGTCCACAGCCTGTTGTTAAGCTAGAGACAGGGGAGGGTTCAGTAGTGCCAAGTTGGGAACTAACTCTGGCCCCAGGCATAGTAGGCCTGGCTTCTGATATCCTATGTCACTGTAGAGGCTCCTGACCTTGGGCAGGGTATGCCACCATCTCTATAAGGTCATTTCTCCTATAAAAAGGAGATGTGGGTCCAAAACTATTTACAAAATTGCAGTACATCACTTGACTAGGACTTCTAGTAAGCAGGCAAGGAGGTGAGGGGTTAGGGGAAGAAAATGGTGATGGAATTGGAGTGGAGGTGCTTTGATTCATAAAATCTCATGGTTTCCCTTTCAGTGACCCAGGGACTACAGATTTGGCCAATCCCAGAGATAGTGCTTCCTTGTTAGAATAAATAATACAGGTGCCCCAGAGTTGGGCAGATTAGGGTAAGTGTAGGCCCTGATCTCAAAGGTCAAGAAGATCTAATGGAATTTTGGTCCTTCCCCAACTCTGCCCATACTGGATTTCCCACAGTAATACCAGCAGCAGCTGCCATTTACTAGGTACCATCTCTGTGCCCATGGAACCCTGGGATGGGAGGACTTAATACTGTTTCCATAGACAATGGCAAATTTGCCTGAATCCAAAGCCTAGATTCTATCCACTTTCCTTTCTAGCTCCCTCAAACTAGGAAGAAGAAGGGAAATTGATTTCAGCAGGGATTTGTCACCCCCCCGTTTGAGAACTAGCTTATATTCTTTTCCCAGAGCCCTGCGTGCTGAGCCTCACCAGGTGTGAGCCCAGCCAGCTGGGCAGGGCTGGATTCGTGAACTCGGCAGACAAAGGTCACCATCTCCACACGCTGCTCCTCCCGGTGATGAAGGCCATAGGTCTGTAACAGGGAAGGGGATGCTCAGCCCAGCAGCAGAATAGGGTTTATCCATACCACAGGCTGGCTTCCCCCACCCGCTCAGTACTCAGCTTCTCCCACCTGGATCTCAAAGCCGAAGGTCTCATTATCCTCCTTCTCCAAGGTCAGCACTTTCCTGCAAGAGACATAGGGGACAGAGGACATCACATCAAGACTGTCAGGATGAAAAAGAGCTTGCCAGTTCCATAGCGTGACTCTCCACTAATGCTGGAGTCTGGTCTAGAACATCCAGGCATGGCTCACCATCTCCAGTGACAACTCCCTCTCCATCACAGATGGTTGGAAACTCCTTCCCCAGATCCAACCTCATCCAGCGGCACAGAAGCAATCCAACCTCCGGTGAGCAGAACCATTGGAGGTGGCTGGGTCCACAC
This sequence comes from Orycteropus afer afer, assembly GCF_000298275.1. Taxonomy (NCBI): domain Eukaryota; kingdom Metazoa; phylum Chordata; class Mammalia; order Tubulidentata; family Orycteropodidae; genus Orycteropus; species Orycteropus afer. Next base: position 4,814,355 of record NW_006921834.1, read on the forward strand.
TCCAGTGAAAGACTTCTAGTGAACCCGACGAATCCTTATACTGACTAGCCAAGGCCCCAAATTCAGACCCTACCCTGGAGCCTCCTCTGCTTCACAACTTTGGGGAAGGGCTGGCCCCACCCCTAAAGGCCAGTCACGAGGCTCAGCCCAGACCACAGCTGCTCCTCCCAGCTGTGGTGGGGCCAGCCCACCAGATGAGAGAGCTGGGGGAGGGGAGCCTAGAGGCCGCCCCTTCCCGCACTGAAGGCCTGCCCACTGGACACAATGGTCTGGAGCTGCTCCAGACCCTCGCCTGCTGGGGGAGCCCAGAGTTTCCTCTGCCCATCCCCACCCCCTTCCTTCCCGCTCAGCCAGAGGCAGAGTTAAAGCAGCTGCCAGAGGCCCCCGCAAGTCTCCCAGCCTCAGAAATGACCCAGGCCCTCAGCTCCCAGCCTGACCCAGATGTCCCCCCTCAAATGCTAAGTAGCAACTCCCAGCTCCACCCTGAGCCCTTTCCAAACTGAGCCCATCCCTGCTGTTGAAGGGCAGGCCTTCCCCCCTTGTAGGTGTTAGAGGGGGATGAGTGACAGCAAGCCCTGGGTCTACCCCAGTTCCCTCTGTTTTTCTGGAGGGGTCTGTAAATTTTATCTGTAAAGGGCCAACAGTAAATATTATAGGATTTGAGGGCCAAAATACCACTCACACACTGTTCTTTATTTTTGTTTTTACCACCCTTTGAAGTGTAAAAACCATTTTAGCTCAAGGGCCAAACAAACCAATCTGGCTGTAGTTTGCTGATCTGTGTTAGAAGAAGGCAGACCCAGATCAGGGCTGGAATGGGCAGAGGAGGGAAACTGGTCTCGGGTCCTGAGGTCAGCACCTCACTTCTGCCCATACCTCAGTCCCTTCCTCCTAAGAGGGTTCCCACAGGATATCAGCACAGGACTGAGACACTGGAGGTAGTGGCAGGCAGGACAGGCAGCTGGACACAGCTTGGCTGTTACCAGGGCTCACAGGGTTTGCTGGGGCTGGGAGAATTCAGGGCAACCCAAGAGGTGCAAAGCCCTCTCTCACTCCTACCACCTCCCATTGATCCTGAGTCCCCAGGAAGGGGTAACTGGCAGGGACCAGGGGTGGGGTGAGGAGCACCTGATGACTCAAAAGTCCCCACCTCCTTTCACTGCCACCCCCTTTACACAGCCCACACCCCCACCTGCCCCTCACTCCCAGTAGGGGAGCCCTGCTTAAAGGCTAGAGAATGACTCCCCCAGCTGTCATGCTCTCTGCTCCCCCACTCTCCCCACCCCCAGCACCTCACCCATGAGGACCAGGGCAGGGGGTGGGGGTGGTGACTCACCGCTGCTGTTCAGGACTCTGGCTGAGATTCTTCCATCGGAATCCTGATCCCTGGGTGGGAAGTGGGAAGAAGGAGCAGGTGAGAGGGTGGCTATCTTTAAGCAGATGCTGAGATCCCTACTCTGAGAAGTCCCTGGACCTAGCACTTCAGTTTCTGTTGCCTGTCTCTTAAGTCCCAGCACCACACTACATGGAAGGAGCAATTCCAATTCCGACTCAGAGCGACCCCT
>NW_006921834.1:4816839-4823459 GCF_000298275.1 Orycteropus afer afer
AGGAAGATGGGGCAATCTACTTCTGTAGTGATACTGCCTCGGAAACCCAAGGAGGGGTCACTATGAGTCAGATGTGACTCGACGGTACATAACAACAACAACAACAACCTAGGAAGAAAGGTTGGGCAATCTACTTCTGTAGCGATACTGCCTTGGAAACCTAAGGAGGGGTTGCTATGAGTCGGGTCGGACTCCACAGCACATAATAACAACAACCTGTTTAGAGCCCTACACAAACTAAAGCAGTTTCTCCTCCTCCCTAAATTATTGTTCCATGTAAACCAAACCAAAACAAAATAAGGAGCTCTGGTGGCTTAGTGCCCAGGCATTTGACTGCTAACCAGAAGGTTGATGGGTTTAAACCCACCAGCCCCTCTGTGGAAAGAAGACTGGGCAATCTACTTCCCTAAAGATTTACTGCCTAGGAAACCCAATGGGGGTCGCTCTGAGTCGGAATTGGAATTGCTCATTCTATGTAGGAATCTCTATCTCAGACCAGTCCCTTCCCTGTGTGTCCCCTACAGCGCTGAGCCCTGCTGATGTGTGCCCTTGCCAAGGCAAGGAAGAGAGGAGGAACTCTTTCTCCAGAACTCAAAGACTAGCTTCAGGGGTGGGGACAGTTCCTAAATGGCTCAGGGAGGTAGGACTGGGCAGCATAGACAGACCCCTTTGTCTCTCAACTCGATTTTCATAAAATGCAAATTCTCAACAGGCTGTTCATTGTGTGTAGGGGGGGATGCGGGGAGCAGGGAGGAGGAGGGGGCTGAGCAGGAAAGGCCACCAGCCCCCTCTTCTTAACCTGGGTCTTGTTTCCTTGCTTCTGAACGTTCGACTCTCCTCGGGCCAAGGAAGAGCTCCATGGAGGGGGGACTCAGAGGGCGGGTGCAGCCCGCATCCTTCCTGCCCGGCGGGTGCCCTCAGACCCCTCCCACTGCGTCCGGTCCCGGCCAAAGTCCAAGTAGCTGTAGCCCGGGCACCCCCAAGAAGCTACAAGGCGGCAGGACCCCGAGCCCTGGAGTGGGGCATCCCCCAGGAAAGGTGTGCTTTCCCGAGTTCCCACACACTTCCACGGCGTGAGAACTCATAAGGCGTGTACAGGGGCCTCCCTCTCCCTCTTCCAGCCAGAGCGCTGAGACCCTCAACATGTCTGGGGCGAGCGGCAGGACCCCATCTCTAACCCTCCATGGTCCAAGTGGAGAAGCCGGGGCAAAGGGATCCTGAGACACTTGGACATGGGGAGGAAGGATGGCCAGAAATACAGATGGAACGAGTTGGAGACTGGGAATGTTGTTGGGGAAGAAGGAAAGGGAGCGAGACGGGGCGGTGGCGTGTGGGGACTGGAGTGGAGAGCCACCGGGATTGGGAGGGGGGTATGGAGGCGGGGGCCACAGCCGTCACGGCAGCAGGGACTGTGGGTGGGGAAGGTTGGAGCCTTCTGGGGAGAGGGCGGAGGGGAGTGAGCAGGTTCTGATGGGGGTCAGCGGGCTGGGGAAGAATGGGGCGACCCAGTGTGCTCCGCGGATGGCATGTGGTGGGGTCAGCAGGCACTGATGGGGCAGTATTAGGGGGTCTCCCAGGTATTTTGGAAGGAACGCTGAAGCACACTGAGAGCTGGGGAGCCGCGGAGGGTTAGTGGGGTGGGAGGACTCACCTTTCGGCGGGGCAGGGTGCCCCCGGACACGGCGAGCGCGCGATACAGCTCGGCCGGGTGGTAGTCCTCCAGCGCCGCGTACAGCTCCTCCCCGGGGGTGCCAGGGGCGGCGGCTGCAGCGGGGGGCCCCGAGGCCGGGGTCGGAGCCGGAGCGGCGGGAGCGACTTCCGAGTCTGGAGCCTGGGCGGCGGGGTCCGGCGCAGCCGCCGCCTCCTCTTTCTGCTGCAGCTTCCTGAGTCGGCGGAGGGTCATGGCTCCGGTGCGGGGCGCCCCTCGGCGGCGGCAGTCGCTCCGCTTGGCCACGCGGGCAGTGGTTCGCGGATGCCAGCCCGGCGGCCGCGAGTCTCCTCTCTTTATAGGCTCCAGAGCGAGCTGGGAGGGAGAGAGCGCGCGGGGAGGGGCTTACACGAGGCCACGCCCCCTCCCGAGGCCGCGCCCCTCTTGTGGCCCCACCCCTTCCCGAGGTCCTGCCCCCAGCACCGTAGGCCCGCCCGCGAAGTTTCCCCGACAGCGCTCCAAGGCCCGCCAGATCAGGGACACTCGGTGACCTGGGCGCTCAGTGGGAGAAATCGCCACGGAGGGGAAGGGACAGACAGGGAGGGGGGCAATGGGTCTCCTTGATACTTGGGGTGTGTGTGTGGGGGTGGTCTGTGGTGGGCTGTGCAGGGGGAGGGGTGTGGACAGAGGGCTGTGGGGTGAGGTCCCTGAAGAAGAAGGAAGTAGAGGCCCCTGAACTGACAGTACAGAAGCCCCCAGGACTGAGAGAGCAGATTTCTCCAGGAGAGTTGACAGGGGTTGCCTCCCCTTCCCATGTGGAGGGAAAAGGGAAGAGCTGAAAACCCAGAAAGCATGAGGCTTCATTCTGTCTGTCCCTCAATGATTCCCTCAGAGGGTCAGGAGTGGCCCTTTCTGAATAAACCTCTCCTCAGCTCCTGAAATTGGAGCTCACATTCCCATTTCCCGGCAGACAGGTCCTTACTGTGGGGTTGACATATAGGGGAAAGGTGGGCCTGAGGTGACCAGCTGTTGGGAGGATCGCTTGGCCATTCTCTGACTTTATTTTAGGGACCATCCCCAGGGTTGTGTTACTGTGGCCGCCAGGCAGCAGAAGAGGCGGGGATGGCCCAGCTGAAGTCTCTGTCGTCAGTGGTACCAGAATAAGAAGTGAGAGGAGGAAGTAGAAGGCCACACTTGGCGTCTGAAAAGCAGCCAGCCACCACAGGGTGTCAGCACCACAAGGTGGGGGCGCCACCTCCCAACATCGGCCACTGAACAGAGGTGGTGACATAAGGAGGCACTGTTCCCATCTGTCCCCTCCTCCTCCAATCTTCCCAAGTCTGTGTCATGCCTTAATAGCTAACATTTATGGGGGATTTACCATGTGCTATGCACACTGTTCTGTGTATGCTTTTATATACATGTATTAACTCATTTAGTCCTCACAACAACCCTATGAAATAGGTACTATTAACATCTCTTACAGCTTGGAAAGTGAGGTTCAGAGAGGTTAAGTAACCTGCCCTAGGCCACTCAGTAATAGAGCTGGGAGGTAAACCCAGGCAGCCTGGTTCCCAAGCCTGAGGTTTTAACTTCTATGTGATGCTGGCTGCTTCAAGTCTTCTTTCATCCAACATTTAAATCCTGCTCCATGCCACGTACTGGCGAGGCACCGGGGTTCCAGAGGCTCTTGGTGTCACAAGGAGGGGCACATGGTACATATGCTGTGTTAGTCACAAGGCATGGGGGATACAGAGAGGCAAGTGCTCGTGCCCATCTGGGGAGACCAAGACAGGCTTTCTGGGAGTCTCCTGTCTCCTGCCTCTCTCAGTTCACAGGTCTGTCACATCTCCTTGCTTTCCTGTGTCTGTCTCTTCCCTATCCCCAGGTCCGTGGGCCCCCAGCCCCCGTAGGAGGTGTGGATGACGGGGGAGGGTGCTTCTCCACCCCTCAGTGATTGTACGCGTCCAGATGGCTGGATGCTTGTTTGGGGGGGAACTACAAGGAGCTGAGAGCCAGCTCCCCTCATGCCTTCCTATCTGTCCTCCCACCTCCCACCTTGGCACCACCAAGTGGCTATCAGCTAACAGGCCGAGGGGGTGGCAGTGGGGAAACATGGGGCTGTATTGTGAAGCATTAGCACAGATGGACCCCTGGACTGTCTGTTGCCTGCTCCTGGCAGACAGCATCTGTGTTGAGGGTGGGGGTGGGGAGGCCAGGGAAGGCAATGGTTTCTATTCTGTCCATTTCAGTGCTTATTCCTGAAAGGCACTGTACAACCTTTTCTGGGGACAACTGCCATCCCACCTACTACAGGGGGTTAAGGAAGCCTCCCTGCCTGAAACCTGGAGAAGTGGATGCCCCAGGAGTCACCTAATAGCCCTGTGAGGCATTGCTCTTCAAGCGGATGTGGACACAGCAGTCTCCCCCCAGTTTATGGAGGTCAGCTTCTCTCCCTGCCTCCAAGTGAGAGCACACCATCACAGAACTGAAGTTCACACCTCAGGTTCCTTCCTTCTGTCAGGCACAAAGCCCTGGAGAACCCTAGAGGGCAGATAGGCCAGAAGCCCAGTTTCTGTCAGGACCATCGCATGATTTCCCCAAATCCTGGAGTTTCAGAGCTGGAAAGGGCCCCAGGTAGCATGTGGACCAAGCCCCTCATTAGTAGTGGAGCAAACTGAGGCCGGGGTGGGAAAGGCAGTGACAGAACGGGCACCAGAAACCAGGTCTCCTGATCAGACTGGGTATTTCCCACGTGTGCTGTTTGACTCAGCTGCACGTAGCACCCCTTTCCGCCTCCCCTCACAGAGCTCAGAGACCTGTGCCTGCTTCCTCCTCCCCTAACCGCCCCAATTTCTCTAGGGAGCTGAGGGGGAGCCCCGAATACCACATATGAGGTGGTGATGCCCTCTGGTGGCCATGAGTCTCTTGATAGAAAATCTTCAAACTAGACTTCCAAAGGAGCTTTGGTGGTGCAGTGGTTAAGGTGTTCAGCTGCCAGCCAAAAGGTTTGATGTTTGAACCCACCAGCTGCTCTGCAGGACAAAAATGAAGCACTCTGCTTCCATAAAGATTTACAGCCTTGGAAAACCTGTGGGTCAGTTCTACTCTGTCCTACATGGTCGTTACAAGTGGGAATGGACACAATGGCAGTGGGTTTTTCCAAGACTTCCAAAGACTTCACCTGGCCTGGCCCAGCTGAGTGTAAGTACCCCCCATGGCTCCTCTCTTCCTCTTGATCTGTGTTCCATTGAGACACTGAGCACCACCTTCTCATTGAGTTCTTAAATCTCACACCTGTCACAGTTTAGAAGTTTGTTTGTTTGTTATCTCAGCTGACGCTGCCCTGCTGCAGGTGAATTTGCCCAGGGAGAGGGCAGAAAGCAGTGGGCCTTCTTGGGGCAGGAACCTGCACACACCACATAGTACCTATGTGGCCTCTTCTCCAGCTCCCCACGACTTCCTCCTAAGCCGGAATCTCTCTTTTTATCCTTTTTGAAATTGTGACTTGGGTGAAAATTTACAGAGAAAATTTGTTTTCCATTCAACAGTTCATACACATTTTATGTCATAACATTGATTGCAATCTCCACAATGTAATGGCTCTCTTCCTACTTCCTCCCTGTGGTTACCTCTTCACTTTGTCCTTCTTTCCTATGCATTCCTGCCCTCTGAGCTATCACCCTGTGCAAATGCTGCCCTCTGTTCTCTCCTGGGGTTGTTTTAAGGAGTGTACCTACCTCGTGCAGTTATTCACTGTGTAGGCCTGTCTGTTGTTTGGCTGGAAGCCATGGGAGTGAGTTCAATTCCAGACCCAAAGAGTGACTGGGGCCATGTCTTGAGGGTTTCATCAGTCTCTATCAGAGTAGTAAGCCTGATTTTTTTTTTTTTATGATTTTATTTTTGTTTCACATTTTTCTCCCACTTTATCCAGGATCTCCTATTTTGATCCTTTTCCAAGTGGTTAACAGTGGTAGCCGGCACCATCTAGTTTTTCTGGTCTCAGGGTCTTGTAGGCTGAGGTTCGGCATGGTCGGACTAATTGTTCCTGTGCATCTTTGATATTCTTTCATTCTTCTTTGCTCTGGATGAGGAGAGACCAACTGTTGCATCTTAGATGGCTGCTTGCAAGCTTTAAAGACCCCAGTCACTACTCACCAAAGTAGGCTATAGAACCATGTGTTTGTGTAGAATGTTATGCCATTTGAGTTTGATGTCCCCTGCAACCATGGTCCTGAGCCTGCAGGCCCACCGACTCACTCCCTCAAGGTGTTTGGCTATAGCTAAGATGTTGTCATAACTTTGCCCCTATTAGCTCTACTATATATAGCAACATTCTTTAGCACATAAAAATACATATATAGAAATATCGTCTGCCAAACTTACATACGGCCATGGATATATTCCCTCTTGCCTACCCATACCTGATCATTTTGCCTGTGTGTCCACCCATAGATTAATGTTTGTTATAACTGATAATGCTGGACTGTGTGTGTAAAAGTGTTTACCTTTGTTGTCTGTATCTCTTGTGTGCCTCTCCGTGTCTTCCATTTCCTTAGTTATTATTGTGCTAGTCACTCTCTTTTGGTATATTGCTTTTCCCTTCACTCAAATCAACACTTGTCTCTTACTGATCTAGCAGTTTTCCCTCTCTTCCCCTCCCATCTCTGGTAACGAACAAGGAAAGTTTCCTTCCATGTTGTTCTGGTTACCTAGTACTGCTCTGACAAGAATATACCACAAATGGATGCTTAAACAAACAGGAGTTTATTCTTATAATTGGGAGGCTTTAAGTCCAAGTTCAAAGTGCCAAACTCTAGGGGCTGGGTGAAAGCCCCTTGACCTTGGGCTTCAGCTCTGCCTCCAGCTCCCAGCCCACTGAAGCTAGAGGCTTTTCTTCACTCAGACAGCTACTGGCTGCTGAGGCTGCCAAGCCCAAGGTTGACAAGTGAAAAAAGCACAGTCCCGATGT
>NW_006921834.1:4824554-4830746 GCF_000298275.1 Orycteropus afer afer
CGAGTATAGCATGGATTGTGGGGCTGGTGCGGGATCGGGCAGTGTTTCGTTCTGCTGTGCATGGGGTCGCTATGAGTCGGAAACGAATCGACGGCACTTAACAACAACAACACAACTTCTCCCCTCCCTGGTAACCAACAGAGAAAATTTCCTTCCATGTATAAACCTTTCCTTGACTTTTACAATAGTGGACTAATAATATTTGTCCTTCTGTGATTTACTTATTTCATTCAGTGTAATGTCCTCCAAGTTCATCTACATTATGTGGTGTTTTTCAGATTCTACATTATTCTAAAGAATAGGGTTGCATAATATTCCATTGTGTGTATGTACCATAGTTTGGTTATCCACTCCTCAGTTGACAGGCACTTAGATTGTTTCCATCTCTTTGCTATTGTGCATAGTGCTATGATGAGGCAGTGTTCTGGCCCTCAATTCTTTAAGGATATATACCTAGTAATGGGATTGCTGGGTCAAATGGTATTTCTATTTCCAACATTTTAAGGAATCACCATACTGATTTACACAGTGGTTGTATCCTTTTACAGTCTCACCAGCAGTATATGAGAGTCCCCATAGCTCCACATCTTCGCTAGCATTTGTTATTTTCTGTCTTGCTGAACTTTGCTATTATTGCTAGGGTAAGATGGTATCTCTGGTTGTTCTGATTTGCATCTGTCTAGTGCCTAACGAGGAGCTCTGGTAGCATAGTGGCTAAGGCATTTGACTGCTAACCAGAAGGCTGGTGGTTCAAACCCACCAGCCACTCCTTGGAAGGAAGAGGGGGCAATCTATTTCCGTAGTGATACTGCCTCAGAAACCCAAGGAAGGGTCGCTATGAGTCGGGTCCGACTCGACAGCATATAACAACACAACAGTGGCTAATGATTGTGAACATTTCTTCATGTATTTGTTGGCTGCCTGAATATCTTCTTTGGTGAAGTGTCTGTTCATATCTTCTGCTCATTTTTTAAATGGATTTTTTTTGTCTTTTTGATGTTGAGGTGTTGGAGTTTTCTATAAAATTTAAAGATAAGTCCTTTGTCTGATATGTCACTGCCAAATATTTTTCCCATTCTGTAGATTCCCTTTGTACTCTTTTGGAGACATCTAATGATGCACATAAGAATTTAATTTTTAAAAGGCCCTAATCATCTAATTTATCTAGTTTACTGCTATTTGTGCATCTTGGGTTATGCTTGACAGCCCATATATGCAACAAATTAAGCCCCCTAAGTTTGCCCCTATTTTTTATTTGATGAACTTTATAGTTTTAGGTTTCACATTTAAGTCTTAGATCCATCTTGAGTTAGTTTTTGTGTATGGTGTGAAGTATGGATCTTGTCTCATTTTTCTGCAAATGGCTATCCAGTTTTAGCAGCACCATTTGTGAAAGAGACTATCCTTTCCCCATTTAATGGATTTCGGCCCTTTGTCAAAGATCAGCTGACCATTGGTCATTGGATCTATTTCTGGGTTCTCAATTCTGTTCCACTGGTCTATGTGTCTGTCATTGTACCAATATCAGACTCTTTTGAGTACTATGGCTATATAATAGGTTTTGAGATCTGAGAATGTGAGACTTCCTACTTTGTTCTTCTTCAAAAGTGCTTTGGTTATCCGAGGTCTCTTTCCTTTTCATATAAAAGTCATTCCATGACTTTTGTATGTTAATCTTCTATCTTGATTGGTTTTTCTGTCTTTAAAGAATGTTGATGGAATCTGAATCAGGACTGCATTGAATGTATAAATTGCTTTGGGTAGTACTGACATTTTCACAATGTTCAATCATCCTATCCATGAGTATGGTATGTTCTTTCATTTATGTAGATCTCTTATAGTTTCCTGAAGTAGTATTTCGTAATTTTCCCTGTGTGGGCCTTTTGTGTCCCTGGTAAGATTTATTCCCAAGTATTTTATCTTTTTGGTAGCTATTGTAAATGGTATTGATTTCCTTATTTCCTTTTCAGAGACCTCTTTGCTGGTGTAGAGTAATCTAACTGGCTTTTGTATGTTGATCTTGTATCCTGCAACTGTGCTAAATCTTTCAATAAGTTCCAATAATGTTCTTGCTGACTCTCTGGGATTTTCTATATATAGGATCATATCTGCAAATAGGAAAATTCTTCCTTACCAAGTTGGATGCCTTTTATTTCCCTTTCTTGCTTTATTGCCCTAGCTAGGACTTCCAATAAAATGTTGAATAGAAGTGGTGATAGAGCGCATCCTTGTCTGGTTCCCGTTTGCAAGGGAAATACTTTAAGTCTCTGTTGAGAATAATGTTGGTTGTTGGTTTTGCATATATGCCCTTTAGTATGTTGGGGTATTTCCCTTCTATTCCTATTTTTTTTTTTTAGAGTTTTTATTAAAAATGGGTATTGGATTTTATCAAATGCCTTTTCTGTGTTGATTTATATGATCATGTGGGTTTTTTCCCCTTATTTTACTTTTGTGATGGGATTATGTTGATGTTTTTCTAATGTAAAACCATCCTTGCATAATTGGTATGAATCCCAGTTGGTCATGATGTATTATTTTTTTGATATGTTGTTGGAGTCTATTGGCTAGGATTTTGTTGAATATTTTTACATCTGTATTCTGAGGAATATTGGTATGTAGTTTTCCTTTCTAGGTATGTCTTTGCCTAGTTTTGGTGTCAGGGGTATGCTTGCTTCATAAAATTAATTTGGAAGTATTCCATCCTTTTCTGTGTTCTGGAGTAGTTTGAGTAGGATTGGTGTCAGTTCTTCTCTGAATGTTTGGTAGAATTCTCCAGTGAAGCTGTCTGGGCCAGGACTTGTTTTTGTTGGGAATTTTTAATGACCTGTTCAATTTCTTCTTCTATTATGGGTCTGTTCAGATTTTCTACCTCTGTCTGTGTGAGTTTATGTAAGTAGTGTGTTTATAGAAATCTGTCCATTTCTTCTGGGTTTTCAAATTTGTTGGAGTATCCTGATATACTTTTAATTTTGGTTGGGTCTGTTGTGATGTCACCCATTTCATTTCTTATTCATGTTATTTGCATCTTCTCCTTCTTTTCCTTTGTTAAATTTGCCAGTGCTTTGTCAATTTTCTTAATCTTTTCAAAGAACCAACTTCTAGTCTTGTTGATTCTGTCTACTGTTTTTCTGTTTCATTTATTTCTGCTTGAATCTTCATAATTTCTTTTCTTCTGGTAACTGTAGGCTTTTCTTGCTTCTCTTTTTCTAATTGTTGGAGACACTGGCTTAAGGTGTTGGTTTTGGCTCTTTCTTCTTTTTTGATGTGTGCATTTATTGCTATTAATTGCCCTCTGATTACTGCTTTTGCTGTGTCCCAAAGATTCTGATGTGTTGTGTTTTCTTCTAGTTTGATTCAAGGAATTCTTTAATTTCATTTTTTGTTTCTTTTTTCACCCAGTAGTTTTTAAGAAGGAGGATTTTATTCAGTTTCCATGTATTTGCTTTTTTTCTCTTGATCATCCTATTGTTGACTTCTAATTTTATAGCACTGTGATATAAGAGGATGCTTTGCAGTATTTCAATATTTTTAAATTTGTTGAGGCTTGCTTTGTGGCCTGACATGTGGTCTATTCTGGAGACTGTTCCCTGTGTACTGGAAAAGAATGTATATTGTGCTGTTGTTGGGTGATGTGCTCTGTATACATCTATAAGGTCAATTTGGTTGATTGTATTGTTTAGTTCTTCTTTGTGTTTGCTGAATTTCTTTATAGTTGTTCTATCTTTCATCGAAAGTGGTATATTAAAAAGTCTCCTACTATGACTGTGGAGTTGTCTATTTGTCTTTCCAATTCTGTTAATGTATGATTTATGTATGTGGGGCTCCTTCATTAGATTCATAGATATTTGTTATGGTTATGCCTTCTTGTTGGATTGACCCTTTAATCATTTTAAAATGTCCTTCCTTGTCTCTTGTCTAGTGGATTTGTCTTGAAGTCTATTTTATCAGAAATTAATATTGCCACACTCTTTTTTGATTACCATTTGTTTGATATGTATTTTTTCTAACCTTTGACTTTTAGTCTATTTTTGCCTTTGTGTCTAAGGTGAGTCTCTTGTAGACAGTATATTGATGGGTCATGTTTTCTTATCCAGTCTGTAAACTCTCCATCTGTTGACTGGTACATTTAAACCATTTACTTTCAGTGAAATTATTGACACATATGAATTTATTACTGTTATTTTATTATGTGTTTTTTCATGGTGTTGCTGTTTTTTTCATGGTAGTCCATATAATTTTCTGTGCTGAGTTCATTTTTTAAATGATTTTTAAAATCATTTCTTTTGCTTCTATCATTTTAGTATTTGCTAAATATATGTGCCTTTCCTTTTTCATTTTGATAAGAAAGTTTATTAATTTTATTTGAGATTACCATGATTTATTATTTTCTTCCTGAATTTACAACAGTCTATGCTATCTCTCAATCATCTTGACTCCATTTGGAAGTTCTGTATCTATGCTATTCCCTCTTTTTGGTTTGTAGTTGTCCTCATTTACCAATTGATGTCTCTGGTTCCCATTTACTGTCTTGTAAGTTTATTTTACTTTGGATACTTCTATATATCTGGGTTGGTTTCTGTGTTATGTCATTATGTGTGTTAATCATTGGTTGTTGTCTGCTGTTGTTAGTTTGCTCTCTGCAGGACTCTTTTTAGCATGTCTTGTAAGGTTGGTCTAGTTTTAACAAAATTTCTTAGTATCTGTTTATCTGGAAATATCCTAATTTTGCTTTATATATATATATATATAAAGTTTTGCTGGGTATATAATTCTTGTTTGGTATTTTTTTCCTTTCAAGCTCTTGTATATGTCATCCCATTGCCTTCTCATTTGCATGGTTTCTGCCAAGAAATCAGAGCTTAGTCTTATTGGCTGCCCTGTGTAGGTAACTTTTCATTTTTTCCCATGCTTCTTTCAGGATTCTTTTTCTGTCTTTGTTTTTGGTAAGTGTGGTAGTTAAGGTTGTGTGTCAACTTGGTTGGGCTGTGGTTTTGAGTAGCTGGGCAGCTGGATGCAATTATCCCCCATGATGAGATTGTAATCACCTCCATGGTGGAATCTGCTATGAGCAGCTAAGTTGTTGCCTTTGGAGGTATGGCCTGCTTCCAGTATATAAGGAGAAGCTTTGAGCAAGGTCTTAGCTTTTTAGCACATCTGGATCCTGCATTTGGCCAAGTCTTCATCTCGGTGGCCTGCCTGCCATGTTACCTGCCAATCTTGGCATTGTTCTTGGACTTGGGCCACTTCTGCCATGTTGCCAGTTGATCTTGTGATTGTGCCATTCTACTTGCTGACCTTGGGTTTGTCAGCATCAGCAGCCGGCAGCTGCATAAGTTACAAGAAGCCTCCAGCTCCTGTGGGCCTGGAATAAGAGGCAGAGATGCAGCCCAAGATTGAAGACCTTTCACTCATCCCCTAGAGCTTGTACTCTGAAATTGGACTTCTAGCCCCTTAAGTTGTAAGAGAATAAATTAATGTTTGTTAAACCCATCCACTTGTGGTATTTCTGTTTTAGCAGCACTAGAAAACCAAGACAGTAAGTTTGATTATGATTTGTCTTGGTCATTTTCTTTTGGGGTCTGTGTCTTGTTTGGGTTTGCTAAACTGCTTGAATGGGTATCTTCTTGTCTTTCATCATATTAGGGAAGCTCTCTTCCAACAAATCTTTGACAATTTTCTCTGTGTTTTTGTTTCTTACTGTTCTGGAAGTTCAATCACAGGTAAATTATTCCTCTTGATGGTGTCCCACATATATCTTAGGATTTCTTCCTTTTGTTTTGATCTATTTTCTGATTGCTCCCTTTACAAAGTAGTATTGAGAGGTTTGTCTTCAGTCTCACTAGTTCTGTCTTCCATTCATTCAATTCTACTCCTTTGCCCTTTTAATGTGTTATCTATTTCTGAAATCTTAGTATTAATCTTCTGGATTTCTATTTTTGTATGGTTTCTGTTTTTTTCATTTATTTTGTCAGTTTGTTCTTGTATTGTTTCCTTAAATTGTTCCAGAGCTTTATCTGTTTTCCTTGATTTTTTCAGTGTTGTCCTTGATCTATCTCTCAATTCATTGATAATACCTAAATATAATTATTTTGAGTACCTTATCAAGTAGTGCCACTGTTGCTTCTTCCTCAGAGAGGTTTTCTGGCTCTGTATCCTGGTCCCTTGTTTGTACCACTTTGTCTTACTTCTTTG
>NW_006921834.1:4830981-4878427 GCF_000298275.1 Orycteropus afer afer
CACCATCTATGATTGATCAGTTGGTACAGAAGGAAGTGATGGCCCTCGCCCAGTGAGTGGGGCTACAGGAGGTGTGGGTGTGGTTGGGTCGTGTGGGCATGGTTGCCATCTACCTGGTTGGACAAAAAATGACAAAACAATAAATAAATAAAACAAGAGAACAACAAACACAAACCACATAAACAAACAGCAACAACCACAGAAAGAAAACATAGTAAATGAAAAGAAATATTTAAAAAGGAAAAAAAGACAAAAGAAGCACAAAGAATTAAAGAAAAAAAATATCTAGGGTGGGAGGAATAAGAGAAGAGAACATGAGAAAAACAATAATAAAGAAAAAATGAGGAAAATGCAAAAAAGGGATGGGGAGAACAAAAAGGAGAAAAGAAAAAAAAAAAGGAAGCAGGAAAAATAAAAAGAAGCAGGGATGGGAAAGAGAAAAAATATAATGAAAGAAAGGAGAAAGAAAAAAGGAATAATTTTATAACAAATAAACAAAAACAAAATCGGTGAGCGGTGCAGGGCACCTAGGTTGTGTTTCTACCGGCCAAGTAGGCAGCAGGGAGTAGGACACCTGGGTAGGTACAAGTTCCTGCCTACCCAGAAGGGAAATGGGGGCAGGGCACCTGGACCTGTAAAGAGTTCCTGCTGCCTCAAACAACAATAGGAGCAAGGTACCTGGTACCAGAAGGAATTCCTGCCTGCTCAAAATGCAGCTGGGGTTAGGGTGTTTGG
This sequence comes from Orycteropus afer afer, assembly GCF_000298275.1. Taxonomy (NCBI): domain Eukaryota; kingdom Metazoa; phylum Chordata; class Mammalia; order Tubulidentata; family Orycteropodidae; genus Orycteropus; species Orycteropus afer. Next base: position 4,831,717 of record NW_006921834.1, read on the forward strand.
TCTCAGAAAAAGTTCCTGCTGTCCCAAAAGCTTGATGTAGGGCCCCTACTCCCAGAAAACGTTCCTGCTGACCCCAAAGGGGGTTTGGTGTAAAGCACGTGGTGCCAGCAAAAGTTCCTGCCAGCCTGAAATGCTGCTGGGAGCAGGGTGTTAAGCCTGAATCTCTTGTCTTGCACCTTTTTTTCTCATCCTGTTGTCTGCAGCCCCTCAAAGCTTGGGAAGTGGGGAGCACAACCTGCACAGGGCCTGTATCCTCCCTCTCTGCACTCCTCCCTCCAGGAAGCCTCCATACATACCTCAGCACTCTGAAAGAAACATGGTCAGGAATAGTGTAAAGGTTGAGTAAAGATGTCTGAGAAGCCAGAGTGATGGGACATAGTTTCATGGGACAACTCAGTCAATTGACATAACATAGGACATAAAAATCATAATCTGTACCCTTGTAACATGAGTAAAACTGAGGTCTTAAAGGCTTATGAATGGACATCTAACACACAACTATGAATCTCTACTTGCCAAAAGCAAAACAATAAGAGGGCAACAAAAATCTCAGAGAAGAAACAAGTCTAAATGAGCCACAACCTCATCTACCCTATACCAGAAGAACTAGATGGTGCCTGGCTACCACTACTGACTGTTCTCACCAGGATCCTGGGCAGAATAGGAGACACATGTGAAGCAGAACTCAAATTCTTATTAAATACCAAAAACGCCAGAAAACTGGAACAGTTGAGAACAGAGACTCCCTGAGACTATCACCCTGAGATGCTCTTTAAACCTAGAACTGAGCCTATCCCCTGAGACCATCCTTTAATGAAGGAGAAGAGTGGCACACAAAATAAAGGATATTACCCATAATATCAGTGCTCTAATTAAAAACCATCAGTATGCTGGAGAGAGTTGCTGGACCTGTGGGCTCAGGACTAAGGTCACAGGAGACTTCAAGCTCAACTGGCATAACATACTACACAACGATATTGTTCTACATCCTACTTCAGTGAGTAGCGACTGGGGTCTTAAAAGCTTGCAAGTGGCCTTCTTGATGCAACAATGGGTCTCACCTCATCCAGAGCAAAGAATGAAGAAAATCAAAGATGCATGAACACAATTAGTCCAAGAGACTAGTGAACCATGCAAGCCTCAGCCTGTATGACCATGAGGCCAAAAGAACTAGATAGTGCCCAGCTACCACTGTCAACCACTCAGAAAGGGATCAGTGCAGGAGAACCTGGATAGAGTGGGAGAATGATATGGAATAAAACTCAAAATCATAAAAATAAGACCAGCTTTACTGGTCTGATAGAGCTTGGTGAGACCTCCAAGACTATGGGCCGTGGCTTCCAGCCAAATAACAGAGAGACATATAGGGTGAACATTTACATCAGGTAGATACACTCCTTAGAACAATCAATCATGGGAGAACAGAAGGGCAGTATTTGCACAGGGAGATAGCTCAGGGGGCAGGAATGCATAGGATAGAAGGACACAGAAGAGGTGGGAAGAGAGCTGTTACATTGTGGGGAATTATGGTCAATGTCATGAAATAAAATGTGTGTGAACTGCTGTGTGGAAAATGAATTTGCTTTGTAAACTTTCACCCAAATCACAAATTTTTTTTTTTTTTTAAAGAAACAATAAACCATCAATATGAGACCAAAAGGTCAATGATTACTCAGAAGCAAAGATGAGAAGTTAAGGGGGCAGGGAAACTAGAGTTCTGGAGATGGGACAAACAGAACACAATTAAAGAGACTGTTTACAATTGTGATAAATATAACTAATGCCACTGAACAATTTGTGCAGAAGCTGTCAGATGGGAACTAAACTTGCTGTGTACCAAATACTCTCTCTCTCTCTCTCTCTCTCTCTATATATATATATATATATATTAAAGAAAACCTTATGAAGCACAGTTCTACTCTGACAGGTGGTCACCATGAGTCAGAGTTGACTCAAAAGTAACTAGTTTCTGGCTCTGGCTCCTCACACTGAGGATAGGGCTTGGCTTGTGGCTAGGGAGTAGACAGCAGAGACCTGGCTAACAGTCAAGGCCTGGTAACACCTCTTTCTAGGTAACTCCAAGAGGCCAGGGACCATTTTGCCCATGACGGGGACAGGAAGATGTCTCTGGCTTGACCACATTAGGGTCGAATGGCAGAAGGAAAGGTGAACTCTCCAGCTTTCCTTACAGCAGTCACACACAACTCCAAAGACATAAGGTATTTATTTTGCCCTTGCCTAGATTCCTAACAGTCAACAGTGTTCCCCTCACCTATAGAGGAATGAGGGAGAACATAATCTTGCCCCCACCAACCTGCTCTAACTCTAGGGTACCATCTCGAGATTCAAAGCTCCAGAAGCCCAGAGCCCTCTGGAATCTAGCTCAAATCTCTGAGCTGTGGTGTGGCTACTTCAGGGTCCTGAACTGGAAGGAAGAACAACTTGACGGGGGCCTGTCTCTGGGTACTGCACCTGTCTAAGCTGGAAGGCAAGAGGGAGAGAGCTTGGGTCTCAGCTGGTCTCTGGTCTGCCAGGAATGAGGGGTCGGGTCCTGAATCACAGGGCACACTGCATCTTGAGGGAGGCATGGACAGCCGGTGGGCAGCTGACTGGGTGCGGAGTCACTCTTTTTCTTAATGGCTCCAATTGCCCCCAAATTGCCATGGGATAAGATATGTGTATAGAAAGAAAGACAGTGCGTGAGTGTGTATCGGGGCCCAGGAGGGAGCCCAGCAGCAGGGTTGATCCATCACAGCCCAAAGACCTGATTCCAGGAGGTATGGTAGTAGGAGCAGGGTAGATGTGGCATTTTAATGGTGTTGGATATGGGTGGCCTCTAGGTCCAGTTCCATCCAGAGGCCAGGCACCATTTTGCCTCTTGGGTTGGAAAAGGAAGGTGTCTCTGGCTTGGACAGGTTATATTAGAGTAGCAGAGGAGGGACAGGTTGACCCCCAGCTTTTCTTACAGCATTTGCACACCACTCCCAAGACAGTGTTTATTTCTTTTACCTTGTCTCATTTCAGAACAGGCAGAAATAACTAAGCAAATGATAGCTCTTTGGGCCCTAGAGTCCCCAGCTCTCTTCCCTCCTGTCTCTTCTTTGGCAAACACCTCTGCTCAGTTGCTTCATCCCTAGCTCCTCTCCTTCTGCAGTCCCCAAAAACATATGCAAAGCTGCCAGCCTGGGTCTCCATTGACTCCAAACTGAAACCAGTTTCCCTTCTTCCCTCACCATTCACATCTGATCATGCCCTAAACCTGGGGTTTCTACACCGCTGCCTCTTCTCTCCTCCTTTTCCCAATTGTCCAGTTGCCTTCCCTTGGGCTCACTTCCTGCTCCCTTGGACCACTGCTGTCACCTCCTAAAGTCAGCCCTGTGATCTTCCAACACAAATAGGATCATGCCATCCCCCTGCTTAAAACTCTTCAACAGCTTATCCCCTACATCAGGAATGATGACGAATAGGTTTTAACTTACAGGACAACTCCATGTAAGCGTGCTGTCTAGAATTTGGAGGCAAGTTCAGAATCAAGAGGAAAAAATTACTAATTAGTATAGTCTGAGGTGGCTGGCAGAGGGATAAGCTGTGGCATTTGTGCTGTTTGCCATTTCTGGCCTCCAGGATGAAGTCCTGACTTCTTGGCACATGAACTGCTGCAGCAGACCCCCTCCTTGCACTGTTAGCTCCTCTCTCTGCACTGACACCTGAGGGGGCTTGTAGTGGTTAAGACTGTGTGTCAACATGGCTGGGCCTGGTTGAGTGGCTGGGCAGCTGGTGGTAGTTATTCCCTGTGATGAGACTGGCAGTCAACTTCACGGTAGGATCTACCACAAGCAGCTGAGTAGCTGCTTTAGGGATGCGGTCTGCTTCCTGTATATAAATAAGCAGCAGCTTCGGGAATGGTCTCTAGTTTATGGCACACTTGAACCCTGCATGTAGCTGAGTCGTCGTTCAACAGCCTGCCACGCTCTGCCAACCTTGGGACTTTTAATGGACTTGAATTAATGGCCTGCTGTATGGTTTGGCAATATCGGGACTGTGCCTTGTTACTTGTCAGCCTTAGGTTTGTCAGCCTCAGCAGGCAGCAGTTGAGTGAAGAAAAGCCTCCAGTTTCAGTGGGCTGGGAGCAGGAGGCAGAGCTGAAGCCCAAGGTTGAGGGGCTTTCTTCCAGCTCCTAGAATGTGGCACTTTGAACTGGGACTTAAAGCCTCCAAATTTTAAGAATATGCTCCTGTTTGTTAAAGTCATCCCATTTGTGGTACATCTTCTGTTAGAGCAGTACTAGGGTAACCAGAAGCGGTCTGAATGGCAGCACTCCTCTTGATTAAAACACCCTCCTGTCCTCATTCAGCAGGCCAGTGCCTACTCCAGATAGATGAGTCACCTCTCTTGCCCCTGACTTCGTCTCTCCTGTACTCCCACAGCATTCTCCGTCTATCTCCATCATATCACCTACCTCATGCCATTTCAGTTATCTATTTACTAGTAGAAGGAGCCCTAAACCACCACTTGTCAGTTGGTTGTACTGTGTTAGCTTGTGTGTTGCTGTGAAGCTGGAGGCTGTGCCACCAGTATTTCAAATACCATCAGGGTCATTCATGGACAGGTTTCAGTAGAGCTTCCAGATTAAGGCAGACTAGAAAGAAGGATGGAGCCATCCACTTCTGAGAAGATGGGCTACTGAAAACCTTTTAATAACAGTGAAACATTGTCTGATAAATTACTTGTCAGATGGATCTTGGCTTTTACCTGTGTTTTATTGACTATGCAAAGGCATTTGACTGTCAATCATAACAAATTATGGATAATGTTGTAAAGAATGAGAATTCCAGAACACTTAATTGTACTTATGAGGAACCTGTACATAGACCTAGAGACAGTAGTTCTAACAGAACAAGAGGATACTGCATGTTGTAAAATCAGGGAAGGTGTGCATAAAGATTATATTGTTTCACCATATTTACTCAATCTGTATGCTGAGCAAATAACCCAAGAAGCTGGTTTATATGAGAAGAACATGGCATCAGAATTGCAGGAAGAGTCATTAACAACCTGCAATATGTAGATGACACAATCTTGCTTGTTGAAAGTGAAGGACTTACTGATGAAGATCAAAGACTACAGCCTTCAGTATGGATTACACCTTAACATAAAAACAAAAATCCTTACAACTGGACCAATGAGCAACATTATGATAAATGGAGAAAAGACTGAAGTTGTCAAGCATCTCATTTTACTTGGATCCACAATCAATGCCAATGAAAGCAGCAGTCAAGAAATCAGACGACACTGGACAAATGTGTTGCTTTAAAGACCTGTTTAAAGTGTTTAAGAGCAAGGATCACTTTGAAGACTAAGGAGCACCTGACCCAAACCATTGTCTTTTCAATAGCCTCATATACATGTGAAAGCTGGACAAAGAATAAGGAAGACCCAAGAAGAATTGATGCATTTGAATTATAGTGTTGGTGAAGAATATTCAAAATACCATAGACTGCCAGAACAATGAATAAATCTGTCTTGGAAGAAGTGTAGCCAGAATGCTCCTTAGAAGCAAGAATGGCCAGACTTCATCTCACGTTGGTCATGTTGTCAGAAGGGACCAGTGGGGAAAGTTAACATGCTTGGTAGAGGGTCAGTGAGTGAAAAGGGGAAAACCTTCAACGAGATGGATTGACATACAAGCATAGCAACAATTGTGAGGATGGTGCAGGACCGGGCAACGTTTCCTTCTGTTGTACATATGCGTTGGAACCAACCCAGCCGCACCTAAAAAGTCTAAGGAGCCCTGTGGTGCAGTGGTTAAAGCACTCAGCTGCTAACTGAAAGGCTGGTGGTTTGAACCAGCAGTGAGTCAGTGGGAGAAAAGACCGGGCAATCTGCTCCCATAAAGATTACAACCTAGGAAACCCTGTGGAGTGGTTCTACTATGTGCTATAGGGTCGTTGAGTCACAATCAATTTGACAGTACACAGTAATATTTACTAGGTTATTCCATGAGGTAGGGAGTCCCTGGGGTGGGGGGAATTACACCCATTCTTCCCCCAGCCCTCTCATCTGTATTTCTATACACCTTGTATATAGTCTGAGTGGGACTTGCCAAAATATGCTTTACTGTTATCTGTATACAAATCCTATCTCCCCATTTAGACTATAAGCTCCTTAAAGGGCATGGACCATGAATTGCCATCTTTGTATTCTGCCCACTGCTTTATGAACTAAGGTGGCTCAGCCAATGCTTATTAAATACAGCCCAGTCTAACCAATTGTTCTCTCTACCTTCTCTGCCATATTCCTTAAATCCTATCCTGCTGACCATGGGATGCCCAACAACTTTTATGACTACATTTCACACAAGCATGGACTATAAGGAAAACAAAACAAACAAAAAAAAACCTTCCTGTCCATTCCTGGCCTGATCCGTATGTTTCTTCCCCCTCCTTCCTTCCTCCTATGTGTCTGAGTCACAGTCTCTGTGCACTCTACTCCTAATTTTGTTTTAGTCGTGTTTAGCAAGCACATTCTGGATTGCAGAGATCAAAAGACACATCAGCCTGGTGAGACAGAATAAACTCAAGTCTCCTGAGTCTTGGGGCTGGCAAAGGTGAAATACTGTTAGTAACCTTCAAGGGCACATGAAGAGGTACCAGAGTAATTGCCATTCTGATTTTCAAAATCGTAAGGTACAATCTGCATGCAATACATAGGCTAGTGAATTTTAGGTCTATGCCTGGCAAGAAGACTGGTTTGTGAACTCTTAACTGAAAGGGGCCTTCACTTGAACTGGGTTGAGATTCACTACAAACCATGTTGCCTCTCCTTCCAATGAAGATCGAGGAGAGGCAGCAGCAGTAATACCTTGCCAATTCAGCAAGATACTTGGGCTTCTGATGTTATCTTTGTAGACAGAAATGTGGCCAAGACCAAGGAAAATTTCATTAGCAGCTGATTAGGTTAGTGGGATCTATGCCAAAGTTAAAGTAAACTTCTGGAGGTAAGTTATTTGATTCTGGCCCAACAGTCTCAGATGGGAGAACAATGGAAAACCGTGTTAACAATCAGTACTAAAACATATGGACAGGTTGGAGCAACGGGAAGGTTGTGATGAAATCTGAACAGGGCAAAAATACAAAGTCAAAATACCAACTGCCCATATACAGGAGGAAGGTGGAATCAAATAACTTACCTTTAGATATTTGCTTAAGGGGGGTCCTGACGGCACAGTGGTTAAGTGCTCGGCTGCTAACCAAAAGGTCAGTTGTTTGAACTTACCAGCTGCTACGAGTCAGAATTAATTCGATGACAATGGATATAAATGCTTGTTAGGCAAACATCTGTATCCCAATAACCCGGTCTTACTTAGGTCTTCAAGCTGAGACGCAATCCTGGGATGCGTGTGACCTGTAGGTATCACAAGCACAGTGAGATTCTTGTTCTAGTTTGCACTGTAAGTTAATATCTGGGTGGAATGGTATGTTCCTTTCTGGCCCTTCGCTCTATAGCTAGGTTCTGAAGAGAGTAGCTGGCATGGGGGAAGAACACGGGAGCACAGACGTAGGAAGATGTAGTAGCTAAGGGACTGCAGTCTGTGGTCAGACATCCTGGACCCAAGGATGTTTCCACCCATGGAAGCCGTGATGTGGAGCAATTTATTTAACTTCTGTGATCCTCATTTTCCTAATCCACAGAGGATAATACCCACCTCATAAGGTTGTTTTGAGGATTAAGTCACTTCATAGCAAATTTCGGCACATTGATTAGTATTTGCTAATATTAACTGAGAAAGTTCTGGTGGCATAGTGGCTAAAGCATTTGGCTGCTACGGTCAGCAGTTTGAACCCACCAGCTGCTCTGGAGGAGACAGATGTGGCAGTCTGCTTCTCTAAAGACTCACAGCCTTGGGAATCCTATGGGGCAGTTCTACTCTGTCCTCAAGTGTTGCTGAGTTGCAATCAACTCAATGGCATTTTTTTTTTTTTTTTTTAATATTAACTAAAGAAATCTGAAGCTTTGCTGGAAGATTCATAATGAACATTATGGCCCCTTCCAAATATTTTATGAATTGTATATGGAAGAGAGAAGAGCTCCTCTGAATAACCTGTGGATAGAAGTCACATGGAGACTGCTCAGTTACATGTAAGGAAGAGCTTTCCACTGAGCAGAAAGGCCTGCAGACGGAAGCTGTGGTCTTGAAGTGTTGCCGCACAAGGCCTTACACCGCATGGCAGGGATCAGCAGGGGAATTGGGGGCCTCTTGGATGGAGAAGGTGACCTTTCAGGCCATCTAAACTTGAGATTCTATGATTCCAGGTCTTATTATTTTGGGTTCCCTCAGCTTAGACACGTTCACACTCACCTGCACACTGAAACTCCAGAGTAACAAAGACTGCCATCTCACCTGTTATCAGGTGCCATCCATAAAACCATAGGGTTTTCCAGGCTGTAATCTTTAAGGTCTTTCTTCTAAAGAGCTGCTGGGTGGGTTCAAACTTCTGACCTTTTGGTGCAGCTGTGTGCCCAACCATACCTAAAAACCAAAACCAAACTCACTGCCATCGAGTCGATTCCGACTCATTGCGACCCCTCCTTAGGTTTCCGAGGCAGTATCTCTACGGAAGTAGATTGCCCAACCTTCCTTCTGAGGAGTGGCTGGTGGGTTTGAACCTATGGCCTTCTGGTTAACGGTCAAATGCCTTAGGCACTACACCACACCTAGACATCACAAGATTCCCATTTATACTTCCAATTTAGAAGGGGAGAGCAAAAACTAAGGAGCTCTTAAGTTGCCTTTCAGACTAGCTGGTGTGTGACTGAAATCTGGACCCCCTTTTCTATAAAGAATGCTAGAAGACAAAGACAAATACAAAGCCCAAAAAACAGTTCAGTTTATCTTCTGCTCCCTTTCACATGCCAGAGCCTGCCTCAATGAAATACAGTGTCAGGAAGCCGCACAGAAGTTCAGATCAGCACCTCTTCGGAATCAGACCTGCTGCAACCACGGTTACCATGGGACCCTGACAAGTTGGAGGGTAGAAATACCACCTTAGAACATTCCCAATAGCCCTGAAAAAAGGTGGCTGGTCAATCAGCCTACGTATGACAGACAGCACCAGAAAAGCTCTGTGAATAAAACTTTTAATAATGTACAGCAGAAACTGGACAGGCTCATTCTTATATTAAAACAAAAGATTTCCTATATTACAATTTATTTACATTTGCATACTGAAGAGGTAAAGTGTCTAAGTGGCTATTTTACAGTCCTTTCTAGTAAAATGTACAAAAACAAACAGGAGTACCGAGAATGCCGTTCAGGGGCCTTGGTGGCGACAGAAGAACGGGCTTGGACTTGGTCTGTGAATCCAGAATCCACAGGTGCAGGTAGCCCTATGGATCAGGGTTAGCCTCACGGGGCCAAAAAACAGCTTTAGTTTCTCCCCAACTCTTGCTTGGTGTTAAGAGTGTTTGGGTGGGGGGCTTCCCAAAAAACTTGCTCAGTCTTCCTCAGGGGTGGAGGAGCTGGACTGTGGGTGTGGTGGGCACAGAAGGGCCACCTGGGAAGCAGGCTAGTGGCTTGGAAGTTGCTGGGTCGACATGTTGGCAGATCCCAGAGGCTAGTTGTGACTGGGGGCAGAGGAGTGGATGTTCTATCATCACCTATAACCCACTGAGGTTCTGCTGCTGGGTGGACAGGTGAGGCCCAGCAGAGGTGGGGAAAGAACCCCTAATGACACAATTAGTACTCAAGGAAAATTAGTCAGTGGCCAGTAAATTGGCCTAAAGGGCTTGGGGAGGATCTCCTTTGATGCAAGGAAAGCAACATATCAGGAAAATAAATAGAAAGGCTAGAAGCTGGGGAGACTGAGGTTGCAGGGAGAGGGGTCTCGCCTCCTCCACGGGCTTTGGCAGAGACTTGCTGGGCGGTAGAGGCAGGGATGGGGCTCAGAATTAATGTAATGATTTGGTGTCTCACTGGGGCTCAGAGCCCCAGGACTCCCTGCCCCACCAGCAGTGCCTTGGTGGTGGTAGGGGGCAGCCTTTCTCCTCAGTCCATAATTACAGGCTCAAAAAGCTCTTAGAACCAGCTACGAAACATTCTGGTTTCAAAACAGGCCCCCACTTCCTTCAATCAGCTCCTTCTTCAGTGCTCTAAGTGTAGGACCAAGCCTGTCTTGTTTGCAGATGTACTCCCAGTGCCTAGTACAGTGCCTGGCACCCAACAGGCACTCAATACACATTTGCTGAGAAAACGCCTGGAGGAAAAGGCACAACCAGCTGGACAATGCACAAAAGACTAGGGCCCTAGACCCAAAAAACCACTCACAGGATCGGGTAAGGGATGGGGAACAGTGCCAGAGAGACTAACCCCTGAGGGCAAAGAGGAAATCTCACTGCTGAGTAGGGACAGGCTCAGGTACGAGGACAAACATTTCCAGTGTGATTGAGCTGTGCGCGTTTGATTGAAGAACTTTTTTTGTGTGTTGTGTGGTTGGTTTCATAGGGATTTCTTTTAAAAAGAAATAAATTGAGAGGTAATCATCACATAGAGATGGTTTTCCTTTTACGAAACTTAACATTATTTAAAAAAAAATATCCAGACCCTCCCAATAAAATTAAAAAAAAAAAAAAATCAAACCACTCCAGTTAAAAGTTATGGCTTCAAAGTTATTACATACCTAAGATACGCTGACCAAATCACCACCCACAACCGTGCTTCTAGACGTCATTAAATACTACAGTCAGGTTAAATAACATGTTCAGCTCAGGCTGCTCCCTCCTTAGTAGGGCCCCTGAAGTAGATGCAAATCTCACATCGTCCCTCCACCCTGATCAGATCATCCAGTAAATAAGACCCATGCAGATGCCTCCCGCCCGCCCCAGACTCCCTCCCCACTCCTTGCCCCCGGCCCCCTCCCCACCCTAAACCCACCACCACCAAAAATATACACTGCTGTTTCCAGAATCTGGGCAGGAAAGACAGATGGGGCATTCCAACCGAGTCCCAAGATCTGGGCTTCAAATTCCCGGGCCCTTCCTCGGGCTGCTGGGGAGGATGCCCTTGGGCTGGCTCATTCCCCACGGAGGTCGCTAATGACAACACCCAAGACTTTTGCCAAGATTCTTTCCCTGCCCATCCCCACCCTCTCTCTGACACTGTGACCCAAAAGCCTTCTGCCATGGACAACTGGGCCAGCTTTGGTTCCAGTCTAAAATGGAGGAGAGCTGTGCTGGCACAGGGGCGGGTGGGCAGAGCAGCCTGTGGGAAAGGAGTCCCACCATGGCACAGGGGCTCTGGTGGAGGGGAAGGGGCCCTCCAGGGACGGGCACCAGAGAACTAGATGCTTCTCACTACTGAACACAGAGGTACCGGCACGCAGAGATGGCAGGACAACCACACCCCAGACCTGCACATGCACAGAAGCTCAAACAGGTAAGTGTGTACCTACACACACACACACACACACACACACGTAAGGGCGTGGCACGGACCAGGCACAACAGGGGACGCACCTCGGCACATGCACACACGGCTGGACAGACAAGTGGCAGATTGGGTCTCCACTGGCAACCCCTCCAGATGTCCGTGCGAGGGAGGAGGGGAACACTTGGCTTACAGCTGCCTGGAGAGGGGCTGCCCTTTGGGCCCTGTGGGCCTCTCCAGTGTGCGATGGGTTGGTCCCTGAAGGAAAACCGTCAGTGCTGCTCAGCACTGGCAACGACTCGGCTCCTTCCAGCCCCTCCCAGGCTGCCCCTTTCACTGGCTCTCGACTGTTCGCCAGGTGTGCCAGGGCTTGCAGAACTTCCCAATACAACCAGTTTGAGTCGTGGCATTGAGTCCTCCACACGATTCGCTCTCAGAGTCTCCATGCCATTAGGAGGTAAATATAAAAGGTGTCTGTGTCTCAAACCCAACATGGGAGTGAGCGAGTCTCCCGGGCTCTGTCCCTCTTGCGGGCCAGGCGTCCTGGCCACGGAGGGCTGGGCAGAAACGAGAGGTAGGCCTCCATTGTACGCTCAACACAGCAGCTGTATGTGTAGTTCTCGCTGCCCACGGTTGCGTGTAGGGGGAGGGGGAACAGGGTTAGATCTTCACATCTTCCTGCACGCTGAGCTGCGAGAGGGTCTTCTTAATGCGCAGGGCAGTCAGGCGGGCTGCTCCGTTGGCATACCAACACTCCCGCATCATCTTCCCCATCACCCGTAATGCCTGCAAAAAACCAGAGGACATCAGTGGCCCTGCCCTGGAAACGCCTTTCTGGGCTCCAGGCTCCTGCTCGCTTCCCTGCCCCCATCTCTTCAGTCCAGAACCTCCCCTCCCCCCACTCTGGCTGCAGGCAAAGGTTTTGTCAGCTTTCTTCTCCCCTTTGGCTCTACCTTCCTGAAGGGACTGGATATACAGGTAAGAGGGAAAAGCTGCCGTCTGGAGGGTGGAGGGTGGAGCGCCTTCTCTGACCAAGTACAGTCAGCCATTCTCCATCATCCGGAAAAGCTTGAAAGAAACCCCAAACACAAAGGGATCTGAAAAGCATTCTTTCAAGCTTGCGAATCAATTTTATGACTATGTACTAATTACGTTAAGTAAAAGGAAAAAAAAAACTTCCCGTGCAGAGATGGAGGTGATGAAGAGAGAGGACAAGAACCCCTTAAAAGCAATTCCATCAGAGGCATAAAGCTACCCTGTCATTTCCCGACTACACAGAAAGCCACTAAGATTAGGCTGAGAGGTGGCTAACAAAGTCACCTGCGGACTGCTACTGGTTATTTATTGAGGGTTCCAAATGTCCCTGATAGCTAAGGTCAAAATTAGTTTTCAGCAGTGGAAACTATTTTCCTAATCAGAACCCCAACTATAAAATGGAAAACTACAAACCAGTTCTCTCAGTCTCACCCTCATCCTCTGAAGGAAACTCTAACCCAAGGGTTCCTAGAAACACTTTGAAAAACATTCCTGTTAGTCAATGGAAGAAGCCCTGGTGGGGCAGTGCTTAACTGCTAATTAAAAGGTCAGTGGTTCGAACCCACCAGCTGCTCCAAGGCAGAAAGAGGAGTTAGTCTGCTTCTGTAAAGATTATAGACTTGGAAACCGTACAGGACATTTCTACTCTGTCCTGTAGGGTTGCTATGAGTTGGAATCAACTTGACAGCAATGGGTTTGTTATGCATTAACTAAAATGTCACTGGAGGAGCTTTGTCCTTGAACCACAGATGTCCTCTAGTTGTATACTCTTTAAAAACAGCCACTGACAAGTAGCAACTGGGATCTTAAAAAGCTTGCAAGCGGCCATCTAGATGCAACAATGGGTCTCTCCTCATTCAAAGCAAAGAACGGAAACCAAAGACACATGGAAACAATTAGTCCAAAGGAAGTGGTAGACCATGTGATCCTCAGCCTACAGGACTATGAGACCAGAAGAACTAGATGGTGCCTGGCTACCACTGTCAACCACTCGGAGGGGGATGATCCTGGATAGAGTGGGAGAACAATGTGGAACAAAACTCAAAAACATTAAAAAAAAAAAAAAAAAGGGACCAGGTTTGCTGGTCTGATACAGCCTGGTGGAACCCCTGAGACTATGGTAGCTGCCCTTCAGGTCTGGAATTGAACACACTCCTGTGGCTTCCAGTCAAACAAAAGACAGGCATGAGCTGAACATTTAATTAGGTAGATAGACTCCTTGGAGAGAACAATCATGGGAGAGTAGAAGGGTTGTGTATACACAGGGAGATAGCTTGTGGGGTGGGGGGCAGAAGTGCATGGGAGGGAAGGACTAAGGGAAGAGGTAACTATGGGGAGGAAGTGAGAGGGGAGCTGTTGTATTGTGGGAAATTGCAGTCAATGTCATGAGACAAAATGTATGTGAGCTGCTGTATGGAAAATTAATTTGCTCTGTAAACTTTCACCCAAATCACAATAAAAATTAATGACAGCAACAACAAACAACAACCAGCCAGTGAGTAAAAGGAAGCCCAGGTGCAGTTAGTTGGGCAAATTCTGCTCCCCTCGGAAGGCTCTCAAGACCCTAGAACTCCATGTCTATTAGGAATCTGTTATACGTGTGTCCTCTTTTCAATTATTTCCACTAAATACGGTCCATCCTTACTTCATCTGCCATCTCTCCCCAATTCAAATTCTCCATCCTAATCCCAACTCCTTCACACGTCACCTTTGTCCCTTCTGAGATTTTAGAAAGGCCACTTCCCTCACAGACATGTCCCCTGGCTAAGTTCTATTCCCTCATTCTTCGAAGTCATAAGAGTTCCTTTTATGGATGTCTCGTCTTAACTATTTACCTATTTGGCTTACCCCTGCGGCTCCTGAGCTATTTTTGTAGTTACACAGGTCTAACGGTGCCCAGTTCAGTTTTTGTTTCTGTCTCTTGGTGATCACCTCCCTTGACTGTGTCCTAGGGATAAAGCCTTTTCCTTCTACTAGGCTGTCAACCCCAAAGGGCATGCTACAGTGGCCAGGACAAGGGACCACGATCCCAAAGTGCTCAGTACAGAACAGCACAGGTCTACTAACCCACTCAGGGGTAGATGTGAGAGATGGCTCCATTGTCAGGAGACCATTTGTTTTTTAAAAAATTTTTATTGTGATTTGGGTGAAAGTTTACAGAGCAAATTCATTTTACATACAGCAGTTCATACACATCTTGTTTCACGACTGCAATCCCTACTATGTAACAGCTCTCTTCCCACTTCCTCCCTGTAGTTACTGCTTCCCTGTCCTTCTTTTCCTATGCATTCCTGCCCTGAGCTATCTCCTTGCGCAAATACTGTCCTTCTGTCAGGAGACCCTTTCTTATCGTAGAGAAATCAGGCAAATGGAAAAGCTGCAGGAGGCAGGGAATCTTCCTACCTCATAACTTTGCCACCAGTTGGGGATGTTGGGACGTAGCTTCTGATCACATACAACCTTTCGCATTTCCTCAATGGAAGGGTCAGAGGGCACTAGGTCATAATATGGCAGTTGATAGTCTTCATGCACTCCTGGAAAAAAGAAATGACCAATCTGAGTTATCAACAGAAGGAAGGGATTACTCAAAAGCCAATGACAACATCCACACTGTGGTCTGTAAATACCACTTCCCACTAAGACAAACTAGGGCTCCTGGGAGAAGTTGGTCAATTCCTGATATGAGGCAAGAAATACACATTATTTGCCAGGAATATCTTTTTTATATACTAAAAGCAAGGAAACTATAAAAGACTATGGGGTCGGTCATGTCAAAAGGACTTAGGTACCAATCTGAAAAGCTCCCAACTGGCCACAAATGAGGACATTTAAACAAGTACTTTTAAACCCATCAGCTCTTAATGATACTTGAAAAGAAAAACCTGTACCTTTGTAAGATGCTAAGGAACAAATTCATTTTGAAAAATGATAAATAAGTGGAAAGATTCAAGTATTTATCCTGCCCTTCCTATTCAAACTACACATCTCGCTAACCAAATACATCTAACCAAATACATAATTACGGGAAGTTTCTCTTTAAAGAAGAAATACATAAAGATTGATAGAATCAGGATACTGGCATTTTTCAACTTGTAATAAATGGGAATTTGGACAATGATCACTGATGGCTGTCAACGGCACAGAGAGAGAGAACTAGGCTTCCTTGTGATGGAAGTACAGAATAACATCTATGGAGAATTTCTGGGGGGAAAAAGCAATCAAATATGATGTTCCAGCTGCTAGATCTAATTAATATGAAATACCAGGAACAGAACCATGTGAACTCTATGAGGAGGCAATCCGCAAATTCTAGACCAGAAAACTTCACAAGACGAATGACCTGGATTTTTCACAAACAAACTGAGGAAGAAGGAATAAATGAATAAATAAATAAATGGAGGGGGAACCTGAAGATTAAGAGACTTATGAGATTGTCAATCAATTGCAATAAATGGATCTTATTTGGGCCCATATTTGAACAAACTACTTTTAAAATATTAGGAGACATCTCAATACTGCCTGAGTATTAAATGGTATTAAGAAATTAATGTTAGTTTTTTTTTAAGTGATTAAGAATATTGCATTTTCACAGGGAGATAGCTCAGGGTGCAGAAGAGTATGAAGGGATGGACACTGGGAGGAGGTAACTATGGGGAGGAAGTGGGAGGGGAGCTGCTGCATTGTAAATTTTGGTCAATGACATGAGACAAAGTATATGTGAACTGCTGTATGAAAAGTGAATTTACTCTGTAAATCTTCACCCAAATCCTAAAAAAAAAAAAAAAAAAAAAAAAGAATATTGCATTTTTAACTTCGTATCTTTTAGAGTTATGAATGAAAATATTTTCCATAGTAAAAGAGTTAATTTTAAAAAAATACAACAAAACTTCTTTATGTCTTTTTCCAGGAAAAACCCTACTGCCTTGAGATAATAGAACAGAATTTTAAATCAACAGTTTGACTTGGTAATTATTAAAGGGTAGTTAAGAGTTTAAGCTCTGGCCTCAACCTGTTGGGGTTTAAATTTTTACTAGCTATGTGACCTTGAACAAATTACTTAACTTCTCTGTGACTCATTCTCTTTACCTGTAAAATGGTGACAATAATTTCATAGGTTTGTAGTAAAGATCCCATGAGTTTATACACATAGGAAGTACTAAATAAATGTTAGCTCCTATTATTATCCACCACTCATCTATCACTTTATTGCACGGTAGTGGCTTGCGTGTTGCTCTGAGACTTGCGTGGGCTGAGATAAATGGCTGTGGGCAAGGTTATGCTAGAAAGGTAGTTTCTGGAACTGGATCAAGGGGCAGAGTAGCAGGAAGCCATGGTGCTCTTTGTGAAGCATACCATAAAAAGCTGAGGATAAAGTAGGTTTTCCACTAAATCTGAAACTACTTTTTACTAGATTCTGACATGGATAAGTAGTTGCAAGTGCCAAAGACTTAAGAAAAACTATGGAAGGAAAAATTCATTTTGAGAAAATTCTATGCATTGGTAAGGTTTCTCCTGCAAAGCAAGAAATCACCACTACTATTTTAGCAGTGAAACACCACAGTTTCCTAGGAACATGGCTTAAGACCCAGTGTGTTAGAATATACTGCCTCTGACGTAAAGGGGGCCTTCCACTGATCCTCTACCATGAGCACCAAGGGCATTCCTCACCTCTTTGGGTCAATAATGACAGTGTATTTAAGAAAACAAGCCAAGTGATCCCCCAGAATGATTACTACAAGCTCAAGCCCTCCTTTATGGCAACCACTCAACAGGCTGATTTAAGAGTGAACATTATCCTTAGGGACGAATGCCTCCAAGGCTCTGTGCCTTTGATGAGAACCATGTATGATTCAGGCTCTGACACCAGGCATCCTGACCGGATTCAAAAAGAAAGGAACAGGGAGGAAAGGGAAAGAGAAGACCAAACACAGAGGTACCTCCAGAATTGCATCTCCGTGCAATCTCCCAATATACCAGCCCGAGGGCATAGATATCAGCACATTTAAAGGAGTCAAAGTGTTTCATGTTTATGGTTTCATCAAGCACTTCAGGAGCCATGTATCTGCAACAACAAAGGAAACACAATCATGCATAAAAACATGTATACATGTTGAAAGGGATCTGTCTTTTAAGTCCAAGTATTGATTTAGGGGCCTCCTGAGTATGGGAATGGTATTATCCACCTGAACTACAGAGTACCACCCCAAGAAAGTCCCTTGGGGAGGAGAAAGTGATCAATTCTCTTTATGGCATATTCTCATGTATTTAGGATTCAAATCTAAATACTCAAGCATAGATTTGTCAATATTAGGCTACTTTTATTTGTATCTCTATTTTTTTTAACCATCAAGATTTGCTTATTTTAGACATGTTTTATTTTCTTGGCAGAGGTACTTGTGCTGTGGCTCAGGTAAATGGCAGTAATGATGGCAGTAACAGGACCTATTACCTGGTGGCTACTGGGGTCTGTTACCTTGTTCACTGTAGCCACAGGAATGGGTGAAGCTTAAATTTCACCCTCAACTTCTTTTGTTGTTTTACCTGATATTGCAGTTATATAAAAATTAATTCTACACAGTTGTCAAAGTCACCCTTATTTAATTACTACTACTAGAATCAATAAATCACCTCAGGCCCCACACTTTGAAGACTGGGTAGCTGGAATGATTGTCAAAAGGAAAGGAAAAAGCAGCCACACAATTTAGTGAAATTCATTGAGATTCAGAAGGCAAACAGAGTTCCCTATTCCATCCTATTGAAAGACAGTCCTTTTACCATAGTCACAGGGGACATCAAGCTCAACTGGCATAGTGCACTACACAAAACATTGTTCCACCTCCCACTTTGGCGAGTAGTGACTGGGATCTTAAAAGCTTGCAAGCAGCCATCTAGATGCAACAATGGGTGTCTCCT
The DNA here is from genome assembly GCF_000298275.1 of Orycteropus afer afer. Classification (NCBI taxonomy): domain Eukaryota; kingdom Metazoa; phylum Chordata; class Mammalia; order Tubulidentata; family Orycteropodidae; genus Orycteropus; species Orycteropus afer. Next base: position 4,850,087 of record NW_006921834.1, read on the forward strand.
CGTTCATAGCAAAGAAGAATAAGGAAACCAAAGATTCATGGAAACAATTAGTCCAAGCAACTGGTACACCACGCAGTCTTCAAACTATACGACTATGAGACCAGAACTAGATGGTGCCTGGCTACCACTGTCAACCACTCAGAGGAGCATCTATGTAGGAGATCCTGGATAGAGAAGGAGAACAATGTGAAACAAAACTCAAAATCATTTGGGGAAAAAAAAAAAAGTGTGTGTGGGGGGACAGTTTTGCTGATCTGATAGACCCTGGTGGAACCTCTGAGACTATGGCCCCTAGCTAACTGTCTTTTGGTTCTGGAATTGAACCCACACCTGTGGCTTCCAGCCAAACAAAAGACAGGCATATGAGTTGAACATTTATTTACCTGAGGTAGATACACTCCTTGGAGAGATCAATCATGGGAGAATAGAAGGGCTATGTATGCACAGGGAGACAGCTCGGAGGCAGGAATGCATGGGAGGGAAGGACACAGCGAAGAGGTAACCATCAGGAGGAATGGGAGGGAGCTGCTGCACTGGGGTAAATTGTAGTCAATGTCATGAGACAAAGTGTATGTGAGCTGCTGTATGGAAAGTGAATTTGCTCTGTAAACTTTCACCCAAATCACAATTTTAAACAAAACAAAACAAAAAGACAGTCCTTTTAATAATGTGAACCTCAGTCTATATGACCATTAGACCAGAAGAACTAGATGGTGTCTGGCTACCACTGTCAACCACTTGGAAAGGGATCAGTGCAGGACATCCTGGATAGAGTGGGAGAACAATGTGGGACAAAACTTAAAATCATGAAAAAGACCAGGCTTACTGGTCTGATAGAGATTGTGAAATCCCCAAAACCATGGCCCCTAGTCACCCTTCATGCCTGGAATTGAACTCACTCCCATGGCTTCCAGCCAAACAACAAGACAGGCATATAAGGCAAACGTTTACACTAGGTAGGTACACTCTTTAGAATGATCAATCATGGCAGATCAGAAGGGCAGTGTTTGCACAGGGAGATAGCTCAAGAGGCAGGAATGCTTAGGAAAGAAGAACACAGGGAAGAGGTAACCACAAGGAGGAAGTGGGAAGAGAGTTGTTACCTTGTGGGGATTTCAATCAATGTCATGAAACAAAATGTGTATGAACTGCTGTATGGAAAATGAATTTGCTCTGTAAACTTTCACCCAAACCACACATACACACACAGGCAGGCCCTACTTCACACATGTGTGGAAATTAACTAAATATAAGAACTAAAAGAGTAAAACTCTTACAAGAAAACAGGGGTAAAGCTTCAGGACCTTGTTTTTGACAATAGATTCTTTGATATAACATCAAAAGCATTAGCATCACCTAAAGTACAACAATGTGTTCAAAAAACAAAACAAAACAAAACCCCAGCATGAGCAATAAAAGAAAATAGAACTAAATTAGACATTAGTATTAAACATTTTGTTTGCTTTTTTCTTTAAAAAAAAAAAAAAAAATACTGTAGTGAAACATATATAACAAAATATTTGCCATTGTATCAGTTTTTGTGTGTACAATTAATTCAGTGACAGTGACATTCATCATGTTGTGAAAATATCATCAGTTATCTGTTTCCAAATTTCTTCATCACCCTGAACAGAAAAACTCGGTACCTCTCAAGCAATAGTTCCCGTTCCCCCTCCCACTCACCCCGGCAGCCACTAATAACCTCTGGTCTCTATGCATTTACCTAGTCTAGGTCTTCTTTCATGTAAGTGAGATTATGCAGTATTTGTCCTTAGTTCACTCAGTATGTCTTCAAGGTTCATCCATGTTGTAGCATAATCAGAATTTATTTTCTCTTTATGACTAAATAAATACTCCTCCATTACATGTATTACATGTATATGCCACATTTTATTTACATATTCATCTGGTGATGAATACTCAGGGTGTTTGCACCTTTTGGCTACTGTGAATAATGCTGCAAAGAATGCTGGTGTCCAAGAATGTTTGAACACCTGTTTCCACTTCTTTCAGGTATATACCTAGGAGTGAAATTAAACACTTTTGTGCATCAAAAAACTTTACCAAGAAAGTGAAGAGACAACTCACAGAATGGGAGGAAATATGTGGTAATCATATATCTGCCAAGGATTTAATATCCAGAATACACAAAGGACTCCTACAACTCAACAACAAATGGACAAACAACCCAATCAAAAAACAGGCAAAAAACCTGAATAGCTATGTCTCAAAGAAGATACAGACATGGCTAACAGTCACATAAAAACACACTCAACATTATTAGTCATTGGGGACATGGAAATCAAAACCACAGTGAGACACCACTCTACAGCCACCAGGATGGCTATTATCAGAAAAACAGAAAATAATGAGTGTTGGTGAAGATGTGGAGAAATTGGAAATCTCATGCATTGCTGGTGGACATGTAAAATTGTGCAGTCACTGTGGAAAACAGTTTATCAAAAAGTTAATCACCCAATTATCATGTGACCTAGCAATTCCCCTCCTAGGTATTTACCCAAAAGAAGTGAAAACTCTAAAACAGACACTTGTACACCCTGGTTCACTGCAGCATTATTCACAGTGGCCATAAGGTGGAAACAATCCAAGTACCCATCAGGAGGTGAATGGATAAATAAAATGTGGTGAATACATACAATGGAATTCAGCCATAACCAGGAACGAAGTTCAAATACATGCTGTGACACAGATGAACTGGAAAATGTTGTTAGTTGCTGTTAACTAACAAAGTTGGCTCAGACTCATGGCAACCTTATGTATAACAAAATACTATGCTGAGTGAAATAAATACAAAAGAACAAATACCACATGATCTCAGTTATAGGAAATACCTGGAACAGGCAAATGCAGAGACCAAAGGTTGTTAGTGGTTATCGAGGGCTGCAGGGAGGAGCAGATGAGGAGTTACTGCCTGAGGAGGACTGAATTTCTATCTGTGATGATGAAAAACTTTTGGTACACAGTGGTGATGTTTGCCCAACATGGTGGCAGGAATTCATGTCCCTGAATTTTACATTTACAAATGGTTAAAGTGGGGGAGAAAATAAGGTTAAAGTGGCAATTTTTTTATTTTACCATAAAAGAAAAAAAAGAAGGCAGTCTTATGTCCAATGCATGAAGTCAATCTCGCAACCACAACTCCTTCTTCACTTTTCCTGATTTCACTTCTGTAGGAAGTGGGGGGAAGCAGGCTCATGATGCTTTGGGATGCCCTGTCTGCACCCTATACTACCTCTGCTCTAAGGTTAGCACACCTGCAAGCAGAGCCCACTTCCTGTTTCCTCAGGGGTCTCTGTGTGAGCCACCCCTTAGGGTGGCAGTATTTCCCCTTGTCCCCCAGCCAAGCTTGCTGTCTACCCTCCTTCCAAATCCTGCTCCAGACTGTGTTCTTGCACGAACTGTCACCAACCTACATCTGGCTCTGGTTCCTCCACCTTCTCTGCTGCCCTAGTCCTACCACCACGGCCTATGTGTACAGTCTATGGAGATGTGCTGGTACCTCTTTTGTCTTTAGATGTAACCTGTGTAGTGTTCTAGCATGGAGGGCAGGTGTTCAACTTGACTTTAACTGAGAGTAAGGACCACACCTCCTCTTTCCGTACCTCCTTCTCCTGTGCATGTGGGAAAGGGCCTGTATGGGATACGAAGTATAAGCTGTTGAGCATGGCAAAGGCACAGGGCCTTCCTACCGTTTGGTTCCCACCCTCTGATTGGGTGCAATGTCAATGGTATCAGTGACTGCGTCATGACGAACAGCCAGGCCCAGGTCTGCAATGGCACACATGCCATTTTTCTTGACCAAGATGTTCTTTGACTTCAAGTCTCGGTGAGCAATTCCAGGCTTCCCTGACAGGGGGCAAAAAGGAATATTTAGAGAAAGGTAGCAAAAAGGTTCAAAGCCCAGACTCTTGAGCCAGACTGTGAAGGTTCAAGCCCTGCCTTTGTCTCCCACTACCCTGGGAAAGTGAGCTAACCCCTCCGTCCCTCAGTCTTCGGAGACTGAGAACACCACCACTCACTTCATAGGAATGTTCTGAGGATTATGCATTAATGGAGGTGAATAAAGGATTCAGAAGGGCATGTGTATTAGCAAATATTACTAATACTACTACTGGCCTTCCCTGAACTGATATGCCTATGTCTACAACTGCTGAGGAATTCAAAGAGAAGTTGCTGTGTTGGCTGGGTTCTTGGAATCAAACAGGCCCAAGGAAAAAGACTGCCAATATCATGGCATGGGCTAGGAATGAGATCACACTTCAATGTCTGCCACTGTGAAAAGATCAAGGATCTTGTACAAAGTTGGTATCACAGTCTACAGCAGGAAAGCCTGAGGTCTTCTTCCTCCAAGAAAACCTTCCTGGGTTAGTAAAGCCCAGTGTTTAATCCACCATGCAGTTTTAAACCCAGCTGCTCCCACCAATGAATGTAAAAAATTACTAAGATGATGGCCCACGCATTACTTTATCTTCTAAGTTCTACTCTTCTATGTGCATGCTGTGGGCTTCCTTAATAAAGCTAGCTTACCAACAAGCTACGACGTCAGGGCACCGAAGGACAAATAACACCGACCTCTGAGGGATTCTAAAACAGAGGTGACGTGCACCACCTTTCTATACCTCTTGTTTTCTTTCACTCAAGGAAAACACAAACTCCTCTCCTTTAGATTCGATAGTCATTCCTGAGGTCCAGCCCCAACTTTTGCAGTAAAAAAGGAATTCTGGGAACTTAATGAATATGACGCAGGCTTTTAAAGTCTACTCAATTCCACTCACCTTGCGTACCCACAATCTCCATATGCAGGTGTGCCAGCCCACTAGCAGCAGACAGGGCCAGTTTGATCATCCCCTCGATCGTCACTGTGTACCGGTTAAGATAATCGAACAGAGAGCCATGCTCGTGGTAGTCAGAGACGAGCCACAGCTGTGTCCAGGTGCCGTTATCTGCAGAGAACCACACGGGAATTCCAGAAAAGGCACACCAGCAGCAGAAAGGACGTTTCCGTGCACATGACATGACCCAGTCGGGCTCCTGAATTTGCATTTCTTACTTCTACACCTCCTGATGCACCCTCTAGGCCTGTTTCCTCTACAGGTGTCCACTTTTGGGCTCCAGTAAGGACAGAGGGGGAGCTCTGGTAGCATAGTGCCTAAGGCGCTTGACTGCTAACCAGAAGGCTGGTGGTTCAAACCCACCAGCCCCTCCTCGGAAGGAAGGTTGGGCAATCTACTTCCTTAGTGATACCGCCTCAGAAATCCAAGGAGGGGTCGCTATGAGTCAGGTTCAACTCGACAACACATAACAACAACAACAAGAACAGAGGAGGAGCCCTGGTGGCACAGTGGTTACAGCACTTGGCTGCTAACAGAAAGGTCTGCAGTTGGTCGGCCACTCTGTGGGAGAGAGATGAGGCAGTCTGCTTCTGTTAAGGATTTACAGCAGCCTTAGAAAACATACGGGGCAGTTCTACTCTGTCCTATTGGGTCACTCTGAGTCAGAATCGACTCGATGGCAGTGGGTTTGGTTTGGTTTTTAAAGACAGAGGAATGGTATTTTTTCCTTAGCCTTGCTCCTTTATTTCTTATAGGTAGGCTGCAGGATTCCACACAGTGCTACGCTTTTAAAGCAAGTTTGAAAATGCTGAGGTATCCATAAGAGGAAGCATATGGTTAGGGAAAGTGACAGGTATCTTGGTTAGTGCACAATGCTGCTTTTGATCTTGAAAAGACAGGCTCCTCACACTAAAGCAACCCTAACTGGTTGCATCTACCACCACCATGGAGGAAGGTGTCTCTGTGTTCCCAGGACACTGTAAACACAGCTCAATCACAGCACCTGTCTCATCTGAATGAATGTTTCTTTTTAAGTCTATTGTTCTACTCTGTGAGAGCAAGCAAGCTCTCCTTCAGGCGTCCCTGTATCCCAGGCCAAACAATGCTTTCCAGCGTGTGAAGAGCACACTTCCAAATATTTGAGAAGCCATCATATCCTCAGGAGAGCAATGGAAAGTGGCTAATATGGAAGATGGCTATTTTCTCTCTTTTACACATTTGGGAGTGAGGGTGCAGTGCAGTGGAGCAAAGAGGAGGAGGAGGAGGGCAGGAATGGAAGGAAAAAAAAGACCAAAAGCAGATAATCTAATTAGGCTATGCTGCTCTCAACAGGAAGACTGAAACTGGACTGAGACCTCCCAAATTCGAGGCTGGCACCAGTTCCAGGTCACCATACTATGTACCATGCTAAAAAGGCAAGAACGGAGGAAGATTTTTCTCCTTTCTTGGCCCTAATGTGGGTTTCAACAGCCAGAGCCCGACTCCAACAAGCTGCCAGAATCAATAAAGGGAGCGGCTGCTGGAAAAGCACGACTCTTGGCTTCTCTTACTACAAACCAGGGCCCACCCTGCACACCCCTCATGCTCCAGCCAGCCCCGAAGTCTTGAGGACCCGGCAAATGAGCTAAAAGGGAAGACGTCTTTGATCCTTTAAAATAGATGTAAGATTTAAATTTCATCAAAAGGTGATGCTGTTTTCAAAAGCAGCTGCTTACTCGGAGGGAAATTCTCTTCCCCTTCGGTGTGTGAGTCCAAGACTCTGCAGCTTGGGGGCAGCTGAGGCCATGACAAAGCCCCACAGCAATGTGAGGAATGAGCAGTCTGCTGTTGTTTTAGGAAAGAACAATAAATACTTGCATCTTCTGTAGGCTTTGGAGACACCAACTTTTAAAATCTCTGTGCATGGGAGCAAACTGCATCACAAACGCCAGAGAGACCCTGCTAAGTATAAACCTAATCACCTCATGGCCCTTTCTGCATGTCAGGTGCACTGCCTGTCCAGGCGTCTGTCTTCCCCTATTACTGGGAGCTCTGTAAAGGGAGGGCCTGGGTCTTGTTCTTAAGTGTCAATCAAACAGCTAGCAGAGTTTCTGGTCCACAGTAGTCAATAAATGTTGTTGAATTAATGAGTGAAATTTCAACTACTCCCGCTATCTTCAGAAGAAAGTACAAACTTCTCAACAAGGCCCTTCAGAATTTGTCCTTTGCCAACCCTCCAGCCTGTCTTTAACCACAACACAGCCCTCCTGAGTTACCTGCAGGTTCCCAGACACATCTCACCTTTGCACATGTGTCTGGAGTGCCCTTCCCACTAGTCTGTTTCTTCCCGGTCAATTCTTGCCATCTTTGCCTTATCAAGCCCACGGTGGCCTTCCCTCGGAAAGAGTTCCCTGACCCTCACCACGCCCTCAATTTGTGCTTTCCAAACAGCTTGTGCTTGCCTCCTACCAGTGACTCTTAGGTTACTTGTCTCTTTCCTAGTCAGTGAGGTTCTGAAAAATAGGGACACACCTGGGCAATACAAGAGTGAATCAAAAACTAAAGCAAGAAAAGAGGCAGAGAAAGGAGGAGACAGGGACTCAGTACAGGCCAGGCCCAAAGCTGAGCTAGAGGCCACCAGGCAGCCTCTTTGGGGTAGGCTGGCCACTCCTCCTCTGCGCCTCTCTACTAGGAAAGAGTATACGGTTCTGGTCATGCCACGGAACACACACTGTGTGCTTTTCTACTCTCTGGAGCTACCTTTCCTGGCAGGGGTTGAGGCTATAATCCTCATTGTAGTAATTTTCAAAATAAACTCCTGGAACCCCTGCAGGGACCACAACGGGAATGTGTTTGGTTGAGTGTCAAGAGGGGAAACTGAGCAACTAGGGTGAAGGGGTTTACCTTGTTCATCTGCTTAGTAACTGCCTGTTGATCTGTTTAGTAAACTGGGCCTCTGTTTTAAACTTTTTCTGGAATAAAGGGCTTCATATCTTAAGAAAAGTTTGAAAACTATGATCTTATTCAGATTCTCTCTGACACAGGCAATAACTACAAAGGCAAATAGAGCTGTGTGGTCAAATAGCTGTTCACTTCCCTAGCAGGTCTCCATCTTAGATGCTGCTACCATGGAGACACCCTGCATTCTGTACCTTTATTGTCAGCAGCAATAAATCCAAGGATGTTTTCATGCCGCAGCATGACTGTCTGGTATATTTCTGCTTCCCGGAACCAAGACCGTTCTTCACGCGAAGAGAAAATTTTCACAGCCACATCACCTCCTCTCCAGCGGCCGCGCCAGACTTCCCCAAACCGGCCCTTGCCAATGATCTCCTGTAAGACGATGGTTCGAGCCACTGTGCGCTGGACAAAAAGAGGTAACCCTGTGGGCCAAAGAATGGAAAGAAATCTTTCGTTGTACATTTACTAAACTGTAAATTTACTCACAACTCTCGGGGCTTACTGCTACATTGGAAAGGCCTGTAACAGTGTCTCTGTTCTTCACTTGCACATTAACCACAAGAAGCTGCGGCTGTCCCCTGCACTATGCACTTCTCGGTAATCTACAGAGAGCTGAGCCTGGTGGCAAATGGGAGAGAACACAGAAAGGGTACATGTACGATGAGCTGTTCCTTATCTAAGCATTTTCTCCTCTCAGTTAGTATGGATGTACTATGAATGTAAATGTTTGACCAGATTTACCAACTCTGCAGCCAGCTACCGGTGGGCCGATCCACCCACATCTGGTTTATCCTGGTGAAAGAGGAAAGGCCGCAAGGTGGCACAGAAGATGGAACCAAGGCTTATGTTTTGGGAGCAACCTCTGACAGTTCTGCTCACTATCCACTAGAGGGCAGTGCTGCATGGCCCATGAAAGTAGCAACTAAGGTTGTCTTCTGCTAAGATCCCTGGTCAGGCATGAAAGGTTCCTACCCCCCTCCAAACAGATCAAAGTTCTACTCACAGACAATTCTGAACTCCAGACGTAGAATGGGGACTATCTATGCTTATTATAAGATTAATTTTACTGTCCGTACAGGACACAGTTACCGCCTGATTTGACTCACTCAATGTCTCCCTATCTATACGATCACCCTCACCATCATGAATGACACTTCACTCTCTTTCTCTTTCCCTGTGCAAATACATAAACAGATAAGCAAATCTGTTATCAGTTCTTGTCTTGTACATGTGAACTACCGTTTACCGTATGCTTACTACGTATTAAGCACGATGCTAAGGGCTTTATGTAAATTATCTCATTTCCTCATAACCATGTATAAGATGGATACTGTTATTATCCCCATTTTACAGATGAGAAAACTAAAGCTCAAAGAAGATTAAGTAACTCATCCAAAGTCATACAAGTGGTAGCCCAGGATTAAAATCTAGGACTGACTGATTCCAAAGTCTATGCTTTTAACTACACCAGTATACGTCCACCAAACTGTTGCCTAAATTAGACCCCACCTCTCCATCCCTACTGCACCTGCCCTAGTTCAGGGCTTTCTTTAACCTTTTTATAACTTGAGGGGCATACAGTGCCCACTGACATTTTCTACCTCTGACATTTAGTGGGAAGCTGCTATCCCACTTTTAGTGCATGCTGCCATCTAGTGGGGGCCTATATAATTGCATGAATCTAAGGAAATCTGCCTTATTCCACCAACCCCAGTACTAGAGATCCCTTGGGACATATGTGTCCCACTAATTGTATAAAAATCCATTATTACCTCAAAAAAAATTTTTTTTCATTTCAAAATGCCTTCCATTACTGAAAACACATGGTTTCAATGTAAAATTCAAAAGCCAAAAATAACAAAATGTCACAAAAGGGTTAAAAGAGGTCTAAACGGTCTCCCTGCCTCCCATCTCACCTTGCTCCTGCCTTGAACACACAGCCCTGACTCACCCCACTCTCCCTAATGAGAAGTTGGTAAATGAATGAATCTTGTCCTCTACACCACTGCCAGATTCCTTTCAAAGCAAAATATGAACATTCAAATTCCTCTTATAAAAACTTTAAGTAGATCCTTCTGACCTATAAGATAAAACATGGCACTCAATGTCCTTTACCTCTGGGCCAGCTCACCTTTCCCCACCACTACCCGCCCCCCTCATCACAAGCACATCATGCTAGTCTCCTTATCATTCCCTAAATGTACTGTGGTGAACTTTCCGCCTTTTTGATCTTTTGCTCAAGGTGCTTTTCTTGGCCTGGAATGTTCCCTGCCTTTTTACCTCTATTAAAAACTCAAACTCATTCTTTAATCCTCCTTTAAATGCGTCTTCCTCTGTGACAGCCTTCCCAACAGCCCCTGTCTCTTCTACCCAATCCTGGGTCAGTCCCTTTTTAGTCTTTGTTCACCCATTATCATCTAGAGGGACTCCATATATATCTGTTAATATGAATTAAAAGTCACATAAGCAGTATGGATTTATCACTTTAAAAATCACATGATTGAAAATCCAGCACCCTGGGAGGTCTGCATATTCTGAATTAAGAATGAACTGAAGGACCTAGAGAGTAGTAGTTATTAACCATCTTCCTCCAGATGACCAAATAACCACCACGGTCCTTCCCTAGCCTCAGCCAGTTCTGTTCTTAAAAGGACTCCAAAAACCAGCTCTATCCTCCTCCAGCAGCAGATCGAGTCAAGAGTCAGCCAGGTGACTTGCGGGCTCAGGACCATGGTTGCAGGGGACATCAAGCTCAGGAGTAACATACTACACAAAAACACTGTTCCACCTCCTACTTTGGTGAGTAGCACCTGGGATCTTAAAAGCTTACAAGATCTAGATACAACAATGGGTCTCTCCTCGTCCAGAGCAAAGAAGAATGAAGAAAACCAAAGACACATGGAAACAATTAGTCCAAGTGACTGGTACACCATGTAATCCTCAACCTATACGACTATGAGACCAGAAGAACTAGATGGTGCCAGCTACCACTGTCAACCACTTAGAGGGTGATACATGTAGGAGATCCTGGATAGAGTGGGAGAACAACATAGAACAAAACTCAAAATCATAAAAAAAAGAAAAAAAGGAGGGGGGTGCCGGATACCAGGTTTACTGGTGTGATAGAACCTGGTAGAACCCCGAGACTATGGCCCCCAGCTGCCTTCAGGTCTGGAATTGAACCCACTCCTGTGGCTTTTAACCAAACAAAAGACAGGTATATGAGTTGAACAGTTACCTGAGGTAAAGACACTACTTAGAGAGATCAAGAAAGACCGAGTCTGCACAGGGAGACTGCTGGGGGGCGGTAACTACAGGGAGGAAGTGGGAGGGGAGCTGTTGCATCGTGGGAAATTGCAGTCAATGTCATGAGACAAAGTGTATGTGAACTGCTGCATGGAAAGTGAATTTGCTCTGTAAACTTTCACCCAAATCACAATAAAAATTTTAAAAAAAGTCAGCCAGGTGGTTCTAACCACTGCTCTACCTCTTTCAGCAAAGAACAAGCCATATATTTTTTCTCTTTCTAAAAATATGCACTTTTAAATATATCCATCATTTTGGCACTCTGTACTGCAGAGTTTAATAGAGGCAAAACCACTGAAATTCAGGAGATGTCACAGCTCAAAGTATTCCTTGTGTTTGAGGAGGAATGTCTGGCCATGACTGACGGCATAATTTCCCTACAGAACAACAGTCTTGTCACATGGTAAAGGAAACATACATAAAACACAAAACACTCTCACAAGTAAGATCCTGTATGCTTTAGCAAGAATGGGATAGTGACCCACGTACATGATTTTTCCCCCCAAGAAAGGAATACCACTGTCACTAAAATAATTGTTTGTCTTCATGAAAAGGCTCCTGCAGTCATGTTCACACTAACAGCTGGCTATCATATCCTGGAACCTGAAAAATCTCAACTCCTTTTATCCTAAATCCAGGTCTCATGGCAAAGGTGCAACGTTCGGTTCAAATCCCTCATCTAAGGAAGACGGGGTTAACAAGACATAGGACAGGAAATGGTGCTGAGAACTCAAGCAGCCTTTACTTTAACCCCCACCGAAAAACCCTTGGGCAACTGGTACGAGTCAATGATTCACCAAATCCCAACCCTAAGCTTTACTCAATGCCCTTAAACTCCCCTTGTGGTTGCCCAGAGATCAATGATTAGCCATCACCACCTCACAGGAATCCGGCACACTCCTGTTTCTCAAAAGGGGCCTGTAAATTGAGCACTCCACTGCTCAGGTGGAACCAGCTGAATTTTAATAAAAGCACAGTTACAAGACTCCAAGAGAGGCAGGTTTTCTGGACTGGAGAGTTTTGTGCTTGACCTTTGGAATCCCAGTGAGTGAAAGATTTTCTGTGAACCCATAATCTTATCTGACTACATGTCAGACTCCCAAGGAAGGGGAATTATGAAACCAAATGACTCAACGCTGGTAAAAACAAATGCAGGGCCCCCAGCCATCTTCATCAACACACGATCTGGCTGCTGGGAAGCACTGATGGGAGGCCAACAACTGACACAATGCCTTGCAGAACCCAGTACCTGAGCCAGACCCTGATGTGGAGAGATCGTAGACGAGATCCTGGAGCGTCTTGTCTTTGGAGAGACACATTTCACACGAGGGGTCCTCCATGTCTAGTCTCTGGCGGTTGTGGTAGACTCGCTGATGATAGTTAATGACGAGGAAAACAATGATGATGATGAGAAACAGGAGGAACACGGGGCCGGCAATGATGCCCACCAGCTCCACAGGGCCCCACATGGAAGGGTGCTCAGGCTCCTTGAGGTGACCTGGACAAGTGAGACGGGGAAGTAAAGAACAAGGGAAAGCCCCAGCACTGCCCACGAAGTGAAAAAGGCCCCTTCCCATCTCAGTGTGTTCAGGGTGCCCTTGATCCCTTTGGACACTGGGCAGTGTGTCTTGCCTGGAGATTCTCAGATGCCAAACTTCTTTAGCTACGGCGTTCAATAGTCTTACCCACAAGCCACTTTGTAATTTCACAGGACTATTCCTACCAAGGAGTCCTGGTGGCACAGTGGTTAAAGCGCTCAACTGACACTGTGGAAAAAGATGCAGCAGTCTCCTGTAAAGATTAAAAAAACCCACTGCCACTGAGTCTATTTCAACTCAGAGTCACCCTTTAAGACAGAGTAGAACTTCCCTATAGGGTTTTTAAGGCTGTAAATCTTCATGGAAAGAGACTGCCTCCTTCAGAGCTGCTGGTAGATCCAAACCGCTGACCTTTCGGTGAGCAGACAAATGTTTTAACCACTAGGCCACCAGAGCGTCTTCTCTTGAAAACCCTATGGGGTGATTCTACTCTGTCCTATAAGGTCACTATGAATTGGAATTGACTTGACAGCAATGGTTTTGGTTTTGGAATTCCCACCTCGACACCCTAAACAGAAGCCAGTTTCTATCCTTTAACTTACAATAGCTCCTCTAAGCTCTGCTCTAGTCTCTCTCCTTTTCCTTTGAGTTCCTCTTCAGTTAATACCTTCTAAACCTTTAAACTCACTTGGTGGCAGGCTTGCAAAGAGGCAGTTACCTATTTCTCATCCTTGATCACTGTCCCTCCTTTCCAATTCTTGCCCCCTCAGTCCCCTTTGCACAGCTCTGGGGCGACCTCTTCAGGTTCAGGCCTGCATCCTCCAACGGTGAGCCCTGTCTGACTCTTCCACTTTTCACCAGCTACCCAAGGCTGTTCAGCCACTATCCAAAAGCTAGCTTTCACCTCTGGGACTAACTTGAAATATCTGTCTCACTCATCCCCCCACCATCCCTACCCCCAGTCTGCAAACCTGACTTGACAGGAATTCCAACGCTTATCACCTTAAGGAATAACAAAAATGTACCTTTACCTATGATCAAACAAAGGGATTAGGGAAGAGTAGAGAAGGATGAAATGACAGGGGTGCCCTACCTCCAAGATGAGCCAATAGTCCAACAAGGGTGTCCACTCACCACTGGGCACCCTCAGGTCGATCTTGTTGCAGAAGTCAGTGTAGCAGCAGTGGGTATTACGCAGATCTTCTGAGCTCAGGCAGTAGAAGGGCTTCCCCGCGGGGACCAGCTCCACTTTGGGGATGCAGGTGCGCACATGGTGCTCCATCCCATCCAGGTTGAAAATGGAAACCATGCAGGCCCCATCTGTTTCACACGTGTAGTTGGCCTGTAGGCAGCTGGTGCATGCGCACAGCAGAGCTGCAGGAAATGTGAAGGAGACATTGGTGGTGGGACCTTATCCTAGGTCCTTTTCTAGACTTAGAATATCATCCCTTAGCATAGTTGATATTTCAAAGCAAGGGACTTTTAGAGAGATGGGGCCAGAAAAGTGAAACCTTCCAACTGAGGCATAACCTTTCCACCTGTTTATTCAGCTCAAGAACAAGGCTGTCTAGGCCCCAGGTCTTCCTCTAAGTGCTCTTTTGTATGCCTATGAGAGAAGTTACCTTTTGAACTTCACCCCAGACTTACTATAAATTATTGTATGGCCGGGAAAAGACGTTTTCCTTCAAATCTCAATGCCTATAGATAGGAGAAAGCCATCTTCCCTTCAGAGAATATAGGATACCGCCCCTCCTCCTGGCTCAACTAAAGCCACCCAGGGTTCCTCAATGCTGTTACCACCCTTAGCTCCTCTCCCAGGTGCCAGACATGCCTAAGGTCTCCTGAATGCAGAGTGCATGCTCTTGCACACTTTTGGGGCCTTTAGTCTGCATCAGGGAGCTCTGGAAGCATAGTGCCTAAAGCACTTGACTGCTAACCAGAAGGCTGGCGGTTCAAATCCACCAGCCACTCCTTGGAACGAAGATGGGGCAATCTATATCTGTAGTGATACTGCCTTGGAAACCCAAGGAGGGGTCGCTATGAGTCGGGTCCAACTCAACGGCACATAACTACAACAGCTGCAGTCTGCATCAGGGGCCCATCTCATCAAACTCCGGGCCCACATTCTTCTATTACAGCACTTATGGGCAGAGAGGATCTCAGAACCAGTTCAGTATAGTTCTTCAAAGGTCTCCAATGAAACCTAGGGGCTTAGTTAGGACATACTTCTTAAGCAGCCTGTCTATGAAGTGTTCCTAAATGAAGTACCACCCCAGCAACAACACTAGAAAGAACCACAGACCAAAATCTGACAGAGTATTTCCAATCCTCTCCAAAGGACAGGAAGGGGAAACTCACAGGCATGGAATAACCACTAAATGCTAGGATCTTCCTCTACAGACTTCAGATTCAGGAGGAAAACAGTGACAACCTGGACACGTTGCCTCTGACTACACTGCTTGGGGGAAAGAGAAGAGGAGAGAAAATGAAAGAAACTAAAGCAGAAGTGAACCACTTTTTCTATGTGTTCCTTCACAGGCTTCCCTAACTTCTCATTCCCTTCTTCTCTCTTCTGGTACCATCTAAGGAGGAGGCAGAGCGGTTAAAGAATTCGGCTACATAACCGAATGGTTGGTGGTTTGAACCCACAAGCCACTCCGTGGGAGAAAGATGAAGCAGTCTGCTTCTGTAAAGATTTACAGCCTTGGAAACCCTATGGGGCAGTTCTACTCTGTCCTACAGGATCACAAAGAGCTGGAATTGACTTGATAGCAGTGGGTGTGGTTTTGGTACCATATAACCCCAAAGAGAATAATATTAGTGCCTACCTCTAAAATTAACATGAGGGTTAAATAAGATTATGGGGAAGAAAAAAAAGCTCAATAAATTTAAGCCACTTAAAAGGGCCCTGGGTATCACTTTTTAAAAACAAATATACAGTATCTCTAAAATATATATAGTTAAAAAATATAAATACATTTTAAAATGAGTCCTATGACAAGGGACAAGGTGGTAGTCACTTGGTCACAGCCAGCTACCCAGATGGACCGAGTAGTTGAACCTGTGGGCTCGGGACCATAGTCACAGGGGACATCAAGCTCAACTGGCATAACACACTACACAAAACATCATTCCACTTCTTACTTTGGTGAGTAGCAACTGGTATCTTACAAGCTTGCAAGCAGCCATCTAGATGCAACGATGGGTCTCTCCTCATCCAGAGCAAAAAAGAATGAAGAAAACCAAAGATTCATGGAAAGAATTAGTCCTAGTGACTGGTACACCATGTGATCTGCAGCCTAGACAACTATGAGACCAGAAGAATTAGATGGTGCCCGGCTACCACTGTTAACCACTTGGAGAGGGATCTGTGTAGGAGATCCTGGATAGAGAGGTAGAACAATGTGGAACAAAACTCAAAATCATTTGGGGAAAAAAAAGAGGGGGAGACCAGGTTTGCTGGTCTGATAGAGCCTGGTGGAACCACTGAGACTACGGCACCTAGCAGCCCTTCAGGTCCGGAATTGAACTCACACCTGTGGCTTCCAGCCAAACAGAAGACAGTCATATGAGTTGAACATTTACCTGAGGCAGATACACTCCTTGGAGAGAACAATCATGGGAGAAAGAAGGGCTGCTTATGCACAGGGAGACAGCTCAGGGGGCAGGAGTGCATGGAGGGATGGACACTGGCAAGAGATAATTATCAGGAGGAAGTGGGGGGGAGCAGTTGCATTGTGGTAAATTGTAGTCAATGTCATGAGACAAAATGTATGTGAACTGCTGTATGGAAAATGAATTTGCTCTGTAAATTTCCACCCAAATCTCTCTCTCTCACACACACACACACACACACACAGAGCTCTAGTGGCATAGTGCTAACCAGAAGGCTGGAGGTTCAAACCCACCAGCCACTCCTCGGAAGGAAGACTGGGCAATCTACTTCCGTAGAGATACTACCTCAGAAACCCAAGGAGGGGTTGCTATGAGTCAGAACCCACTTAAAGGCAGCGAGTTTGGTTTGGTTTGGATATATACATATGTATGTGTATATATAGGAGCTCAGGTGGCATAGTGCCTAAGGCATTTGACTACTATATGTGTGTGCATGTGTGTATATATGTGTGTGTGTGTGTGTGTATGTATATATTTCCCCCCTCCCCCAAATAGGTAGTATATGCAATAATCTCTAGGACTAATGGATTCTGCTGGTTGTGTATTATACATAAGTGTGTACTGTTGACAGGAAATTACTGTAAATGAATTGGCGCCTCTAAAAGCCAGTTCAGCAGCCCTGGAATCTGAAATCCTTTATTTATCCCTCTAACAAGAATAGCACAGACAGCAGCAGTTGGTTTTTCCCAATACTGTCTCCCATGAGCCTAACCTAGCCTTGACCTCTTAGGATGGGCAGGAGTATGGCTTTGGCTAGGAGGACACTTAGGCTGGGCCTCATTCACCCAGAGTGTCAGATTACCACCTAGGAAAGGTAAGCACAGGCTTATTTGTGCTTACTTACAAATGTGTAGTGAACACTTACACATTTTTTTTACCACATCAAAGATCCTGCTTCTAGGTATGACTGGCATCTGTCTCTCCCCCAATTCCACACACCACTTAGAGAATCAAAGCTTCTTTTCAAATTTACAGGGACAGAGTACCTGGTAAGCAAGGTAAGCACAGGCTTACTTGTGCTTACTTACTAATCTGTAGTGAACAGTTTCACATGGTTTTCACCGTATCAAAGATGGTGGGTCTGTGGGCCATATGGGTTTGTAATAAGGAAATAACGGGCAAATCTCTGACCTTACAGATTAGTAGATAAGCACAAGTAAGCCCAGGCTTAGGGCCTATCCAAGTCCTAGACTGGACACCAAGTGAATACCACCTGGATACTGTGCAGCAATATGTTTAACTAAGGCTCTTAGAGAAGAGACATTTATGACATGTCCCATAAAAAAACTACCCTGTCATAAGTCACTCCTTTAAGCTGTAAACAGTCTATCTTCGTCTCTTGCTCTAATACACTGGAAGGCATCTCTTGGCCTTTCAAATCCCAAGACAGATTCTAAATATCACAGTATCCAACCCCTCCTTCCTCAGGCTTTCTATAAAGGACATGAGCCGGGGCTCTTCCTACCCGAGGAGACAAAGGAGGGTGGCCCTGGCAGGTATGCCGGAAGTGGAGAGAGTCACTGTTGTGCCTGGTCTTATTTTTGCAACGTCTGATCAGATCCCTTTCTCCTGGAAGAACTTCCAAAACCTGCTGAAAGGCTTGGATAGGGTTATTTCTTAAAGGGCAGAAATTTTAAGTAGGCACCCTTTAGTTGAGGATCCAGATCATAAAAGGAATTAAAAAAATAAATTCCTCCTAAATTTCTATTTCAACCTTTTTAAACACAAGAAAGACTAAGGAACCTCTTCAATTTTTCCTCCCGAATATCTTCATTTGGTCCTTCTTTTATTCTCGTCGCTAACGAAAATTGACTCGTGCAACTCTCAGAGTACTCCATCTTTTCTGTGCACTGGAGGCCTGACTGCTCCCCTGCCTGGGACCTAAGAACACAGATTCCCAGTCCCTTCTGTGTCAGTGGGACATCTCGGCACAGAAGGTGCTTCCTGTGAGAGGGCACCTCTCAACGCTCGCGCCGTGATGTCCAGCAAAGAGAACAGCATTTGGTCTATTTCGGAAAGCAAGAAAGAGAAATTAACAACTTCAAGAGAGGACTATTCTGAGAACCATGAGACACACAGCCGCCTTTTTATAAAGAGCTCACTTCAGAGTCCATCAATTAGCAGGGCAGGATAGTCAGGAGTTTCTCTGATTCCAGATATTTATTCTCCTCTGGTTGGTTCATGGCCTTTTTCACAGTGATTCATTCTGGAGAATGAACACACCCACACATGGCTCATTATTTTTGGGAAGTACTTAAACAATCTTGGTGTAAGACGGGAAAGAACAAAAGTGGTGAAATCTATGCTAGACAGGACGAAGAGCGGAACTGGGAGTTGGGCCATGTGGGTTTGTGATAAGGAACTGGGCAAGTCCCCGACCTATCTGGGCCTCCACTGCACAACCAAAAATACAGTTGGGTCCTCTGTATCCAAGGGTTCCACATCTGTGGATTCAACCAGCTGTGGATGGAAAATATGGAGGGGTGGGGAAGCAATTAAGTGGTCAAAGCAACCCCTCAGAGGTTAGGAGAGAGCATAGCATGCTATTTACATAGCATTTACATTGTACTAGGTATTATAAGTCATCCAGAGACGATTTAAAGTATACAAGAGGCTATATGTAGGTTACATGCAAATATATCATTTTATATAAGGGACTTGAGCATCCAGGGATTTTGGTTATCTGTGGCAGTCCTAGAACCAATCCCTGGCAGACACGGAGGGACAGCTACCACTTATCTTACAGAGATAGTATGAGGATTAGCCAAACATCCACTAAGTGCTACGGGTCCTGTAAAGAAGGCTCTCTCTACACATATCTGTGCACATCTATGTACTGCACAGAGTGAGTGAGAACACTGAAAAATGTGCTTTTTAAGACAGCCATTACTACTGCTGCACACCAGTGCAAAGGTATGAGTTACCACCACAAGGAGCCATGGTGGGGTATAACGGCCAGAGCAGATCAGAAAGACCTGAGATTCAAATGCCAGCCCTAATACTAACCATGTGACCTGGAGTAAGTTGTTAATTTTCCTGCATTCCAGTTTCCTAATCTGTAAAATGGGACCATTAATAATTAAATCACAGGACAATGTAAGAAGCACACGAACTAACAGAATGAAAAGTACCCAGCAAACAGCAGGTGGTGTATAAATATTAAATTCCCCCTCTCAAAGTAAAACTTAAATAATAACAAAAGCCAAGTAAATTGTCTCTTTAACCACCCTTCAGGAGTGGCAAGTTACAGCAAGAGGCTACTGTCTGAGGTAACTATTTGCCTGACATTGGGCAAGTTGTTCATTTAACCTCTCATTTTCTTCATGATTAAGCAACATGAAGGGACTGAATTTGATGACCTCTGAGATGCTTTCCAGCTCTGCATTTGAATCATTTTGTTTTTAAATTCACACCATTTGGGTCACTTGGAAATTCTGCTTTAAATTTTATCTACCTTTCCCTGAACTTTAAAGACAGACACTTTGGCTAGGCTTTTCTTAATACTCATTTTTCACTGAAACAAGATAAGTGATAATGAAATTACAAATACATGTGAATTTACTGTAAATTTAGTACGTGTACATAAATCACAAGGCTAAACTCAATTTTCTTTGGAAAGCTAAACTGGACTAATGATAACAGCCCCTTATAATCTGTTTCATAGTGACTCATTAGGTTAAATCAGTCTACATACATGTATATAAACGATACATAACCAAGACTCTCCTTACTCTATGACCAAAGACTTAGGTAGTAGAGGTAACACAATTTGGGAAAGCAAATCACAGGTGGGTAACGACATCACTCTAGATACAAGCAAATCAGAAAGCGATCCAAAGTAAAGTTCTACCAGCACAGATTCTGGTTACTCACATGTTTGTTCATCAAACCTGAGCTAAAGACAAAACCACCTTGGCAGGATTTGAATGTGGTTACAACGCCTGATTAGAAGGTGGTTTGTGGTAGGATGTAAACACAAATTTGATTCATAAGAGAAGTTGTGTTTTGAAAAAGGTTTACAAGTCCCAACTTGGGCAGACTCTGCCTAGCTGCACACTATAAAGGCATCCACCCAACACAGCTGGGTCTCAGGACACATGACCACCTGTAGACAAAGAGTATTGGATTGGTACCTCTCCCCTTTACCACGTACTGAGAGGAAACTCAGTGAGACCAGGGCTCACCTGGGAGTTCCCAAGAGTCGACATCCAGGGTTAGACTCACAGCCACTCACTCAGCCCAACGCTCTGCCTCACACCACGTCACCAGGGGAAAGATGTGGGAGAACACATGCTGCGAACGGCCTCAAAAGGCAAGAGGCACACCTCACAGCAGCTAGGTTTGTCCTGACAGAAAAATCCATGAGTGCATCTGAAACTTTGAAAAGTTACAGCATTTATGATTTTTAGCTTATATGAATTACTCGTTAGGGACAAGAAGTTTCATGAATTTACTACTACTTGTGAAGCACTGTACCATCTGGGAACCTTACACTTGCTTCTTTCAAATTTCACTGGGCAACTTCTAGTTCACCAAAGTCCAGGTCTGGGTGACCAAACCTGTCTGTGCTGCCCTTACTCATCATTTTATAACTTGATTTTAAGCTGCCTCTCAGCCTTCATCCTGCCAGATGAGAGCACCCATCAGACCAAACTGATAATAATCTCTACAACCCATGATTATTTTAATTATCCTTCCCTGGACCCCATCCAAACCCCCTACAGTCTCCTTAGAAGAGAAACCACAACGCTACACAACTCTGATTTGGAGATCAGAGGCACCAGTACTGCATTAGGGTATGATGTTGTCAGTTTTATTTCCAACAAGACGACACTGCACAGACGGCTGTGTTGTGTTATTTTATCGAGTTTTCACATTCATTCTCTCATGTGATTCCCACAGGAACTCCAGAAGGTGAGGCAAATGGAGCAGGCGCAGCTGCTCCACTTTACAGACAGGAAAGCCCCAGAGAAGTTAAGGGGCTTGCAGATGGCATACTAGTAAACGATGGAGCCACATCTCCAATTCACTCCTAGATCCCAAGCCCAGTCTTTTTTCCATACCACCACACAGCTTCTGCACCACCCTTTCCGACAGTGTCCAGCACTCCTAGCCTTCAGGGCTACAGCTGCTCTAGACAACACCATCGCTGGAAACTGCAAGGTTGCAAGGTTTAGCCATGGACTCCTTCCTGATTTCATTCCCGATTAGTGGTTTTTCCGGGCAACATCACTAATATTACAGAAATGGCCCTTTATCTCTACTTTTTGCTTTTGTGATAAAAATATGTATGACTAAACATTTACAATTTCAACTTTTACACGTACGATCCAAAGACATGAATTACATTCATCCTGTTGTGCAACCATCACCACATCTGTATCCAAATTTTTCCACCACTCGGAACAGAAACTCAGTGCTCCTTAAACTCTGTATGTTCTAAAAACAGGTTTTTACACACAATGTAAGTTTCTTTGATCCCTTTGCAACTCTATAATAACCACCTTGTATGGACTTTATTAAAGTCCTTTTAAAAGTTCATTCCCTCCCTCTACACACACACACACACACACACACACACACTTTATCTCTCTATATATATCCTTTAAAAGTTCCAAATTATTAGACTGCTAAGGCTTTCAAGAAGCCACACTGCCACCTGCCCTGCACCCCTGAGGCTAAGACTTTCCTGAGTTCTGTGGCACTAACTTTGACTATAGATCCCATCATAGCTACCACAGAGGGCTGAGGAAGACCATAGAGTCTTCATTATGGATTACACCGCAGCATGAAGAAAACAAAAATCCTCACAACTGGACCAATAAGCAACATCATGATAAATGGAGAAAAGACTGAAGTTGCCAAGGATTTCATATTTACTTGGATCCACAAACAATGCCCATGGAAGCAGCCATCCAGAAATCAAAACTGCACTGGGCAAATCTGCCACTTGAAAGACCGAGGTGCTGCTGACCCAAGTCACTGTCTTTTCAATAGCCCCATATGTATAAAAAGTTGGACAATGAATAAGACAGACCAAAGAATCGATGCATTTGAACGATAGTGTTAGCAAAGAATATTGAAAATATCAAGCACTGCCAGAAGAATGAACAAATCTGTCTCGAAAGAAGTAGAGCCAACATGCTCTTTAGAAGTGAGAATGGCCGGACTTCATCTCATATACTTTGCTCACGTTGTGAGGAGGGAATAGTCCCTGGAGAAGGATATCGTGCTTGGTAAATGAGGGTCAGTGAAAAAGCAGAAGACCCTTAATGAGATGGACTGACACCCTGGCTGCAGCGATGGGCTCAAGCATGACAATGACTGTGAGGATGGCGCAGGACTGGGCAGTGTTTCGTTCTGTTGTACCCAGGGTCACTATGAGTCAGAGTTGACTTGAAGGCATCTAACAACAATACTAAGTATTTGCTCCAAACACGGCCTTTTCAATGATAACCATAAAGTCCTTCAGGATGGGAGGAAAAAGAATATTATTCCAGTTACTACAGATACACAACAAATAACACTAACACTCAGTGGCATAAAATCACCATTTATTATGAACACGGATTCTGGCGGTCAGGAATTTGGACAGGGTACAGTGGAGACAACTTGTCTTTAATCCATAATATCTAGGGTTTCAGCTGGAAGACTTGAAGACTAGGGGCTGGAATCACCTGCAGGTTCATTCACTCATAGCTCTGGCAGTTGACGTTGGCTGTTGACTAGGGGCCTTGAACCTCTCTGAGCCTTGAACCTCTCAGAAGGGCTAGTTTAGGCTTCCCCACAGCATGAAGGCTGACTTGCCCAGAGCAAGGTCCCCAAAAGAGAAAAGTGGGCAGAAACTTTATCTTTTTTATGGTCTAGCCTAAGAAGTCACATAGCATCACTTCCACCATATTCTATAGGTTGAAGTAGTCAAGCCCCACACCCAAATTCAAGGAGAGGGAACATATATTCTACCTGTTGGTGGGAGGAGTGTCAAAGCCACGTTGTAAGGGCATGTGGGATGAGAAATATTGTTGCAGTCATTTAGGAAATACAATCTGTCATAAAAAATCTAGTTCTTTAATCGGGTCTAAAACATCCTGTACATTTATCGATATTTAAATTCAGAATGAACTAACATGTACTGCACACCAGCTATGAACACAGTATTAGTTGTAATCCTTTAACCACCTTAAAAGATACCTAACATCTACAAATATGAACCCCTTTGCATATACAATACTGAGTTGTCAGTGAAAGCAAACATGGGTATAGGGATGGATAGATCGGTGAACAAGCTAAACAATTAGGTATGTCTAAATGGAGAGTGTATCCAAGATCATATATAGGGTTGGCAGACAATGGGCCTATAAGTTCATGTGAATGATCAGAATTACTTGGTCACAGGCAGCTACCCAGAGCGACCGAGTAGTTGATCCTGCGGGCTTGGGACCATAGTCGCAGGGGACATCAAGCTCAATTGGCATAACATACTATACAAAACATTGTTCCACCTACTACTTTGGCGAGTAGCGACTGGGACCTTAAAAGCTAGGAAGCTGCCATCTAGATGCAACAACAGGTCTCTCCTCGTCAAGAAGAAAGAAGAAAACCAAAATTAATGGAAACAATCAGTCCTAGAGACTGGTACACCATCCGATCTGCAACCTATACAACTATGAGACCAGAAGAACTAGATGGTGCCCAGCTACCACTGCCATCCACTTGGAAGGGATGTAGGAGATCATACATAAAGAGGGAGAACAAAGTGGTACAAAACTCAAAATCGTTTGGAGGCAAAAAAAAAAAAGAAGGTGGGGACCAGGTTTGCTGGTCCAATGGAGCCTGGTGTAACCACTGAGACTATGGCCCCTAGTTGCCCTTCAGGTCTGGAATTGAACCCACAACTGTGGTTTCCAGCCAAACAAAGTACAGGCATGTGAGTTAAACATTTACCTCAAGTAGACACACGCCCTGGAGAGAACAATCATGGGAGAAGGAAGGGCTGCTTATGCACAGGGAGATAGCTCAGGGTGCAGAAGAGTATGAAGGGATGGACACTGGGAGGAGGTAACTATGGGGAGGAAGTGGGAGGGGAGCTGCTGCATTGTAAATTTTGGTCAATGACATGAGACAAAGTATATGTGAACTGCTGTATGAAAAGTGAATTTACTCTGTAAATCTTCACCCAAATCCTAATTAAAAAAAAAAAAGATACCTAACATCTACAACCTGTCTACTTCAAATTAACTTGGGGATATGCTATTACCATAGCATACGCCTCAATAAAATGGAGGAAATAATTCTTTTTGTCTCTGTTGGCTCCTCCATCACTGAGAGTGCCTTAAAAGAAACGTAATTAATGTAATAGTGATTAAAAGCCTAGGCTCTGAGGTCAGACAGCCTAGATTTGACTCCTCATTTTATTGCTTGCTACCTGAGTAACACTGGGCAAGTTTCTTGAGTGCGCTACCCTCAGGTGCCCAATTATAAAACACAATCTACTTCAGAGAGCTGCTCTGCGGAATATGATGATCAGTGCAAAGAGCACTTAGCACAGGGCCTGTACAGTTAAGGGTTAAATTAAATGTCAGCTATTCCTACTAAGATCAGGCATTGATTGTCTAGAAGGTTCTCCTGCTTTGATTTTTAAATTATCTTTACTCTTTTATTACTGGCTTTGGAATTTGTCAACAAGGTGTATTTTAAATTGCCCTACTACTACTACTACTATTCACTGCCATCAAGTTGAATCTGACTCACAGCGACCCCTCCTTGGGTTTCCAAGGGAGGCAGATCTCTGTGGAAGTAGATTGCCCAATCTTCCTTCCAAGGTATTTGTGTTATTAGATTGCCCAACTTCCCATAATATCATTCTCACACCTAAAATGATTGCCAATAGCTTTAATAACATCAAATATACACTCAATGTTCATATGTCCTCTATTGTTTCAAAGAAGAAAAGAAGAAGTTAACAGATGGACTGTTCAAATGCAGAGCCAAACAAGTCCTTTCACTGTGCTTGGTTGGCACGTCTCTTAAACCTCTTTTAATCCATAGGTTCCTCCTCCCTGTTTGTTTTTCCCCCTTGCAAATTATTTGTTAAAGAAATCAGGGTCTTTTGCCCTGTAGTCTCCCATATGCTGGATTTTGTCAATTAACTTCCTGTGGTATCATTTAATATGTTCCTCTCTTCTCTGTATTTTATATAAATTAAGGGCTTTATCTGATCAGGCTCAGTTTTTTTGGTTAGAATATTCACAGGTGCTGAGTACTTCCTTCACATGGCACATCACTGCCAGCTGTCTCTTTCTGTCATGTTAGTTCTCACTTTTATTTATTTTGAAGGAAGTTTTCTACACTTCCAGGTCCTGTGCAGGTACTCCCTCTTCAACACCCTCTTCCTCCACCCTAAAAGATCTAACATCTACAACCTGTCTACTTCAAAAAGAATCTGGGGCTATGTATTTCCATGGGTACAAAGTCTTAGGCACACACACATTTTCAAATAGTCTAGGATTACTTGCAATTACTTCCTTTCTTTACTAGATTTCATTCAATACTCTGAATCAATTTCGTGTGTTTTCTTCATATTTTAAGACCTCCTATCTGAAGAATGAGTTCTTAACCAAAACTGTCATGTTCATATCTTGTTCATGTCTGAACAATTAAAGTCTCCAATCACTACTGTCTGACCCAATTCAGTGGCCACTCCAATCTCGTCATCAGGTGGTCTGCTTCATATCTCTTGTAGCCTAATCATATCCTCTGAAGACAAGATCTCACTGAGAGATCTCTGGGACCATCTTTATATAGCAAAGCGTTCCACACTGTGCAGGCCCATTCTTCCCAGAGTCTATAGTCCAATATCTCCTAACTTCCTGGATGTTCTTCTCCTTCCACCAAGTCTCTGAAATCAAGTCAAACTGATCAAGGTCCTCACTTCCTATTAAGCTTCCCAATCCTAACATTCATTTTAAGGGATTCCACTTGTCAGGGAGGTCCGATTACTATAAACGTTTCTTAGGCTATTATGAATTTGAATACCAGGCTGTGATTTTTCAAAATACATTTTATCTTTACTAGACTTTTTTCCTGCTTACAAAAGTAATCCATGTTTTTTTTTTTTTTTTTCTTTCAGATATCACAGAAATATATAGTGTTGAGGCTGAAAGCCCTTTTAATTCCTGCCCTGGAGATAATTACTGTTAGATGTCTGATGTGTATTCCTCCAGGGTTACATAGATGCACAAATACATTTAGAACAGGTTTATTTTCAATTATGTATATGATAATGAAAAAGGTTCAAACAACCCAAATGGTCTACCAACATGAGATTAATTAAACAATATATCATATCTGAGATGATATGGAATCTCTGGTAGTGGAAATGGTTATGTACTTAGCTACTAACCAAAAGGTTGGTGGTTCACCTTATGCACATACAGAACTGCGTTGTCAGTGAAGGCAAACATGGATATACGGGTGGATAGACAGGTGGACAGGCTGAACTATTAGGTATGTCTATGCAGGGAGGAGTGTGCCCAAGACCATGTATAGGTTGGCAGACAATGTTTCTACAAGTGTATTGGTACATTCTGTAAGAATTCCCAGGTATATAGTAGAGCTGACAAGGGACAAGGTTGTAGTCACTTTTTGGCCACAGCCAGCTACCTGGAGGGAGTGAGTAGTTGGACCTGTGGGCTGGGACCATAGTCTGAGGGCACATCAAGCTCAACTGGCATAACATACTACACAAAACACTGTTCCACCTCCTACTTTGGCGAGTAGTGACTGGGCTATTAAAAGCTTGCAAGTGACCATCTAGATGCAACAATGGGTCTCTCCTCGTCCAGAGCAAAGAAGAATGAAGAAAACCAAAGATTCATGGAAACAATTAGTCCAAGTGACTGGTATACCATGCGATCCTCAGCCTGTACCACTATGAGACCAGAAGAACTAGATGGTGCCCAGCTACCATTGTCAACCACTCGGAGGGCAATCTATATAGGAGATCGTGGATAGAGTGGGAGAACAATGTGGAACAAAACTCAAAATAATTTTTTTTTTAAAAAAAAGGGGGACCAGGTTTGTTGGTCTGATAGATCCTGGTGGAACCACAGAGACTATGGTCCCTAGCTGCTCTTCAGGTCTGGAATTGAACCCACTCCTGGAGCTTCCAGCCAAACAAAAGGCAGGCATATGAGTTGAACATTTACATTAGGCAGATACACTCCTTGGAGAGAACAATCATGGGAGAATACAAGGGCTGTTCATATACCAGGTGATAGCACAGGAGGCAGAAGTGCATGGAGGGAAGGACACAGGGAAGAGGTAACTACGGGGAAGAAATGGGAGGGGAGCTGTTGCATTGTGGGAAATTGTAGTCAATGTCATGAGACAAAGTGTATGTGAACTGCTGTATGAAAAGCGAATTTGCTCTGTAAACTTTCACCCAAATCACAATTTAAAAAAGAGAAAAAAAAAAAGGTTGGTGGTTCAAACCCACCCAGGGGGCTTAGCAATCCACTTCTGAAAGATCATAGCCATAAAAACCTTATGGGGCTCAGTTGTCTCCTGCAGCTCATGGAGGATCACCATGAGTCAGGATCAACTCGAGGGCAACTGGATGGGAAAGTATGCATATAGCCTTTACCCAAAGCCATTTATAGATTCAACACAACACTTATCAAAATCCCAGTGACCTTTTATGCAGAAATGGAAAAGTTTATCCTAATTTTTTTTTTTAAATCCTAAAATGTACATGGAATTGTGAAGAACACTGAATAACCAGAACAATCTTGAAAAAAAAGAATCGGAGGAGTTCCGGCAAGATGGCGGACTAGGCAGAAGGATTGCACAGACCCTCTTCAACAAAGAAAAGAAAAGGGAAACCAATTAACACAGACACAGAAGATAATTGCGGACCCCTGAGCCTTGAAGGGAAGGATACAGAATTGGACTAA
This sequence comes from Orycteropus afer afer, assembly GCF_000298275.1. Classification (NCBI taxonomy): domain Eukaryota; kingdom Metazoa; phylum Chordata; class Mammalia; order Tubulidentata; family Orycteropodidae; genus Orycteropus; species Orycteropus afer. The sequence continues at coordinate 4,878,353 of NW_006921834.1, forward strand.
ACCCCAATTAGCAGAAGAATTTGCGTGAAAATACCAGAAAAAGGAGACATACGGAGCTGCGGTCTGACACCGAAC
>NW_006921834.1:4881755-4894803 GCF_000298275.1 Orycteropus afer afer
CAATGACATGAGACAAAGTATATGTGAACTGCTGTATGAAAAGTGAATTTACTCTGTAAATCTTCACCCAAATCAAAATAAAATTAAAAAAAAAAAGAAAAAGAAGAATTTCCAGCTTTAAAACTTACTACAAAGCTACAATAATCGAAACTCCACTACCGGTATAAGGACTGACATACAGATCAATGGAACAGAAATGAAACCAGAAATAAACCCATACATCTACGTTAACTGTTTTTTGACAAGATTGTCAAGGCTACTCAGGGAGAAAAATAAGTCTCTTCAGGAGATGGTGCAGGTTCAGGATCAATACCTACATGCAAAGGAATGAAATTGGATTCATACTTCATGCCATATACAAAAATTAACTCAACATAGATCAAAGACCTAAATGTAAGAGCTAAAACTTATAAAACTCTTTAAAAAAACAAAACAAAACATAACCATAAATCTTCTTGAACTTAGATTTGGCAATTGTTCCTTAGAACAATTTTTTGTTGCATAAGCAACAAAAAAGGGATAAATTGAACTTCACTGAAACTACAAAAGCTTTTGTGCATCAAAGGACATTAACAAGAGAGTGATATTATTTGCAAATCATGTATCTGATAAAGATCTAGTATCTAGAATGTATTTTTAAAAACTCTTACAACTCAACAACAAAAAGACAAACACTTAATTTTAAAAATGAGCAGAGGGCTTAAATAGACATTTCTCCAGAGATATACAAATAAATGGCCAAAAAGCACAGGAAAGACACTCAACATCATTAGTCATTAGGAAAATGCATATCAAAACCACAGTGAGATATCACTTCACAACTACTAGGATGGCCATTAAAAAACAAACAGAAAATACCAAGTGTCGGCAAGGATGTGGAGAAATTGGAACCCTCATCATTGCTGGTGGGAATGTAAAATGTTGTAGTCACTGTGGAAAACGGTTTGGTGGTTCTTCAATAAATTAAACGTTGTTGTTATGTGCCGTCAAGTCAGAATCAACTCATAGAGACCCCTCCTTGGGTTTCTGAGGCAGTATTCCTACGGAAGTAGATTGCCCCATCTTCCTTCTGAGGAGTGGCTGGTGGATTTGAACCGCCAGCCTTCTGGTTAGCAGTCAAGTGCCTTAGCCACTATGCCACCAGAGCTCCCCATAAATGAAACACAGAGTTACCATTTGACCCCAAAATTCTACTCCTAGATGTATATTCCATAGAATTGAAAACTAACTCAAACAGATATTTGTACATGAATGTTCCTAACAGCACTATCCACAATAGCCAAAAGGTGGAAACAACCCAAACATCCATCAACTGAAGAATGGATAAACGAAATGTGGTATGTCCATATAATGGAATATTATTCAACCATAAAAAAGAAATGAAATACTGATACATGCTACAACATGGATGAAGTGGAAAACATTATGCTAAGTGAAAGAAGCCAGGCACACAAGGCCACATATTGTATGAGTCCATTTATATGAAATGTCCAAAACAGGCAAATCCATAGAGGTAGAAAAGTAGTTGCCAGAAGCAGGGAGGAACGGGGAGTGATCTAGTGCTTAATGGGTACAGGGTTTCCTTTTAGGGTGATGAAAAAGTTCTGGAACTAGATAATAGTGATGGTTGCACAGCACTGTGAAGATACTTAATGACACCAAACTGTATACTTTAAAATGGTAAACTTTATGTTATATGTATTCTACCTCTATTAACAAAAAAAAAAGAACCATATGTTGGCATGGAAAAAAATACCCAAGATCTATTGTAAATACAAACAAATTACAAAGAATTTGTAAAACATTATGTATAATTTCAATTATAAACAAACAAAAAACTAGCATACGTGTAGGGAAAGAAACAAAGGCATCGTGTTTTTCAAGTTGTGTTCTTCCTGGAGTCCAGGTTCTCTCCAAGATATCCCCGGAACATTTGACCTCCACAAGGGTGAAGCCAGTGTCCTTTTCTTCATAATTTTCTTGCTGCTGTCAAGCACAAACCAAAAAAACCAAACTCACTGCCATCGAGTCAATTCCAATTCACAGCGACTCCCATTAGGCTTCCAAGGCTGTAAATCTTTACAAAAGCAGGCTGCCTCATCTTTCTTTCACAGAGCGGCTGGTGAGTTAGAACCACCAACCTTTTGGTTACCAGCTAAATACCTTAACCACTACACCAACAGAGCTCCTAGGTAACAAGCCCAGTGCCTGACAAATAGAAGGCACTCAATAAATCTTAGCCTAATAATTTGTGGAAGAAATAGAGGCCCTGTCAGAGTCGCTCAACTTTTGTGTATTTCATATACATTTCTACGTTTTCACTTTAAAGAGGATTTTACTGCCTTAAAAAAAAAAAAAAAAATTGTTCAATAACTACTAATCTAGACAACTGCCAAAATGTTTGTGGAAATCTTGAATCGGGTTCAAAAATGGAAGTGTCTGGTGGTAAACTGCCATAAAATAAAGGTGTGTTTGGTTCTTCCACAGGGGAAGTAAGTGTGTGCGGGGGATTAATAACTGGGAACTAGTACAGTACTATACCAAGGAGCCCTAGTGGCGCAGTGGTTAAAGCTCTTGACTTTCAACCAAAAGGTTGGCAGTTGGAATCCACCAGCTACCCCAAGGCAGGAAGAGGTGCCAGTTTGCTTCTGTAAAGATTTCAGCATTGGAAACCCTATGGGGCAGTTCTATCCTGCCCTATCAGGTTGCTGTGAGCTGGAACTGACTCTATGGTAACAGGTTTTAGTCCTGTACCAACATCCCACCATCAGCTGCTAGACAAAAGTTGGTAGTACGAACCTGCCCAGCAGCACCACGGAATAAAGGCCTGGCAACCTACTTCCATAAAGATTACAACCAAGACTCAATAGCAATGGGTTTCATGTTTTGGGTTTTTTTTTTTTTTGGTACTATACCAGCAGCCAAAGTAGACAAATCTTACAGCACTGAAGTAAAGCAATCAAATGCTAATGGTAGAAAAGGCCCAAGTTACATTTTCACCTTTCCCAATCATAAATATCACATTTACAAAGTACATTAAAACAACCAAAGAAAGCTCTCAGGTACTCAAGAGTCTATAATAAAGTCCAATTTTACATGTATAGTTGTTGGTATCTAAAACAAACAAACAAAAGTACTGGTAAAAAGCATTTATGAAAAAAAAAATGTAACTGAGTTAATAAAGGAAGCTATTTATATGAGGAGGAAAAAAATCTCACAGATTTAACAATAAGACACTTGATAAGCTTGGTATTTAATTCAGATCTGGGAAAAGGTCTTGGAACGGGGTTTGCATAAGAGAAAGGTGTTTGAAAAGCCAGCTCCACACTATATCCATTCTACAAATGCGTTTCTGACATTCTACTTGGAGACAAACCCAACCCTAGAGAGCTGTTTAAACAAGTTCAACCTTAAGCCTCAGGTCTAGAGAATGAAAGCTTTGTTCTCACTCAAAAGAGACGTTTGATGTTTATGCTAAGGAGTCCTGTCATTGCAACTTAATTTATGGTTGGCTATAAATACCTGAACATCTAGCAAGGGCCCACCTGCTGCCCAGGAGAATGTCAAGGTAAAACTGGAATGAACGGCATCATTATGAGGGAGGGTATTCAGTGTTCCCAGGTCTTCAACGAACAGACTCAGCTGCCATATTTAGCCTATTCACCAAAAATAAAACAAACCCAAACTCACTATCATCAAGTAGGTTCCAACTCAAAGCAATCCTTTTTGGGTTTCCAAGGCAGTGAATCTTTACGGAAGTAGATTGCCCAGTCTTCCTTCTGTGGAGTGGCTAGTGGGTTTGAACTGCCAACCTTCTGGTTAGCAGTCAAATGCCTTAGGCACTAGGCCACCTGAGCTCCTTCTATGCCTGCTGTTGTTGTTGTTATGTACCGTCGAGTCAGACCGGACTCACAGTGACCCCTCCTTGGGTTTCCAAGGCAGTATCACTACAGAAGTAGATTGCTCCATCTTTCTTCTGAGGAGTGGCTGGTGGGTTTGAACCACCAGCCTTCTGGTTAGCAGTCAAGTGCCTTAGGCACTATGCTACCAGAGCTCCCCCTCCTATGCCTATCCACTAGTAACTCCTTATTTCTCCTTTACTTACAATTGATAACAAACATGTGAGACTAGTGTTTTCTTTCTTTGTTGGATTTAAACAGACACTGGCTCATTAGGGCAACAGAGAATATTTATCACTGGTACTTAAAGTATTTTCTTCCCGACCTATTTACTGTACTATGGATGAGCAGAGAGGACACAGTGTATGTCACAGTTTTGAGTGAGAAGAGGGCTAGGAATGATCCTTTTAGGCACCTGGGACAATGAAAGGGAAAAAATCAGCCAAGACTGAGAATAAAACAAATGCGGTTGAGATCAAGTTCATTTGGCTAGCATAAAATGGATAGGTAGTAGAATAAAGAGAGATGAAAGAAGTGAGTTAGAGAGATTATGATGTTCCAAGTAACTCATAAAGGTTTGTAGCATTTCTGAGTGACTGGAATAAAAACTATATATTAAGGAGATAATAAAAAATTACAGCAGGACAGAACTGGAATTATTTCCCCAGGATTTTGCTGAGGGGATGAAAAAGAAATGAACAAATTCAGTTAAACAAATTTATTATGTTCTTAAAATATGCAAGGTTCTGTGACAGGCCAAAAAGCCACGTAAAGAATAAGCCAGTTCTTGGTATCAACTTTGTAGGGGAGAGGGTGGGGGAATTAGAGGAGCAAACTACTAAGACACCCCCTCCATACCTACCAAGGGCCGTCTACTTCCGTAGATACTGCCTCGGAAACCCAAGGAGGGATCGCTATGAGTCGGGTTTGGTTTTTTGGTTTTATGCCTACCAATATAGACCGAGGAGAAGAGCAGAAAAGAAGGAATCATCAGATGGAGGAGTGCGTGAGGACAAAGAAGTCCCACCCTGGAGGATGCTGGGTTTAGCTAAGAAGAGATCCTGGAGCAGGGGTGGTAGGAAGCGTTCCAGAGAGAAGCAGCAGCAAAGAAAAATACAAGGCATGTTAGTAGATCAACAATAAACAGATGTGACGACAATGCCAAGGTTCCAGCAAGAGGTGAGGTAGTGGGGACGAGGACCCGATGAGACTGTGGTGCCAGGCTAAGGCGTGTGGAGTTGACACTACAGGCCACATTAAAGCAATGGAACCATCAGATAGAGAAGGTGTGTTTTCCAAAGTTAAATCCAGCAGTGGAATCTAGGACAAGAAGGAGGCTGGAGAAAGACTGGTTAGCAGCTTGTTTTAATAGTAATCATAGTATACAGTACAGCATTTAGAGCACCTGCTCTGGAGTCAGCCAGCCCTTGGTCCTACGGCTTAACCTCTCTATGCCCCAGTTTTCTCATCTGTAAAGTAGGGAAAACAATGCCTCAGAGAATAGCTGTAGCGAGAAAACGATACAATGCAAGTGCTTAGCCCATAGGTCAGCATTCAGTAAATTAGATGCCTTTATTACAACTCCACCCCAGTGAATGAGAAGGGTCTGAACTCTTTCATACTTTTGTGGTAGTAAGCAGAAGTCAGTGTGTAAACATCTAAAGAGCAAAGACAGTAGTAGTACGTAACCTCAACTCGCAGCTTGGTGCTAGGCATGTCCCAGAGATCTGCAATTATGAAGATGATTTAATTTGACTTAATTTTTATCTACTACAAATACAGAATGTGATATACAGGTCCCTATACACCAAAAAAAAAAAAAAAAGGAGCTCTGGTGGTGCAGTGCCTAAGACATTTGACTACTAACTAGAAGGCTGGCAGTTCAAACTTACCAGTCACCCCGTGGAAAAAAGACTGGGCAATCGACTTCCATAGTGATACTGCCTTGGAAACCCAAAAGGGGGTTGCTATGAGTCAGAATCGATTCAATGGCAGTGAGGTTTTTTTTTTTTTTTTAAATATACACCCAAAAAGGAGCTTGGTACAGTAGTTAAAGCATCTGGCTGCTAACCAGAAGGTCAGCGGTTTGAACCCACTAGCCACTCTGGTAGCATAGTGCCTAAAGCACTTGACTGCTAACCAGAAGGCTGCCGGTTCAAACCCACCAGCCACTCCTCGGAAGGAAGGTTGGGCAATCCTACTTCCGTAGTGATACTGCCTCGGAAACCCAAGGAGGGGTCGCTATGAGTCGGGGCCGACTCGACGGCACATAACAACAACAACAACAGCCACTCTGTAGGAGTAAGATGAGGCAGTTAGCTTTCATGAAAATTTACAATCTTGGAAGCCCTATGAGGGCAGTTCTACTCTTGTCTATACAGTCACTATGAGATGGAATTGACTCCATGGCAATGGTTTTGGTTTTGGTTTTATACATTAAAACAACAGACGAGAATTTAGGTAAGGTAGGTTCTCCACAAATATTCCTCAGTTACCAGATTCCTCAACTCAAACATCCAAATTATCTAAAAAACTTATCTCCAAAGCACCCACAATTCTCTCCCCCTCCAAACATCTAGGAAAAGGTTTCAGGCAGTAGATAAAAGTCAAATGTGGTCAAAGGACTTCTTTTTACTTTCTAGATCCATTGAGAGGATGGCTGGGTACCAAGTCTCAACTACCCTCATGCAGATTGTGGGAGGGATACATACATAAACAAACACACACACACACACACACACACACACACGCTCTCTCGCTCTCTCTCTTCCTTTTTTAAACATGAATTATCTCAGTTTCTGTAGGTAAGTCTAGGCCCAGCATGACTAGGTTCTCTACTCAGAAGCTCACTAGACTGAAATCAAGGTGTCAGATAGGGCTATGTCTCATCAGGGGCTGAGGTCCTTTCCCAAGCTCACTACATGTTGGAAAATCTATTTCCTTGCAATTGTAGCACTGAGGTCCCCACTTCCCTCCTGGCTGTCATCTAAGGATCACTCGCAGCTTGTGGAGGCTGCCCTCAGTTCCTTGCCACTTGGCCCCCACAATCGTTCATAACATGGATGTTTGCTTTCTTCAAAGCCAGCTAGAGCACATATCTCTGACTTCCTCTTCTGCAACCAGATGAGAAAATGATCTGCTTTTAAAGGGCCCATTTGATTAGGTCATACCCACCCTGATAAATCTCCCAAGCCCCTTCACAGCAGTACCTAGACTACCGCTTGACTGAATAACTGGGAGGTGTATGTGCACCAAGGGCCAGGAATCTCGGGGGGTCAGAGGGTGGACTGTGGTAGGCAGAATGCCTTTCTATTTTACTTATCTGTTTATTGTCTAACTCACCTGTCAGAAGGTAAACTTCATGAGGGCAGGAATTTCTTTTCTCTTTTTGTTTACTATTGTATCCCAAACACTTAAAACAGTGCTCGGCACAAGACAGACGTTCAGTAAAGGTGATAAAAGAATCTTTCAATCACCACAGGAGGCACTCAATGTACATATATATCTGTTTAACTTACTTATGGGAAATGGACTTGTAACTGTACATATTAAAATTCTGGTTCAGTGAAACCATTTGGGAGTGCCTGGAATTCCACCTGATACCATTTCATTGTGCCGTAACTACCTGTATGAGTCCAGCATATTACCCCATTTTACAGATGAAACAATGAAGTCCAGAGAGATATCATATGGCAGCTCCAGACACACTCTACCAGATCATCCTATTTTATTTTCTTCACAACACTCATGACTGATAATTTTTTTTGATTACGTATTCGTTTATTCTCAGTCTAAGCTGCACCAATTGTAAAGTGTGCTACAGCAAAGATTTAGGAATTTTCATTTATCTTGTTCTTTGTTATTTCCCCATGCCTAGAACTGTTCCAGGAGCCCTAGTGCCACAATGGGTAAGTGCTCTGTTATCAGGCCTGGTGATCTGCTCTGTTCAGCTCCAGTAAAGATTTTAAAAAAAACAAACCAAATCCATCACCTATGACTCGATTCTGATAGGGTTTCTGAGACTGTAAATCCTGTAAAGAGATGAAGCAGACTGCCACTTCTTCCTCCTGTGGGGCACCTGGTGGGTTCAAACCATTGACCTGTAGGTTAGCAGCTAGCGCTTTAATCACTGTGTCACTAGGGCTCCTTCCCATAAAGATTACAGTCTACAAAACCCTATGGGGCCGTTCAACTCTGTCATATGGGGTCGCTCTAGAGGGCACACAACAACCGATCCAAGTACTAATCAACCAAAGGAAAAGGAATCTACTATTTGTAACTAAAGGAGCTCTGCTGGTACAGTGCCTAAGGCATTTGACTGCTAACCCGAAGGTTGAAGGTTCAAACCAACCAGCTGCTCTGCAAAAGGAAGACAGGGCAATCTACTTCTGTAAAGATTTACCACCTCGGAAACCCAATGGGAGTCACTATGAGTCAGAATCTACTCCATGGCAGGGAGTTTGTTGGGTTTTTTGGGGGGTCTGCAACTATGTAAACATTAGTGTTTTTGATATTTAAAGAGAAGAGTAGTTACTTTTGATACCTTAAAGAGAAGAGTAATTACTTTCATTATGTTGAGTTCAAAATATTTAGCAAGACAAATGCAGTTTATGACTAGGTCAAGAGGGAAGAAAACCAAAGAAACACCAGAGATGCCTGAAGGGCACTCACTGCCTTTCTCTGAAAGGCAGAGCAGGTAAAAACGCCTGGGATGGAAACTTCATAGCTAAATCCAACTCTGGCAACTCCACAGAAAAAGGGAATGAAAAGTGAGCAGACAAAGAGAACAGACAAGACCAGAGACCGTGCCTCTGAAGCCGAAGCTCAGGTCAAACCATGCGTGAAACAGAGAAACTGAGGGGACCAAAAACCAAGAACAGGTACTCCAACTTGATCTCATGGCAGTGCCTGAAGAGGGAAATGCAAGTTAGACTGCAGAAGAACTGTCAAGTCTGGGAAGTCGATTCCTTACAAGGTTTCGGCATTCTTAGTCCAGGGGAACTGATGGGCTAAGGATGCCTGCAGCGCTTCCAGCTCAGAGGGAGTACTGGGAAAGAAGACGCTGGGATTTCCTTATTATGAATACAGAGAGGGAAATGAGATAAGACCCTCTTACATCAACTCTTACTATAACAGACAAATTACACAAGAATTCCAGACAAAGAGGAAGGGTTCCAGAACGTGGGTTCACTGCTGCTTTGAGCAAAAACTGAACGATAAATAATAAAGATTTCAAAACTTAACACAGGAGTTGCTTCAGTGTTCTAATTTAACCTTCAGAATCAAAGATCTAAGGAGCCATGAACTGAGATCCCATTCCACCTCAACACTCTGTACTCCTGAGTTATTATGAGAACAGACTGCAACCAATTCAACTCCTGTTCCAAAATGCAACAAGCAGCTTCAACAGGCCCTGCTGAAAGAAGCGGCATGGCTCATCATCTCCTTGGTTTACTGATTCATATTTTGGTGGCAAGGTTACAATTAGCTCACCGGTGGAGAATAAACCTATTTATAACACAGCAGTCCACCTGAAAGACACAATCATCTAGAAAGGTGTTTGCAGGAAAATGAAGTGCAGCCTATTTCTGTACTGACTGCAGACCCCCAAGGTCCTTTCGGATGAAGTCCTCAGTCTAACCTTCCTGTGCTCACAGTCACCATTCTGGCCACCTCGGAGCCTCCATGTTCTTATGTAACATTTACATTGTGCCATAAACATACTCAGAGTTGCGTAAGAATTAAAATATTGCCAAACCAATAAAGCCTAAAGCAGGTCACTCCCTCCAGGCTGTCTTTGACTGGCACAGGTATGCTGTCAGGTCTACAGATGTAAGGGCCTGTCAAAAAGACCAAAATTAACTTCAGGAAATCTGAAATGGGTCAAAGAAGAAATTAACACACTGTGACATGTGGTGCTTCTATCAATCACAGAGTATGTTATTCTGTCCCATAAGATAAAAACTAACCCAACATTGCTTATTCACTGAAGTCAGAAACTGTGTCTAAAAATACCTCTCAACCAACTGGCTATCAGTAAGTCAGACTCACAAATGTCCCAATAAGAACGGCATGGAACATTTCCTTACTTTATAGAAGAAAAACTAAAGCAGAGTTACAGAAAGGTTAAGTTACTTGTTCAAGGACAACCTGTAAGAGAGCGAAGTTCTGGGGCCGCAAACCAGCCTCCTCCCTCCATCTGGTTCTAACCTTTAACCAGAGTAGCCATTTTAATATGTTTTACTCACATCTGTTCCAGGAGCTGTTTTAGCAAAACTAATCATAGATTCTCTTTCTCTCTACAAGAGTTCACTTCACTGGACTTCAAATACATGTCCACTCAACAAAATTACAAGACTTGGCCTGAAATGAGATGTTTAGCTTGTTCAAAGAAATTCAAAAGGTTTCTTATCAGGAACTCAAATGTCTCTCTTATGGCATTTGTCTTGAGAAATGAATGCCATGTTCTTGTGCTACTAATTCAAATTTACATTTTAAAATACTAATGTGAAAATTCCAGAGCTAGGCCTTAGAACATGGTACACCTATCAGATGGATGCTGTTTCTAACCTGAAACTCATTCTTCTTCTCACTGGCCTTTTACTAAGTCTCAGTTAATTCATTAATTAACAGAACACCTATCCCTTACTGCCCTCATTATCAAATCCAAGTACCATGTATCAGAGCTGCCTGGCTCTGCCACTCCTCCAGCCCACGTAGGGGAACACTATATAGGAAATGCAGGGGAGGAAAAAAATCAACTTCTTGTTATCCCACAGCCTCTATTTTCCCAGAACTGACGTTTTACTTTAAGCCTTTTGCAACAGTGGTCTCCGTAGCATGCACTATTGGCAACTAGATGTGTCCCGGAAAAAACTGTAGTGTCTGGCCAAGAAGTTTAAAGGCCTTCGAGAATGTTTGCTGGACACACAAACTAATTTCCAATTCACCAAAAAATAGAAACTCACTCTCTGTTATGCCCACCCATCCTCACCCCAACAAACAAATTTTAGGAAGGTTACAAAAATGAACTCTGCCCATTCAGAACCAGCTGGATTACCAATTAAACATTTTTCACTAGGCTCACAAGAAAAACCCCACAGACACTACACCAAACCAGCAGGGAAATGTTTTTTGAAATTTCTGCATATATTAGACACAGGACAAAAATGTTTATGGAAGGAATTTAAAGAATTATTAGTACACATATAAAATGACAGACCTGAAAGCTGAGTCTCCTACCAGAGCAATAACATTATGTTATGTTCCAAAAACATGACCCACAATAAGGCCCAGTAAACATCCTTATTCACTAAAACCATTATCTCACCACAAATGTCAGGCTCCATTCATACACCTTCCCTGTGTTTATCAGACCATACGGCAGTTTCCCACTCCACAGAGCAGCGAGACCAGAGAACACACACGAGGTGCTTAGCAGAACCATTCTCCAAGTGAACAAAGACCCCACTGCACAGGCTACACCACCAGGAGCAAAATTCAAAGCCAGAGATAATGAACTTGTTTTTGAGACTCCCAAGTGGGATGATGTCTTTTCTGATTGTCTGGTTTATGAAGGAAGCTGGAACCCACCTGAGAATCATTATTTTCAGTGGAGAGGAGAGCCACTTGATCTCCCATTGCTGGAAGGTTAGGGGCTGCTGATAAGTCAAAGCAGCAGGCTTTGTACACAGGGAGAGAATACAATCCCGGTGTCTCTCCCAGATCCATCTGTGGGTCAATAATCACTTCAATAGAATTGCCAGATATAACCTTCATCTGTTACCCCAATGCCAAAACAAATTGGAGACGACTCTTCTAAATGAAATATTCCAGGGTTTCATCTGCTCTTTGCAGCCTCCAAAGCCTCATAAACACCATGTGTCGAGTGTCCCACAGAAAGGTACCCATCTCTATAGTGGGAAGGGTGGAGGTGGTATCCAGGGAGGAGAAGGCTCCAGGGGTTGGAGGGTAATAAGGAGTGTGTGTGAGGGTGGGGAAATGGGGGAGGGGGGTGCTGAGAAGAGGGATTGTGTGGGAAGGTAAATAAGTACTGACCAAGGACCAGGGAGACGTTCCAGTGGTGGGATCTTTAAATAATCTTGGGGGTTGGAGACAGGTTCTAGGATTTCACCTGAAAGGCATCCACAAAGTAATTAACTGAATGGGCCCCCTGGGGTGGGCTTGGGGGAGGGAAGAAGAAAAGCAAATACACCTAGATTCAGATTAACCTTTCTGGAACTAGATTTGGGAAGGTTTGAATGATTCAGAAGCCAACCTCCAAAAAGGGTTTAGGGGCCTGTTCATCTCACTTCCTCCAAATAGCTTCCACAGGGCATATGTGTAGAGGCAGGGGGCTTAGCCCCCACTCAACTCAAGGGACTAAGAGAAGGGGAAGTGTGACTCCCTTTCCCAGAACATTAGGGAGGAGGACAAGGGAAGAGAAGAGCCACCCCAAGTGCAAGATCTGAAGGAAAGGTTAGAGACCCCTCCCCCTATCATTGGAGGTGCGCAAGGACCCTCAACATCAGGATACCTCGTAGTACCAAAAACCCCATCGCCCGAACTCCACAATATTGCCGGGAAAAAGGTGCCCCCCAATAGCATCTGGAGGGAGAACTGAAGCCCCCCGCCCCTGGGCATGCTGAGAGGCAGAAACCATGGCTCTCCATATCTTGGGGACGGAAGCCTGGACTCTTCTCTATGGAACATGGTGAGGCTGGGAGCGCGACCCCGGAGAGCTCCTCGAATCCAGTTCCGCCTGGAAGGGGCTTCGGGTCCCCAGGGGCCTGGCATGAGCTCAGGACCGGCTGGGCGGCCGCGCCTGTGAGGTCGGGGAAAGCTGACTGAGGGTCACCCCGGCTCCTCGGGGACCCCCTCCCGGCCATATTGTGCGCGTGGGGAGGGGGCGCGCTGTAACCTAGGGGCCGTGGCTCGAGGCCTCGCCCTCGCCGGGCCCTCTCCATCCCGGCCCCCGCCCCCCCGGCCCGGGACTCACCCTGGATCCCCCGGGGCCCAGACCCGCCGCTGCCCGCGAGCAGGAGGACAACAAGAGGGAAGAAGGAGGAGGCTCCGGCCGACTCCGCCATAGTAACCACCGCCGCCGCCGCAGCCCAGCAGCGCCCAGCGCGCGCGCGCGCGCCCCCGGC
>NW_006921834.1:4894979-4899050 GCF_000298275.1 Orycteropus afer afer
CTTAAAGGGGCGGGTCCCTGTTAGGGGAGTGAGAGGGGGCTGTGCCTAGGTCAACGTCAAAGACCCGTGTAGAGTGAAGCAGAGCAGGACCGGTAGCCTCCTCTCTCTCTTGCACCCTATGTGGAGAGTAATCGTTTTTTCAGCACCGCCCCTCATCAAATATTCCATTCAATGCGTGCTTCCGTCTCCTGAAGCCCTACTGCCTAGCTCAAGCCCCCCATCACGTCCTAGCGGGATCATCGCAACCATCCTCTAAACGTCTCCTTGCGACGTCTTGCCCCCTGCAATCCACTCCACAGTCGGCAACCTGTGTGATTGAATCTTGGCATGCTCCTTTTCAAAACATACCAAGATGTTTTAATGATACTCAGTCTTGATGAGGGTACCACCCTTATTCTACTGGTAGAGAGAACCCTTCTAGTACTTTGTATTTGACATTATCCATCAAATGCCTTAAAATATTCATACCCATTTACCCACTATTATCCTATACCTGTCCTAAGGAAATAATAAGAGATGATGATAGGTATTTTATGCAAAACGTTAATATTTGCATATTTACCATTGTAAAAAGCTAGAAACTAAATAAAAACCCAAACCCACTGCAGTCGAGTTGATTCTGACTTGTAGCAACCCTATTGGACAGAGTAGAACTGTCTCATGAGGTTTCCAAGGCTGTAAATCTTAACAGAAGCAAGCTGCCACATCTTTCTCCCACAGAATATTTGGTGGGTTCAAACCTGGGACCTTTCGGTTAGCAGCTCAACGCTTTAACCACTGCACCACAGTACTCCTTAACAAACTACATCAAAAAACAAACAAACTCATTGCCGTCCAGTCAATTTCGACTCATAGCCGACCCCTCCTTGTGTTTCTGAAGCAGTATCACTATGGAAGTAGATTGCCCAACCTTTCTGTCCAAGGAGTGGCTGATGGGTTTGAACCACCAGCCTTCTGGTTAGCAGTCAAATGCTTTAGGCACTACACCATAAAAGACTTAAATAAATGACCCCAATCCATGGGTATAGCAAGTATTGTGAGGCTGGCACAGGACCAGGCAGTGTTTCGTTCTGTTGTACATGGGGTCGGTATGAGTCGGAGCTGGCTCCACAGGCACCTAACAAAAACAACAACATCCATAGGATGGAACATTATTTAGTCATTAAAAATCATGTTTATGTGTAAAGAATTAGTATATGTCATTTCTGAGTAGATTAAAGCATATGAACAACCAAAAAGAAATCATGTTTATAAAAACTATTTCACGACCTGAGAAAATGTTCATGAGACAATGTTAAATGAAAAAGCAAAATACAAAACTATTTACAGCATTATTCTAATTTTGTTGATATTTGCATGGAAAAAAAAGTGGAAGGAAATTACCAAATTTATCAGTAGTTATCACTGAGAATAGTGTTTTACTTCTTTGAGTATTTTTAGTATTTTCTAAATATTTTACAGTAAACAATGTTTTTTAGAAAAATACTTATAAAAAATAAACTGAATCATCTCATATCTTTTTGAAGAGTCCACCTTAATTAGCTTGAAAAAAGCTTAAGATCATGGAAAGGGCAGGTCTTTGGAGCCAGAGGTCTAGATCTGAATTCTGTTTCTTTTATAGGCTGTGAAATCTTGGGCAAGTTTTCTTTTTTTTTTTTTTCTTCACCATCTGGAAGTACAGTTTTAAGGAGCCCTGGTGGTGCAGTGGTTAAGCACTCAGCTGCTAACCAACAGGGAAATGTTGGTGGTCTGAACTCACCAGCAGCATTACAGGAGGAGTTTGTTCGTTTTTTGATGTAGTTTGTTAAGGAGTACTGTGGTGCAGTAGTTCAAGGAGATAGATGTGGCTATCTGCTTCTGTGAAAATTACAGCCTTGGAAACCCTATTGGGGGGGAAAAAAAAAACCTCACTGCCGGCGAAGTGATTCCGACCCATGGAGTTTCCAAAGCTGTAAATCTTTATGGAGGTTGATTGCCCCATCTTCCTTCCACATTACACCACCAGAGCTCATTGGGAAACCCTATGGGGCAGTTCTGTTCTGCTGTGTAGGGTTGCTATGAATTGGAATCCACTTGATGGCAACCGGGTTTTTTTAAGCTCAATTTCATTATCTAAGATCTAGGAGTGGGGAAGATAACCGAAGAGTGGGGGAAGAATTTTCTCAAATGTACTCCTCACCTTGTGAGTTATCACCAACCTTTACATCCAGCAAAAACAAGACTGCAGACATACTCTTCGGACACCACTCCCACACAAACACACATGCAATGTCATTCAGAGACACTGTCTACAAGTTGCTCAGTGTAGCTGAGTGAGTAAACACCTTGTTTTTATTCTGCTATCCTTCTTTCATCTGACACCCCTTCCAGTCTATCTAACTGTTCTCCCAAACTATGCTCCACCCACACTGAAGGCTTCAGGTTGTAGCAAGGACTCATCTGAGTCACCAACCCTTGTGGCTGGTAAGGGAAAGCTGACCCTCAAGGGCCAAGGAAGAGGGGGCTATCCTTCTTGATGCCTCGTTAAATACCAGGACCATGGCTGCAAGACCAAGGGTATGATCGGAGACTGTGGTTACTTGACTCTTACACAGCAAGCTCAGCCAGCTATCTAAAGTCTACAGCGCAAAGAACCTGAATGCTGCATCCACAGACCAAAGGCCATCTCAACTTGATAGCATTTAACTTTGGGCAAGATATTTTACATCTCTAAGCCTCAATGCACTCAGCTGTAAAACAGAGCAGATAGTTCCATCTGAAAGAGATGTTGTGGGAATTAAGATATTGTGTATAAAACATTTAGCATAACCCCTGACACATAGGAAGTGATATAGAAAGAGTCGAGTCAGATCCGACTTATAGTGACCCCTCCTTGGGTTTCCAAGGCAGTATCACTATGGAAGTAGATTGCCCAACCTTCCTTCCGAGGAGTGGCTGGTGGGTTTGAACCACCAGCCTTCTGGTTAACAGTCAAATGCCTTAAGCACTGCACCACCAGAGCTCCCATAGAAAGAGTAGCTATTATTATTATAACAAGTTGGTCTTCACTACAATCCTATGAAATGAAGAATACTCACAAACCAAAAACTAAGGAACAAAGACAGAAAAGCAGAACATGAAAGCTGGCTTTCACCTTGCAAGCCAGGTGAACCTGAACATTGGTTTTCATACGTTAGCAGAATATAAGGGACCAGAGAGCGCTCAGGCCTACCTCAAGATAAGGAGTCTAGTAAGACACCCTCTGCACAAAACTGTAAACCACAAAGGGTAATATACTCCGTTTAAGGATGAACTAGAAATAACTCGCTCCTCTGGGAGACTGCAAGGAAAATTTCCTGACTTGAACCTTGGCTCTGAGTGAGAACAGGAAAAAATCTTCCTTGGGAATTCATAACCACAAGCTGGCTTTCCTGATTTAACTTTCATTCCAAATTCACACCACCCAGGTGATCTGAAAAACTACACATTGTTGATCTAGATGCAAGTGGCCCTGGGCTGGTAGTCCCCCCTTGTAGTATCGGGAGCAAAAGGAGCAAATCATTTCTGGAGGAATCCACCTTCAACTCAGGCTGTGAAGAATTCTCCTGGACAAAATCCCAAGAACTATGATCTCTAGTCAAAAATTCGAAAACACACAAGAAAATAGAGTTGTAAGAAAACAATAATCAACCTAGAATTATATATTCATAGAAAATATCTTTTAAAATTGAGTGAACTGACAACTGTACAAGTTAATATATGAATTCAGGCATCTTTTACTAATTGTTGGGAATTCACTAATAGAAGAGAAACAGTGTATCACTTCTAGGCTAAGAGAGGGAGGGAAATAGAAATGAGACCAAATAATTCAAAATAAGGAAAGAAAAATAATAATAGTAAAGTGGGACAAATGGAAAACACAAAGTACAATGGTAAAAATTCAACTATATCAGTTGAATGTGTTGTTGTTGTTGTTGTTGTTGTTATGTGCCATCTAGTCAGACCCGACTCATAGTGACCCCTCCTTGGGTTTCTGAGGCAGTATCACTACGGAAGTAGATTGCCCAACCTTCCTTCCGAGGAGTGGCTGGT